>NC_134703.1:30850438-31206688 GCF_043290135.1 Rhipicephalus microplus
GCAAACAAGTATTTAGCGTCTGCAGCCAATGTCGGAGTGAACAACTTCAATTTAGCTTCAATAGAATCAACCAAAGCGTGACACTGATTTGAACAACAAAAAAAGAAAATCGACGCTTACGTTCTCGCAAACTTGCGGAGGAGCTGTAGCAAAGAAGTATTAGACTCTTATTAGCTCTGAAACAAATCATGCCATTAAATTGTCTACAATTGAAACAACAGGCATTGATGTAATTCTGGGACTGTTCCACTACCATTCCCTCAACTTGTTTTAGAGAGTGAGAGAGAGAGAGAGATAGAAAGATAGAAGTGTTCATAAATGAATACGTGAAACTATCTAATGTGCTGATATGGATGCGGCTTATAATTTGCAATTCTCAGGTCGTTAGTGTATAACTAATGTTTCACAGTCATTCGTAGCAAACTGAATGCAGTTGTAATGCATCCACGTAAGCAATTTCTGACGGCGCGGAATACATTAACGAAAGGTGACTTTTAAACGAACATTCTTATTGGTTTCTTTTTTTTCTTTTCAGGTTATCTGCGTTTTGTTGGTCTTGCTTTTCTTTTATGATATCTTCTTCGTATTTGTCACGCCCTATCTGGTGCCGGTAAGTCAACTTATAATAGTTAGTACAACTTAAGAGCAGTTATGCAGCACATAGCATTTGAAAAAGTGAACTTGGGGCGAAATAAGCTTAATTGAAATAATCAATGAATGTTCGATGTGCTGCCAGTCTTAAAAAAATTTGCCCATGAACTCTATTTTCGTGCTCCTTCTTCGTACAGAAATCAATGCCTCATAACCAGACCGGCAGCTTCGCCCAGTCATCAGGTGTAAGTATAGCTGAAGGCACGATTTACTCTTTTTGTAATCCTTAAATACGGTAAATTTTGTATCAGAGTCATGACAATTACAATTATCTTCCGATAAAAACGTAATAATAGTGACAAACCGATGATAGGGGTGGGCCACTATGCAGTAGCGGCAAAATTTTCTCCCACCTTGTGTTCGCAGAAAGGAGATAGCATCATGGTGGAAGTTGCTCGAGGAAAAGGCACCGATGAGCACATACCAATGGTTCTGCGCGTGCCACATTTGAGCAACGAAGACATCAGCGCATGCTTCGGAGAGTACTCCGTTCTCGGATTTGGAGACATCCTTATACCAGGTTTGACAACTCTTACTTGCTAACTTCGTTTCGGTGCCGGTATCTCCTGAAACGTATAAATACGTAATCCCGTAGGCTCACTGGATTCATTAATGAAACCTCAATGGTTCTCCCAACTACACTGGCTCATGACAGCAGTGGCGTCCAGTGTGCAGTTAAACTTTATATACATTGAAAATGATTTCGTCGAATAACACCGTGCATTATGTGCTCCCATTGCTCTCGCACAAAGCCTGTTTTTTTCGCAGGCTTTCTGGTCGCCTACGTGCGCAGTTTTGACTTGATAGCGACCCAGGGATGCCTCTACTACGCCACCAGCGTTACAGGTGCGCATTTACATTTTGTTATAGACGGGTAGAATTTTTTTGCCATTTGGGCTTCGTAAATTGAAGAGCAACAGACAGGACGAGTGCTACTTACAAATGCGAGTGTTTATTGGAAATCATCACTGCAGTTAGACAGCAGGTGCAGGGAAAGGGACTCCCGGTGATCATTATCTAAACAACAACAACGGAAAGAGAGACAGGCATGAACAAATAGTCATGGATTTTTTTAACAAAGGAAATGTGATTCATGGGAAACCATATTTCAGCATGTTCTATACCCCCCTCACCTGTTTTAGTATTTTTATGTTCTTTACTCGTGGTTATTTATTATTTTACTTTGTCTAACTTCTTTGCCGTTGTTGAGCAGCCATCTGCATGAGTAAGTACGTTTCAGATTTCCGCTGCCTTTTTTTGTGCATTCATTAGCCGTGCATTATGTCATCAACTTATCACCCACCACGACACCCTTAAACTGATTGGCCCGTTTCCCTCCTGGTCTCCCGCAACAATGTTGTTGTAAATAAAACAATAAATCAAATAAATCATATCACGCGGGTATTTTCACGCCTGTCTCATCTTTTTGCTGGTTGCCGACGGTCCTGTGCTCATGCAGCTTATTGTCTAGCTGCTGGCATGCTTTCCAATAAGTGTTCGTAGTTGCCAGGAGTGCTCGCCCCGTCTGCCAGTGAGACTCACTTTAGGCTAACATTTATGGTTTTTTTTTCTATAGGGGTTACGATCAAATCAGTAACTGGGGCGAGGCCTCATATAAGCAACGAAATATGAATGAATGAATGAATGAATGAATGAATGAATGAATGAATGAATGAATGAATGAATGAATCTTTATGTCATCTTGGACACTTTTCAAGAAAAGTACCGAAGCTAAAGGCGAGCAACGCCTGACAGGGGCCCCTGCACCCGTAAACACAGTAATACGCCATATTGCAATATTTAATGGCGGTGCTATTGACAGTGAACGAAAAAAACACACAAAATTGCAATATTTTCCGATACAACTAAACAAGAAAAAAAAACGTATACACCATTACGCTCGCAGAATCATTGTGCTACTATTTTCTTCAAAATATAGGCCATGACATATGAAAAAAGAAAACAAGATAAATGCTGATAGGAGGAAAAACAACTAATATAAAAAACGGCAAGATGTAGCGCTGAACATATAATTTACAACAGTATACAGAGATAAAGATACGAACGTAACCATATACATAATTACTATAGAAAAACCAACAAACATATTTATACATATATACATATACACAAATGTATGTGCACACACATACACATAATGAACAATCACTCTCTCAAACCCTGTGTTAGTAACACTTGCTTTTGTGAATATCGTGAGCGCAGCCTACGGCGTCGGCCTTGTGGTGACCTTCGTTGGCCTCTACATCATGAAGATGGCCCAGCCCGCCCTGCTGTACCTTGTTCCGGCAACGCTCATTCCCGTCATTCTCGTCGCCTGGTATCGCGGGGAGCTTCGAGAGATTTGGTACGGATACAAGGTGGGCCGCCTGCACTGCATGCACGCTGTAAAAACGGAGATAAGCGCCGCGTAGTTAACTGCTTCAGAAGTTATGTGCATTACCCACGTTGCAAGCAGGATGAAATACTGCGCGACATACACGTGGTCTTCTTCACTGGTGGGTGGGAGTGGGGATGGAGCGAAGGTTCATTGAAGTGTGCTCCTTCCCTATTAAATCAATGTACGGGGCAGACTTCACCCCCCCCCCTCCTTTTAAATGTTTAGGGAGCCCCCCCCCCCTACCCCACTCCATGCGCACGCCTCTTCTGGGAAAGTGAGTATGCATTATTTTGGCTAAGCGAGCCTAATGCTTAACACGAAGAAAATAAAAAAGGAACGCACGGCCCATAGCTGTACCCTTCTCTTGTTCGTCCTCGTTAGCCGCGCTGTTGGAGACGAACGCTGTACCTCATCGCGAAATCAGATATGTGTGCATTGACCGGTTACATCGTCTTATGTGAGCCGATAACGCGAACGAGGAATAGAGAGAAAAGAATAGGCATTTATTGTGTCGCCATAGGATGGTGCTTCAAGGAGCCGACCTCTTTGCAAGGTGCTTCCATCGTAAGCGGCCTTTCGACAAGACAAATGGTCGTCTAGGATGGAGTTCGAGGAGCTTATTTCTAAAGCTTGGTTTCGGAAAAGATAGGTCGTAAGAACGAAAAGGTGGACGGGATGTAAGAGCTGAAGATATAGCATTCGTTGTTATTACGGGCACCATTTCATTAAATATCACAACCTCTGTACTTAGATGCGCGTGGGAGCTTCTTTCTATGCGTCCACGCTAACAAGCACGTGCACACTCATGCAAATTTATGAGTGAGTTTATATGTTCAGTTTGTGGATTTCACCTGTGTGAGACGTCTCTTATAATCATATGGTGGTTTTGGGACGTTAAACCCCAGCTATTATTACTATCCACCTGCGCGATTCAGAGTGTTATTTCAGGGTCATTGGAACGGTGCTCAGTGACTATCGTGCAGGTGGAAGGAATTCCGTTTTAAAACATTCTACGATGTTGTCTTTGTTATGACCGCAAGATTGCTCACATTGACCAATCGGCTCTTTGGAACACTTGAAAGACACCACCTTTATAAAAATTGTTTTACTATTATCCGAATTCACGACCACGTGCTTAGGAGCACAATATCGTATTTACAGCAACGAGTGCTTCAATTCAAGTGTGACTGAAAAATTTTAGGACTGCATTCGATGCTTTAACGTTCGGGATGACGCAAACGGCACAACATGCACAATCTTGTCTCTGCCGCATATGAGACATTGACTTCTGTCGCAGCCTGAGGCGTCATTACCTTCCGAGGAGGAATTGGAGCTTCCCACAATGTCGGGCAAGAGGAGAAACTCCAGCGACGAAGAAGAGCGGCGTGCCTCGTCGCGTCCCTCGACATTGGCCATTGAGACGCCTGCAGAGACATAGGTGGCTCCTTCGCGGTCCGCCATGTTCCCCGTGCACCACTTCCCGTCTCCAGTGCCGCAAACGCGGGCATCGCCACAGTACCAACTGCCTCCGCATTACTTTTGAACAATGTTGACTCGCTAAACTGTTCTGAGCTTCACTGCGTGTACCGGTATATTCGCCTGCACGTATCCCTATTTATTCGATTGTACCCGGGCATTTATAAAGCGCCACGTAGTAACGAATAAAACAACGACGATCAATGGAAAAAGTAATAGAAAACGATAGGTACAGCCTTCGTCCCGTTAGCAGTCTCTCTTGTGCGTATTGTAGCTGATATTTGAACTTGTGTGCACACGGCGAGAAACCTTGTGCAAAAAATACAATGTTTCTGCTAGTCTGTGCAATAAGCTGAAACAGACAAAAAATAAATACCAGCTGCTTAATGACTGTTACATTCAACGACTACAAAAAATAGCAGCATATCCACGGAGTGAATGATGGAGAGTGGGGCGAAGAATTCGTCCGTCCATTCGTTCTTGCTTCCGTCCGTCCATGCGTCCGTCAATGTGACCGTCCATGCGTCCATCAGCCCGTCCGTGCGTGCGTCTGTTCGTGCGTCCGTCCCTGCGTTCGTCCATGCAGCCGCCCCTGCGTCCGTTCATGCGTCCATCCATGCATCTGTCTATCCCCCGTATTCAGAAACGCTCCTCGACTCGAATTCCATCCTTTACTTGAGTGAGTAGGGAGCCTACATGAACGGCCGTTTTTTGGGTGGAGACATCTTAATAAGTGCCTTCAAGAAACTCAGCCAAAACCAGCGGGCAACGGGGCACGCTGTTGCCAGAGAGAGAGAGAGAGAGAAAACTTTATTTGCGCATAACGCGGAGCATTCCAAATGGTCGGGCCCCTATTCCAGGGCTCCGCTGGCCCTAGCCATCATCTCTACCCGTTGGACCAGCCAGCGCTGATCAACAATGGCCGAGCTGGACAGCAGCGCCTCCCATTGTTCCTCTGTGTTGTTCATCATTGTGATGCGTACACTCCCACGTGATGTGAAACAGAGTTGGTGTGGCCCCACACCACGGACATATATCTTTGTATGCTGTTGGTAGAATACATGCAGCCTGTGTAAGTTCGTGTATGTGTTTGTTTGGATTCTGCGTAATGCCACCGATTCCATTGCTGTAAGTTTCTTATGCGGTGCTGGATACACTTTTCTATTGTCCCTGTAATACTGAAGAATTGCACCAAAGTTAGGGTCTAGGGGCGTTGGATCCTCTATTGCAGTGTGCAAGGAGGCTCGGTAATCTGTGAAGCCTCGAGCCGCCTCATCCGCAAACTGGTTACCGGTGACGCCCTCGTGCCCTGGCGCCCAGATAATGGTTTGGGTGTATTCAATTGGGAAGTCCTTGTGAGCTTTGGTTAGAAATTGGAAGGCCTTCATACATATTCTACCTTTTTCGTAATTTCTACATGCAGCCTGTGATTATTGTCATTGGGGCTTTTCGCTCCCTGCCCTCCTTGATTGCCAGCGCGATCGCTATCTCCTCCGCTTCTGTGATAGAGGCTTGGGCTATGGAGGCACAACTTGTGACGTTTCCTTTTAGGTCTGTGACCACGGCCACCATGTTCTTTGCATTTGCCTGATATGGTGCAGCATCAGTAAATCTCACCGTATTCAGATATTTTGTCTGTTTATTTATGTAAACGGCTCTTGCTTTACGTCTTCCAGCATGTAAAACTGGGTCCATGTTCTTCGGTAGGGGGCATATTTTTGTACCAGGCTCTGACTGAGCACGACAATTCCTTAGCTCTTCCATGTGCCTGTACTTGTTCGCCGAGGCCGATCCTCTGAAGAAGTTTTCTGCCGGTTGTCGTCTGTAGCAGGCGGTTAATCTGGGTGGTTACTTGTGCCTCAGCCAACTCATCAAATGTATTGTGAAGTCCGAGCGCTAATAGCTTCGCAGTTGAAGTGCTTTGTGGTAGTCGCAGAGCCGCTTTATACGCCATCCTTATTATTTTGTCTGCTTTTT
The DNA here is from genome assembly GCF_043290135.1 of Rhipicephalus microplus. Classification (NCBI taxonomy): domain Eukaryota; kingdom Metazoa; phylum Arthropoda; class Arachnida; order Ixodida; family Ixodidae; genus Rhipicephalus; species Rhipicephalus microplus. Next base: position 30,856,941 of record NC_134703.1, read on the forward strand.
CTTTCTCCTCTCTATTCATGTTGTGGTAGGGTAGCGAGTATGTTAGTCTGCTGATGACTAAGCTCTTTACCAAACGAAGCACGTCTTGTTCTTTCAGTCCAGCACTATTGTTCGTTATTCGAACTATCATACGAACAATTTGTTGAGCTGTTCGTTTAAGCATATTCAGTGTGTGGAGACATCGCTGAATGGACTGTAATCTCATCCCTAAGATACGAACAGTTGTTTTCTCTGGTATAATATTGCCGTCTAGCTTGACCTCAAGGCGGAGGCTCGGGTCTGTCCTTTGTTTTTTACTCTTGGAGAACCGAATGAGTTCCGATTTGTCTGCTGAGCACTGAAGCCCCCTTTCTTTAGTGTAATCTTCGATGGTTTTAGCTGCCAGTTGAAGCCGCTCTTCTTTTTTTCCGCCAAGCTACCCTTGGTTGTCCATACAGTGATGTCATCCGCATAGAAGGAGTGTCGGATGTCGGGAATACCTTCCAGTTTTTTTGGCTAGACCAATCATGGCTATGTTGAAAAGCGTAGGCGAGATCACAGCGCCTTGTGGTGTGCCTTTGCTCGGTGGGTGGAAGACATTGGATTCGTGTTCTCCTAATCTGATAACAGCGGTTCTTTTAGTAAGGAATTTCTGTACATATTTGTACGTCCTTTGACCGCAGTTTGTCGCTGCTAGCCCATCTAATATGGCCTTATGGCTTACGTTGTCAAAGGCGCCTTTTATGTCGATAGCCATGACAATGTTTTCTCCTGCTTTTGGAACATTTGTTAGTACTTCCTCCTTTAAAAGCAGAAGGATGTCCTGTGTCGAAAAGTTCGAGCGGAAACCAAACATGGTGTTTGGCAACAAGTTATTTTGTTCAAGGTGCCGTTGAAGTCTGGCATTTATTAATCTCTCAAACACTTTGCCTAAGCACGAGGTAAGAGAGATTGGCCTGAGGTTTTCTATTGCCAATTTCTTTCCTGGTTTGGGTATCATAATTATTACAGCATGCTTCCATTGCTGTGGTATAGTGCCATTCACCCAGTGTTTGTTAATGAAGTTTAGAAGCGCTGTTATGGCTTCGTCATTCATGTTGCGAATCATGGCATTGGTGATTTGGTCCGCCCCAGGCGCTGTGTTGCGTTTCATGCTGACGATTGCCGCTCTGACTTCGGCATGCGTGAAAGGTGCATCCAGTTCTGAGTTTGGGAGCCCAGTGTATTTAGCCTGGTAAGGGGCTGTGATGGCTCGGGCGCCGAAACACTTAATATAGATGTCTTGAAGCAGGTCATCTTTTGTGCCTTGATATGTGTGCAATAATCTTTCTAGAGATTTTTGTCCTTCGCGTTTAGTTTTCAGAGGGTCAATCATAGCTCTTAGGATATTCCATGTCTTTGCTGTTCCTAGGGTTCCATTTAGTGAATCGCAAAATTTTTCCCAGTTGACTGTCGCGAGTTGATTAGCGTACTGTTCGGCTTGCTGCGTTATTTCTTCAATTTTCGCTTTGAGTTTCTTATTTCGCTTTTGCCTTTTCCATCTTTTAGTGAGGTTTCTTCTTGCTTCCCACAGGTGGAGAAGGTGAGCGTCTACTTCATCATCTGTTCTGGCGACAGTTTTGGTGTACATTTGCTTTTCATTACGAATTACTTTGCACCACTCATCCAAGTCGTCTATGGCGGTCACGTGCGCTTTTAGCGCTTTTCTATATGCCTGCCAGTCTGTAATTTTGGCTGTGCCAATGTGTTTGCGGATTCGGCCGGTGCGTATTGTGGTGCTTAGTATGTAATGATCACTGCCCAGGTTTTCAAGGGTGTTGTACCAGTCCACGCTGTGGCAGTTTTGTACTATCGTCAAGTCCGGACTTGTGTCCATGGATACGCTGTTGCCTATCCTCGTTGGTATTGCAGGGTCAGTTAACAGAGTCATTTTCAGTTTCTCTATTTGTCTTGCGATATTATATCCCCAGCTTGCATGCCTGGCATTAAAGTCCCCAACTATGATTAATGGATTCCCTTTCGCCAGTTTTGCTGTCTCTTGAACGAGCTTGTCGAACGTTGCTCTCTTTTGTCTTGGGGGACTATAGATATTAAGTATGAAGGCGCTCTTTCCATGGCTTCTTTTGTAGGTTATTTCTGTAATGATATGCGGGATATCCGCCTCTTCAATGGGCTGATGACATATTGCTGTAATTGAGTTATCGACTAATGTAGCAACTTTCCATTCTGCGTCCCCGGTACTATAAGTTTCATAGCCCCGTAATTTTGGTTGTGTTCCGGCTTCCTGGACTGCTATGACAGCAGGCGGCTTTTGTTGCGACGCCACCAGCTGCAACAGTTGCCCTCTTTTCCGCCGGAAACCACGGCAGTTCCACTGCCATATTTCGCACTTTTCTGACCGCTGCGTTTGATGATTAGCCATTATGCGTCTCCTGGTTCATGGCCGACAATCCGGGCCTGTTGTAAATTTTCTCAACTTTTTCTCTGATGTTGATGCCTGTGGCATGCTTTCGCAAGGCTTTCGTGAATTCGACGTGTTGTGCCTGGATTTTCTTGTCCAGAATCTCGAGATTTTTATCTACATTTATCATTACCTGCTCTATAACTGTCGGTATAACTTCCTTTAATGTTTCTTTCAGCATCGACGACGTAATCATTGAGTCACCTCCTGCATTCGGTTGCGTCTGCGATTTCTGGCCACTCTGGGTGGGTATAGAGTTTTGTTGCGGGTGCTGCGTTTGTTGCTTTTTTAGTTCCCTATTTTCGCGTTCTAGGTCACCTATTGTCACCCGCATTATCTCTAACTCACGTTCTAAGCGCGTGGGTTGTGGTGTTTGGTGTGAGTGTTGGGAGGATTTTGCTGCCCAGCTCACCTGGTTCTTCGCGTCCTTTTTCTGCGCCTTCTTGCCCTTGTGCTGTTGTTGCTTTGCTTGGGCCTGCCTGTGGCCACCATTCCTGGAGTTGGAGTAGTCTCGAGAGCCGGACCTGGATCGGGATGTAGATCGAGATCTGGATCGGGAACTGGAACGGGCCCTGCTTGGCGGTGCAGAGTCCTCGCGGTCCGTGCTGAACCAGCGTCTCTTGAGTACGCCAGTGGTTTTTGGTGTGCTCTGTTGGTGCGACAGCAGCGACCGGCCCTTTTGAGGGACGCGTTTAAGTTTCTTGGTGCACTCCGATGCCGCCGTGGGATGGCGTCCGCCGCACAGGGCACATTCCGTATCGCAAGTGTGGTCCTCAGGTGGGTCTCTTAGGCGACAGTTACTGCACGCCTTTGTCATTGGTGTGGGACAAACATCCGTCCTATGTCCCTGGCTCTTGCAGAGTTTACAGTACTGCCATGTGGGTTGATAAGGCACGCACGGCATTTCGCCACCGTAATAATACACGAAGCGCGGCAGTATTGGTCTATCGAACGTGATCACTGCAGTTTGTGACTGTCCGAGCATGCGGGCTTGAACAACTGTCACTCTTTGAGTGCGCACTCGGAGATGGCTCAGGAGTTCAGCTTCTGGCGTTTCGCGTTCTAATCCGCGTACCACCCCTTTCAGGTATCCATCAGGAGTGGATATGTAGATGTTCACGGGATATTTGGTGCCATTGAGCTCCAGTGTCTTTATCTTCAAGATCCTTTCTGCTACATCTTCGTACGGAGTGCTTGCAATAATTATGTTTGATTCGTTGCGAAGGCGAAGCAGAAATTTGTGGCTGTTACAGGCCTCCGGGTCACCGCTCGCATGTTCTATCGCTCGCGCAACCTGGTATGCTTTCAGTTCCTTCACAACTAACCCTGGTCTGGGCCACATGATAATCTTCATATCGTTTTTGGGCAACGGCGCCGCGCGCGTTCGTCGTCAGCCCCTTTCAGATGCTGTTCCGCGTTGCTCTTCTGCAAGCGTTCTGGCGCCAGAGCTGTTGCTCTCAGTTTCGCCTCGAGCAACGCTGTCATCACTCGCGGCGCGTTCTTGTTTCCTGATGCGTTTTCGCTGTCGCAATGACATAGCTACCTGCCACTGACCATTCTTGGCTTCATCGTCGCGTTCCTCCGCAGAGTCTTTTTCCTTGTTCTCGGCGTCGCTAGTAGATTCCCCTTGTAGCACTTCGTCAGGTGAAAGGAAATCTTCATTGGCGTCTACCGCAGAGCTCACTTGGGTTTCGATGTCTTGGTCATCCATGTCCATAAGTGCCTGGGCTAGTTCAGGGTCGTTGTCCGTTGGGGTTCGGGCAGGTGCAGCGCAACGCGTCGGCCGAGAGCTGGCTGCCAGGACTCCGCGTTCCGCTTCGCCGCGAGGCTTAGCGTGGCGGGTTGGCATGCTCTGCCGAAGGTCTTCACTTCCCAGAGGAAACCGGGATCGCTTGTCCAAAAAGGTGGTGTCAGCGTGTACCTGACGTCTTCCTGCGCAATTGCCGTAGTTTCACTGGTAGTCACATGATTTTAACCGCTGCTAGGTACGATGATTGACGGAGCCGATGTGAACGCGTGTGCACTCCTCGGCGCCACCTGGCGGTCTCCCACGCTGTTGCCAGCTTCCACCAAATTCAGCATAGTTTTCTGTGCGCCGCCATTTTGGAGCCAGCCACCGCTCCCTCCAGCTACGCGAAGTACGGCGCAACAAAAAGGAGCCGACTGAGTGACAGCGGCGGTTCTCAGGGTCGTGTAAGCGACCCAGTTCTCAAAGTGAGCACACGAAGAAATCCGCAGCCCACACACAAACACTTGCGACATAATACTGAGGTTACGCTGACACGAACGCAAGCGTGGCAACAGCTCAGACTAGCGAGCGCGTCTCCGTACGAACGCGCGGACGCGTCCCGTTTGTGGGCTTCCTACTCGCAATGCGTGGACGCAGCAACGACAACTTCGGTTATCTACTCATTCGCGAACACCGCGAAACACATATACGTGTGCCGCAGGAAAAAACAGTGAACGGAGTACGCAGTACTCACAGAGCAGATACGAGACGCACTGGTGGGCTCCCAGCCGTCTCGCTTCACTAGAGCCAGCCATAGTTGTCGTCGGCCAGGGCTCGCTGGGAAGCGGAACATTCGCACCCCCTTTCTGTTGTGGTTAGTGCAGAGCGGTACGCAGCATCCTGGCATTCTAAGGCTTCACCGGCAGCGTTTAACACGCTACCGCAACGTTCGACGTCGTATTATTGAGAACTAAACGCAACCGGGCGTAAACGCAGTGCGGGCACCAAGATGGGGCGACAGCGCGGCGTTGCTGTCTGGCAACATTGTGTTTTGGCGGGCGGCGGTGCGTTGGCGGCATGTAGTGGGTCAAAGGCTGACATCACCCTAAAAACGGCCGTTCATGTAGGCTCCCTATGAGTGAGTTGAGCACTGCGCCGCTACTCGACTGAAATTGACGCTGCGCTTCTGAAGAATCGCTGAAGAATATTGCCGATATGCAGTGACTTGTTCTGGCAAGAGACGGCGCTCCCATCGACTTTTTCAAGTCGAGGAGAGTCCTTGAGTGAAGGAGCGTTTCTGAATACTGGGGTATGTGTCCGTTCGTCCATCTATTCAACACTCCAAGTACCACCATCTCGCATCTTTTCATCATATATTCCCCATATAGAAGCACCGCCATCCAGCGGACATTCCAAGGACTAAACGAGAGGTGGCACACGCACACTTTCTTACGGCTTGCGCTTCGGGTCCACTTCCCACCCTTAACCACCTCGAGTTCATGGTATATACTAGTTCACTGTATTCATGGCACTGCGGCCGAACGCTCGCTAAACTTTTCGAAAACCAAGGAGGTTACGCCCAGCGAGTATGTAGTAGCAAACTTTTTCAGTCAGATAGTGCTCAATGTACATGCCAATGACTGCTAATGGGAAATGAGAGGTGGAGAATTCGGCTTTTACTTTCTTACGGCTTGCGCTTCGTATCTACTTCCCATTTTTAACCACCTCGAGTTCATTCATGGTATATACAAGTTCATTGTATTCATGGCACTGCGGCTCAACGCTCACTAAACCTTTCTAAAGCTAAGGAGGTTAACCCAGCGAGTACAACGTAGCAACCCTTTCTTGTCAGATAGTGCTCAATGTACATGCCAATGGCTGCTAATGGTGATCGCATCCTGTGCGTTAACTAAAAGCCGAATGCTCCTGTCTCTCATTCCCCATTAGCAGCCATTGACATGTACATTGAGCACTATTTTTTATTGTTCAACAACGCACAGAGGAAGTCTCTCACCGGCACCACCTTGGAGGTCAAAATGTTATACTTGTTACATACTACGGGGGACGAACTAATGCCGCTGGATGGAGTTTCGCCCCTAAAAAAAAAAGTTTCCATAGGGTCCAATGTTATGCAGAGGAGGTGTTCTGTTGTCGGCTTCACTAGATTACTTCCTGTGAGCGCTTCGCGCGCCATGGATCCTATGCGCGAGCTGTCTCACCGCAGGCAGCAAAACTGCGTCGTCGAATGCGACTTTCATCAGCCCACTCCGTTTATAACGTCTTCAGCAAATAGTGAACGGTTAGTATGACCCGTATTTGATCACGTAAGGCTCCGCGTTTTCGGAGTTTATTTTACAGTGACGCTGTATATCTACAAAAATCGCGATGAAAAACGTAACTAGCGGTTGAGCAGTTGCACCTGGATAATGAGCGATTTAAATGAAAGTTGGTCTAGTCAGAATACTTGCACGATTGATGCAGCGCTAAAGATGAAGATCCCCTCCCTCGTCCCAATCAAATGCAGAGGACGAGCGTGGCTGCGATTCCAATGGAGGTGGAAATGTTGTAGGCCCGTGTGCTCAGATTTGGGCGCACGTTAAAGAACCCCAGGTGGTCGAAATTTCCGGAGCCCTCCACTACGGCGTCTCTCATAATCATATGGTGGTTTTGAGACGTTAAACCCCACAAATCAATCAATCAGAGGACGAGAGTTGTCGTGCAAATGAAAGGTTCATTAAAAAAAACTGGAAAACGAAGCCGAGCATAGCAGTTATGCGCATAATTAAGAAAGTAAAACATGTCATCTTAACATCAATCATACGTCGGGCGAAAATTGAGAGCTCACTCTTATTTTCTCATGAAACATAGTTCGCCCATATAGGACAGGCTCGGACTCGCACTCATCGGTGTTCTCTTCAACCGGACTCGCCCGTACTCGCTCACAAAATATTTTCCTCGGTCGAACTCACTCGGACACAGGCATGCGCAGAAAACTATTAGTCGCTTGAATTCACTCAGACTCGAGGGTCTATCTGAGCCTGAGTGAGTCGACTCATGAGTTTGTTAACAGGTTATTAGCTGTTTTGTTTAAGCTGTCGATGAGTTTAACACCGGTATCTCGCGTAACTGGTGGTATTCTGGGAGCTTTGGACCTCGTATTTTCAAATACGAGCTAACAGGGCTTTAAGTACACAAAGGACATTTTTATAGCAAGTGAACTTACGGGAAGTGTTTCTAGAAGGCCTCCGTTCGAAAGAAAGGGGGGAGGGGAAGTCAAGACCCCCTCTCTCCTTCGTAACTCACCTGGAGAGAAAGAAGTGAGAGAGAAAAGCAGGGAGGTTAACCGAGTCAAGCTTGGTTGGCTACCCTGTACATGGGGTGAGGGAAATGGTGAATAAGAGAAGAACTAGAGAAAGAAAGAAAAGGGTGACAGTATAATGCTGCAAGTTGAGTGGATGGGACGAGACGTCAGCAAAACTAACGTGGGGCTCACTCGGACTCGGTCATAAATACACCGCGTCCTTGGGGCTCCCACATGCTCACACTTGTCAATGTTTCCTGTGCGAAACTTGGAGACCTGTCCCATGTTTTACAAAAAAAAAAAAAACACGGCCCCGTGCATGTTACGGTCACGGTACCCCCTCAAACTTAGTATCATGGGCCCGTCTGTCTTTTTTTCTCAAAAAAGTGACACACCTTTGAGCCTGACAGACCTTTGAGAATTACCGGGTGAGTTAACATAATTATTCAGGTCTCAACTTCCCTAGTAATGCGAAGTTTTAGATAGTACTATTGAATGACAGTCCCCCCCCCCTTTTTTTTCCCTCCTTTCCTGTTTTTCGCCATGTGTGAGCTTATGCATATTTCGCTTGCTAGCGCTGATCGAAGGCCACTGCCGCTGTGCTTAAGCCGACAACTAAGTTGTGAACTACTAGCGTTTCTTTTTTTTTTAAGGTGAATGCTCTAGATGCCTCATCAAACGCGTCAATCGACCGTAGGCGTCGGTGACGGTATAAACACTAGCGATGGGAAGAATCATTATCGCGCGATGATGTTACCGTAAGACGTCAGCAGGACGCCACAGATAACCAACATTTATGACGTCATCATGACATCAGATAACGCGACACCGATTATCACGTCATGACATGACAACATCACTTGGTCAAGGGTAAACCGATCATGGAGGCCGTGCTAAACTAAGTTAGATGTAGACAGTTTTCGGAAAGTTGCGGGGTAGGATCAATACGCTGCTAAAGGTTGGGTAGGTGGTATAGTAGGTAATTCATATTCGTTTAGTGACTTGGGAATGCGGCAACAGACAACAGATAAAAAAAAATACATCTAAATAAAGTGCCGTATCACGGAGGAAGAAATGAATTATTTGCTTCCTATACTTGCTGAATACATCAACTGAGAAGAAAAAGAAGATGCATTTCACCTTTAACTCGAGTAGTGATATAGTAAAGCTTTTTTGTTTGCTGGTGACTGTGTAGTTTATCGGAAAATAACCAGCTACTGAGACGTGACACTACTACAAAATTATTTGGTTACCGTATCACAGTGGTGCCGCACGTGTCCATGAAATCGAACGTCGCGAAATGCTAAAGCATGTGCGTAACCAGGTGCAATGTTATCTCTCCATCCAGTTAGAGGCGAAGCTGCTTATAGCGGCACCCATTCGTCTCTCGTAGTCGTAGTCATAGTGTGTAACAAGTGTTACATTTTGACCCGCAAGGTGGTGCCGGTGGGAGATTTCTCGTGTGCTTTGTTGAACAATAAAACGTTCGCGGCGTGCGCGTTAACTAAAAGCCGAATTCTCATGTCTCTCATTCCCCCATAGCAGCCATTGGCATGTTCCAGTAGGAAACGTTCGTAGAAGTAGAAGTGTTAAAAGCCGACTTCCGCTGTCTCTCATTCCCAGTAGCAGCCGTTGTTTACCTCCAAGGTAGTGCCTGGTGAGATTTCTCCTGTGCGTGTATAAACAATAAAAATTTTTTGTTTAAAACGCCGTTGATTGATGAAATAAACCAACGAAAGACGCCAGATGTTTTCTAAAAGCAAAACGAAAAGACGCCAGATGTTTCTAAAGCAAAACAAAAAGAAGACGCCAGCTGCTTAACGAAAGATTCTAGGGTTTTCTCGAGCGCACTCAAAAAATATTTGCTACATGTAGATCAATAGTAATGACCATGTACTAAGCCTTACACATAGTTTGATGTTTTGTCTATACTTGATTATTTCATTATTTATGAACAAAGTGCAACAATGTGTATCTTCTTGTATTTTTGTTCGTTTGTTGAAAAATCAACGTTTTTTGATGTTTTTGATTTTTTTCTTATATACAAATTGTATACCTCCCGTTAGACCCCTTACTAGCCTATGGCTATGGGTCTAATCAGTGTTGTGCATTTCTTGAAATGTGGTCATAACAACATTGTCACACATGTCCCGTTTATTAGGGAGGCGATCGCCGGGCTAATTCCAAGAGCCGAAGTATCGGCCCCCCGAACCGCACCACGAAAGCATGGACAATTTAGAAGTGGTCCTTTTTGGTGCGCCAGCGGACGCCGGCCGTGGCCCAAAGAACAAGACAGAACCGAGAGTTGATAAACAAACAAATTATAATCTCAATAATGGCAGATCGAAAACAATACACAAAAATGCACACTCCACAATAGTTGCACACAATACGTCACCAATCAAACCAATCAATCAACGTACTACACAATACAATCAGCCACACTTGCAACAACGGACACGGACAACAATACGCACTACAATGCAGTCGCATGCATTGAACAACCAAGACACTTAAAGACTAAAGAGATAGAAATCCTATTCAGTCCAAAGTTCTTGGAAACAAAGTCGAGATGATACTCTTCCGAGAATCACTCACTCAAAGTCCAGTGTTGTTGTCGTTCCGCAGCCCTCGAAGTTTCTCTTCCAGGAAACCTCGCGTCCTCAAATGGCCACTCTCCAAGCTTCAAGCTTCTTCGCCAGAAATCCGTCGGCTTCCCACACGCAGCTGTTGCCCGCGTCTTCGCTCGATAGCGGTAAACCCACGCTCTTGCCTGTAGCTCGAGCCGTCCCTACGGACCAAAAACTTCGCCGACTACACGGCGGACTCTCTACGCACTCTGGCGCTCACTTCCGTCTCCTCCTGTTCTGTCACTACGGGCAGAACCTTCGCCGACTACACGGCGGAATTCCTACGCGCTCTGGCGTTAACTTCCGTCACCTCCTGCTTTCTCGTCTCGGCTGCTCGATTAAATACGTTCCGCGCCACCTTCCAGAACGTTCTCCTCATTTCGTCGGCGCGACGCGCAGCGAAGGCTGGGGAGAGGCACAAGACGGTTCGACTGCCCTCTCCGGAGGATGATTCACTCGGTCTGACCCCGCCTCTTTCGTTCTAGAAAAATCGCGGCCTTGCTGGGCCGCCGATGTGGGGTGAGGAGGATCGTCTGCGAAGCCGTGCTTCTGCGGGGAGAGCGCGCGCCCGGGAGCCCTGGATGTTTGTTTTCTTTTTTTTTTTACCTCGCGGCGTTTCTGCCGCCCGCTGTCGCAGGGATTTGGCGGCGCGCTCTTTTTTAGCGCTCGTTCTGTGACACTGCCCCCCACTTTAAGAATATTATCTCATAATATTCAAACCACACAAACGAGCGCGAACAGTCACCACACACTCTCACAGACTGTAACACAATCCGTCGCTCGTGACACGTCACATTCACAATATATCACGCAATACAATCTTACATTGTAGTTCAATTCCACAACACATGAAATATAACCACAGGCACATGAGTACAACACTCCACCACAAATTCCCAACTATACAAATGTACAAAGTTCATTCATTGCAACAATTGTACAATACATCACATCACATCACCGGAACAAACATTTTGATTCGCTCGATACTGGATAACACAATAACAACACAGCCTATTGCATTCATTACTGTCAGACCCTTCCAAAACATTCTAACTCGGCTAAGGTAGTCGGCACCAACGTTCTCGCTTCCCTTGATGTGCTCGACTCGGAACTGATACTCTTGCAGAAGCAAGCTCCACCTCAACACTCTGCTGTTGAGCTGTTTAGCCTGTTTGATGTATTGGAGAGGCTGGTGGTCAGTTTGGACCAAGAAAGGAACTCCGTAGAGATAAATATTAAACTTCTGTATCCCCCACACCAGGGCTAGACATTCTCTTTCGATGGTGCTGTAGGATGATTCCCGGGGAAGTAGTTTGCGACTGGCGTAGGCTATGGGATGGAGGGTCCCTTCGTGTGACTGCAAGAGCACAGCCCCAAGTCTGGTGTCGGAAGCGTCGGTGCGGAGGATGAATTCCTTGGTTAAGTCTGGGAGGCGGAGCACGGGAGGGTTCGAGATACATTCCTTGAGTTTCGCAAATGCTTTCTCGTGTGTCGTCGTCCATTTTACTAAATTGCTTTCACCCTTCTTGATCAGTTCTGTGAGAGGGGCGCTGATCTCGGCATAATTTGGAATGAACTCCCGGTAATAACTGGTCAACCCGAGAAAAGCGCGTACCTGTCGCTTCGTTTTTGGGGCGGGTGCAGCTTGGATTTTGTCAAGAGTCTTTCCCAGTGGAGCAAGCATGTTTTGTCCAATGTGATGACCCAGGAAATCAATCTCATTCATTCCCAACTCACACTTGCTCGGTCTCACGGTCAACCCGGCAGCCTGAATTCGAGCGAAGAGTTGTCTGAGAGTGGATAGGTGTTCCTCCCAGGTCGTGCTTGTTATGAGTACGTCGTCGTAGTAATGTTCAACGCCCGGGATTCCCTCAGTGACTAGTCGCATCAGCCGGGCGAACACGGCGGGTGCCGTTTTGATCCCGAAAGGCATGTAGCAAAACTGGTAGAAACAGGATTTTGTCGAAAACGCAGTTTTAGGTCTCGACTGCTGGGAGAGTGGGATTTGCCAGTAGCCCTTAACAAAATCTAACTTAGAGAAGTATCTTTTGTTTGTGGCACTGGCAAAAACGGCATCTGCCCTAGGCATGGGCTCTGCATCTGCTATCATGAGGTTGTTCAGGCGCCGGAAATCGACTACAAACCGCTTGGTTTTGTCTGGTTTGTCCACAAGCAACACTGGGGAATTATAGGGCGATTTCGAGACTTCAATTATGCCCAGTGTTTTCATTTGCTGTACCTCGGCCTCGATGTCTTTAGTCGTAGCAAAAGGTAACGGGTACTGTTTGACGTGGACTGGGGACTCCGTCACTGTCTCGAGGTGGCACTCCACCCAATCTGTCTTGCCCGGGACATTCGAAAATATTTTAGAGTGCGCTTTCATGGTTTTCTCCAACTCCTCCTTTTGTTGGTCCGTCAAACTTGGGCAGATCTTGACTTCAGTAATCCCTTCTGTCTGCACGAACTCCGGCACCGGTAGTTCCTGTTCATCTCCATTGTCAATAACCCCTACGATGGCTTGGCATTGATGTGGCGCATCTTGGTTCGTTTCCCGCTCCGCATACTTCTTCAGCAAATTGGCATGGAAAATTTTCGGCCCGCCCGGCGTCTTTATGGAGTAATCGAAGTCCCCAATTTTCGCCTGCACTTCGAAGGGCCCCTTCCAATGCAGCAAGAGTTTATTTTTGTCAGTTGGGAGCAGGATGAGAACCTTATCTCCTGGTTGGAAGACTCTATCCCTTGATTTTCGATTGTAGTGCTTAGCGTAGCGTACTCCCGCCCTTCGGAGTTCTTCGTGAGCTAGGCGGCACGTCTCTTCTAGACGATTTCGGAGATCCAATACGTACTGATAGGTTGTCTTCAGCTCATCGTCCAGCTCTTGGTTCGTCCAAACTTCCTTTAAGATCGCCAGGGGTCCCCAGACATGTCGGCCGTACAGAAGCTCGAACGGTGAAAAGCCGAGACTTGCCTGGGGAACCTCTCTGTACGCGAACAGCAACGGACCGAGGAGTCTGTCCCAGTTTTTGGTTTCTCCGCACACATTCTTTTGAGCATAGTCTTCAGGGTGCCATTAAATTTTTCCACCATACCGTTGGCCATCGGGTGGTAAGGGGTGGTATGGAGTTGGCGCACCGATAGAAGTCGTGCCACTTCCTTCATTAACTCCGACGTGAAATTCGAGCCCCGATCACTTAGGATTTCCCTCGGTACACCAAAACGGGAGAACATCTCCACGAGGGCCTCTGCGACTCGTTCGGTCTCTATGCCAGGTAGTGCAACTGCCTCCGGATAGCGCGTGGCGCAATCGACGAGAGTCAGGATATAGCGGTTTCCTTGACCAGATGGAGGTCGGATAGGGCCTACTATATCAATAGCTACCCTTTTAAAGGGGGTGTCTATGACGGGGGACTGGCCGAGTGACACGTGTGGCACCCTTCCTTTTGGCACAGTTCGCTGGCAGATATCGCAAGATGCCACGAACCGTTTCACGTCGGCTGTGACACCGGGCCAGAAGAATTCTTCCTGAATTCTGTCCTTGGTTTTCTCGGCCCCCAGGTGCCCCGCCATTATCCCATCGTGGGCTAGCTTCATAACAGCCTCTCGGTGGTTCTTCGGCACCAAGAGCTGTCGTATCCGCCGACCACTCCTCTCCGTATAGTACCTGTAGAGCAGTCCATCTTCCTGCTTGAACATTATCGCGCATTTACTATTACGGCATCTGAGGTCCTTGTCGATTTGCGCAAAGCAGGGTTTTAACGACTCGTCCTGGATTTGTTCCTCGGCATAGCTGAAGCTCGGGTCCTCTTCGGAATTGGGTGCAGGGAGGGGCTGGAATGGCTTCGACTGGGCTTTGGTCTGTGCTCGGCTTGCAACTGCGACTACGTCCTCGTCGGCCGTGGCTGGTTGGTCGTGAGGGATTGCAATCGATGGTAGATCGATTTCTGGGCCCTCTTCCAGTGGTTCGGGTTGGTCCGGCGAACGGGCGCCCTCGATGTTCCCCACGATTACGTCATACAATGGATCATCCATGCAGAAGGCAGAAACAATCCCACTGTAGAAGGGCGTCTCGATCCTGACCTTGGCCTCAGGCAGCCTCATGACCGAACGGTCGACGGTGTAAATCAGGCTGGTCTGGCCCGTGAGTTCATCGTCGCGGACTAGGTCTCTTCGTACTATTACAGTGGAGCACCCAGTGTCTCTTAAAACGTCTACACGCCTTCCCGCCACTTTTCCAGCCATCACAGGCATTCCCTTCGTAGCACCCGTTTGTTGTTTTGCCAATACAGCACCCACAATAGGGATTTTCTCCCCATTTTTCAACTCTACGAATCCATCGGTGACGTCATCAACGGTTTTTGGCGCCACTTGTGCACAGGATACCTGGTGAGTTTGACTCGCTCCGTTACGACATGCGTCTGCCTTGTGCCCAGTCTGACCACATTTGAAACATTTTACAACCGTGGGGCTCGTGAAGTTAGTTCGGCAGTGGCTAGCACGGTGACCCACTCGGTTACACAGAAAACATCGCGGAATTTTCTCCGGTGCACGCTTCTTTTCCTCGGGAGCCAATTTCTTCGAATCATCGGGACACTCCTTCTTGACCTTGGCCAAATTAGTTCCACCTTGTGCTTCCAAGAATTGATCAGCCAATTCAAGCATGTCTTCAAGTGACTTAGCTCTCCTCTCTTTCAAGTACAGCGACAGGCTTGGGTGGCAACTAGTAAGAAATTGTTCTCTAATTAGGAGCTCTCTAAGCTCATCGTACTCCTGTGCTGTCCCTGAAAGTTCAATCCATCTGTCGAAATAATGGCAAAGTCGGGCGGCATACTGCGTAGCCGTCTCACCATCAGCTGGCTTTCCTGTCCGAAATCTGTCCCGGAATCCTTCCACAGTGAATCTAAATCGCTTCAACAAAGCAGCTTTCACCTTTGCATAGTTGGCTGCATCGGTCGGCGTCAGCCTACCGTACACACTGAGCGCTTCACCACTCAAGCAAGTACTCAAAGCAGTTGCCCATTGCTGTTCCGGCCAATTCTGGCTCCTCGCAATCGTCTCAAATCTGTGGAGGTACGCGTCTAGGTCGTCCTTCCTTTCATCAAACGCTACGAGCAGCTTGCTTGGGTTCAAGCGGAAGCCGTGATCTTCCCGTTCGCTGCTTTCAACTCTAGCTTGGACGGGAGTTTCGCTTCGCTGTTGTAAACGGAGCCGCTCGAGTTCCATCTCGTGCTGCCGCTGCCGTTCCCTTTCAGCCATCTCCGCTTCTCTTTCTTCTCTCGCCCTTTCGGCTGCCAACTTTTCTCTCTCCAGCTCCAACTTCAATTGCTGCTCTCTTTCTTCTTTCAGCTGTCGCTCCTTTGCTTCTCTTTCTTCTCTCGCCATTTCAGCGGCCAGCCTTTCTCTCTCCAACTCAGCTGCCTTTTCTTCCTTGGCCCTCTCTGCCGCCAACCTCTCTCTTTCCAGCTCGGCTGCTTTTTCTTCTTTGGCTCTCTCTTTTTCTTCTTTTTCCTTCTGGGTGACCCACTTCCGTAGTTCGGCGCCAGAAAGACCCATCTTTTCACCAAGAGCAACTAACTTTTCGAGATCCATGGTGTCTCGCAACTCTCAAATAAAACCTTGCCGCGTGCAAAAAGTATCTGCCTAAATCAGTCTATCGGAACACTCCCCTACACTCGTTAACGAGAACACTGAACAACACACAAAATCGTTCCGATAGCACTATCAACAACTCGAGGCTCTTTCTCACTACTTTGGACACACTGTGCACCAAAAGGTCCTGTCTCGCGGACGCCAGATTAATTGTCACACATGTCCCGTTTATTAGGGAGGCGATCGCCGGGCTAATTCCAAGAGCCGAAGTATCGGCCCCCCGAACCGCACCACGAAAGCGTGGACAATTTAGAAGTGGTCCTTTTTGGTGCGCCAGCGGACGCCGGCCGTGGCCCAAAGAACAAGACAGAGCCGAGAGTTGATAAACAAACAAATTATAATCTCAATAATGGCAGATCGAAAACAATACACAAAAATGCACATTCCACAATAGTTGCACACAATACGTCACCAATCAAACCAATCAATCAACGTACTACACAATACAATCAGCCACACTTGCAACAACGGACACGGACAACAATACGCACTACAATGCAGTCGCATGCATTGAACAACCAAGACACTTAAAGACTAAAGAGATAGAAATCCTATTCAGTCCAAAGTTCTTGGAACCAAAGTCGAGATGATACTCTTCCGAGAATCACTCACTCAAAGTCCAGTGTTGTTGTCGTTCCGCAGCCCTCGAAGTTTCTCTTCCAGGAAACCTCGCGTCCTCAAATGGCCACTCTCCAAGCTTCAAGCTTCTTCGCCAGAAATCCGTCGGCTTCCCACACGCAGCTGTTGCCCGCGTCTTCGCTCGATAGCGGTAAACCCACGCTCTTGCCTGTAGCTCGAGCCGTCCCTACGGACCAAAAACTTCGCCGACTACACGGCGGACTCTCTACGCACTCTGGCGCTCACTTCCGTCTCCTCCTGTTCTGTCACTACGGGCAGAACCTTCGCCGACTACACGGCGGAATTCCTACGCGCTCTGGCGTTAACTTCCGTCACCTCCTGCTTTCTCGTCTCGGCTGCTCGATTAAATACGTTCCGTGCCACCTTCCAGAACGTTCTCCTCATTTCGTCGGCGCGACGCGCAGCGAAGGCTGGGGAGAGGCACGAGACGGTTCGACTGCCCTCTCCGGAGGATGATTCACTCGGTCTGACCCCGCCTCCTTCGTTCTAGAAAAATCGCGGCCTTGTTGGGCCGCCGATGTGGGGTGAGGAGGATCGTCTGCGAAGCCGTGCTTCTGCGGGGAGAGCGCGCGCCCGGGAGCCCTGGATGTTTGTTTTCTTTTTTTTTTACCTCGCGGCGTTTCTGCCGCCCGCTGTCGCAGGGATTTGGCGGCGCGCTCTTTTTTAGCGCTCGTTCTGTGACAAACATCAATAAAATGTAAAAATGTAAAAAAGACGCCAGGTGTTTTCTAAAGCAATGGTTTTATAATCAAAACCATATCGATACAGGTTTGTAGTTGCCGATGCTCGTTGCCGTCGGTGTGTGCTCGTATGGATAGCTGGCTATTGTACACTGGGAGGGCGCGCGTAGCTTAAAGATCATTTCATGTCTTCCGTCAATTTAGTCTTGGTACAAAGGTGACAAAGTTTAGATAACTAGCAATCAGCAAAACCTTCTTCCCGTCATGATCCTTGCAGCCACGTTAAAAAGGGTTTTATGTCCACACCGCTCGTGCATGTGAATATGACGCATATGAAAAGTTGGCAGTCGTACTGCATGTTCTTCCAAAACGCCCCCTATTTGTTCTTACACCATCGCAACGTATATGTAAAACCTTGGGGAATGCCCCGCCACAGTGGTCTAGTGGCTAAGGCACTCGGCTGCTGACCCGCAGGTAGCAAGATCGAATCCCGGCTGTGGCGGCTGCATTTCCGATGGAGGCGGAAATGTCGTAGGCCCGTGTACTCAGATTTGGGTGCACGTTAAAGAACCCCAGGTGGTCAAAATTTCCGGAGCCCTCCACTACGGCGTCTCTCATAATCAGATGGTGGTTTTGGGACGTTAAACCCCACAAATGAATCAACCTTGGGGAAACATTATCATCACCGTCGTTTCGTTAGCGTCCACAGCGACAGGTGCAGATATAAAAAAAATTCATTACGTGATGGTGACAAGTTTTAGCCATAGTTATCGTAATCGGCACGTACTGATTTTGTTCTCATGCACCTTCCACAGAGAGTCAAATTTTTTTGTTATTAACCCGCAGTCTGTATCGGCACAACAGTTGTAAAACCCTCCAGGGGGCGCTACTGTATCGTGGTCGCGCCTTTCCTCAACTTCACTATTTAAAGAAAAAAAAAGATAAATCTAGTTTTTAGTTCACTAAGCATTAAGGCTAGGTGGCGTTAGCCGCCGCCCGATATAAAGGGTACAACCATATCAATCCATCCATCCATCCATGGCACACACCATCTATAGCGCAGTCGCATGAAAGATCAGTCCATAGGTGTAGTCACCAGTGGAACCAGGAGCTCGAAGCTGGTCCGAGGTGGCCGGTTGGTTGGAAGTGCCGCGCAAGGTGTTTCGGTTTTCAGATCAACATCGAGCCATGGCACAAGCACGCAGCAGAACGCGTTGCCGTGATAGCTGATACACATGGTTTGGCCAGGATCGATCTCCTCCTTCCAAGGTAGAGGGCGTCTGATCTAGTGTGCCACGTTTGCAGCTAAGCCCCCCCCCCCCCCAAAAGAAAAACAGTGGCCCGGGTCGTTTACTGCGGAGGCAGGCACAGCCTCACTGATCCGCGACGACACAGTGCTACCTGGGACTGTGAGCGCAGCAACAGGAGGCACAGTGTTTGCTTGTCAAGAAAATGGCTCTGATAGCAGCTCCAAGAAAGGCCAGCACTAGGACTGTTTGCCTAGTAGCAGCCATCGTCCCAGCTTTCGTTGCTTTGACGGTAAGTGTATCAAGACATGATCTGATCGCTGCTTCTCCGTTTGCATGTCTTGCCTGCACTGAAGTGTTCATTCTTCGAAACCATGTTGGTGGTTAACCGCTTCTGCTCTACGTCCGTGACAGCTGACGGGCTCATTGAGGAAAAAAAAAAACATTACACAAGGTTGTCAGAAACATAAGCCTGCAGGAAAAGTCAACAAAATTGACGTTCAATTTGGCTCCCTTTCAGAGGGGTGACATTAGCTAAATCATACTGTCAATCATTGTGTGCGTAATTACGTGCGCTATGATCTATGATTGCACGCTACATTTACAACCGTTTGCTTGTTTCAAATTATAAGTCGGGCCTACACTGGAGCCGGGAAGCCGTGATCAAGTGCTAGCCAATTCAGTATGCGAATGTTCACTAGACAAAAGTAATGAACTAGGCTATTTTATTAAGGTTGATGCGGAGGAGGAGTAAACTTCCCCTCACCCTTTAGCCCCAGCCTCGAGAACGGACCTCGTACTGCCAGTGAAACCCAACTCGTTCGCCAACACAGGATTTACCCTGTAGCAGCTCGGCGCAAAGTGAAGCGAGCAAATGCGGCTGTTCTTCTAAGGCGTGCTGTCCATCGGCGCGTACGAAGTCAACCCACAACTGCGTTGACTCCAGGTTCGTGGCTTGGAAAGGCATGAAACGCCACGCAATCTCCGCTATTTTCCGCGACTCTACGTGCAGGTTCTCACCGCGCAGTGGTTCCCCGACACGTATTGTCACTCTGAATGATCGTACTCGCGCTGTGGGGCACATGTCAAATCAGTCAATGCGAAACGATGCATCACACGCACGCTTCAACACAGCAAGGAGAACCACTAGCACCATTAGCGAGAGCCCGACCGGAAGTCGGCTCCAAACACACTCATATCGTCAGCGTCATTGTTGCTAGCGTATCATCACTCAGGATGGTATTTGTGAAATGTATCAAACCAAACACTTAGCACTAGTTTCGATGTCGCAGGGCAGCCTATTTTCCGTTTTTTTCCTCCTCGGATTTTCTACGCTGTTCGACATCGAATAAAAATAACTTCCACGCGACGGATGTCATGCGAATTTGCCCAAGAAGGCCTATGCATACCAAGCGATCGAATGATGGGCACATCTCGATCTTGAAATTTGATGTCAGTGCTCCTTCAACTGACGGTCTTTGGTAAAAACACTGGTGTTACAGGATGCCAGACAAGAGATCGCCGTGACGTCCCTGATTATGTCGAGCGACCGTTCAGTCGACTTGTGCACGTTTTATTATCCGGAGTTCAAACCGCTGCCGCAAGGTCCGGATGCTGCGGTGAGTATCTCGGTATCCTCTTTGTTTGTCACTGCTATATCGAAAATGTCGCCATTATTTGCTTCTTCCATTATTTGTTGCGGCTTCGGCATAATGTAAGCTGGTGATAGAGCGTTTAGCGTTACAATAACTCGACGTACTTTTATAGCGTTTCACGCTGCACGCGCGTCACCTTGAATTGGGATGACTCAACTTTCGCCGACATTGTTGTCTCATAATCGCTGCTAGCTAGGAAGGCGTGCATCGTTTCACTTTCCGGCCATGATGGTCGCCAAGGACGTAGGCAGACATTTTTCGAAGGGAGGAAGACCTCCTTGATTTTCACTCTGCATGCAATGATGAGACGTTTTTGCTACGTTATTGACATTTCTATGAAGCTAAGAAACGAACTTCACTAGCCTGCTTTGCCAGCCACCCAGCCGCACACAGCTCTGTATGTGACTGTCGTGCATTGTAGGATCAGTTCAGAATACTAAGACGCTATGGTGATCAAAGACCACGCAAAATATACTATGGCACTGCACTGACAAAAAAAAAGTGTTAGCGAGTGAGTGTGCCGTTGATAGCATTACTCATAAAGAAACTAGTGTGTCGTTCACATGGATAACGGGTTTTTCATTTTTTGTTTGATTACGTTAAACTGTTAACAGATACCTTGCCACTCTCCTCCTCGCGTTTTCATAATGCATTTGCGTATATGTACTCCCTTGTACGAAATAAAGCCGTGGTTGTTTGTCAGCGCTCGGTCCGTCTTCGTAATTGTCCTGTGTTTCGCGCTGTTTCCCGTTACTTTGAAATCTGGAAACGTGTATTGTGTTTATATTGGGTGTTTACGCTTCAAATCATAGGAGCGGGCCATCCGAAATCCCCCGCCCCATTCGCATCTGCGTAGCTAGTGTCTGACGTCACCTCTTTATCCAAGAAACTTAGCCGCAATTTAGACGCGACAGAAGTCACTGTTTCACATTGTTGTCACGAGATGGCTTGAGTAGCTACACTTTTTTCAGTGTTTGGATTTTATTAACGTTAGCCTAAGCACCCAAGGCTGCCTTGAGATAAACGCAGGCTAATTTGTGGCGCATTGAATCCCAAGGTGCTTCGGTTCCCAATTCTCAAACACTGGAATCATAACTGGCACCGGTCAACTTTTGCTGGATCTTAAGTACGGAGCACTGTCGTGGGCTGTGGTCATGGGTGTGGCCAGGGGGTGGCACACCGAGCACGCCCCCCCCCCCACAAGTCTTTTTTCGCTATGGCATAGAGAGCGAAAACGGCGATTTTAAGGGCCCTCCTGAAATCAACGTGATGCCCCGCCCCTCTCGAAAAAGATTTCTGGGCACGCGCCTGGCTGTGGTCGTCGCTTTGCGTAACGCTCAATGTGCAACAAATTGGGAGCTCACTTGCACCAAGGAGAAGTATTCGTACAACTGTTCTTCGAACATCTTGATGTTTATCACTAATCATGAGCAAGCAAAGAACTAGTGTGCTTGGCGTAACGAAGGCAGAAGAATACAAAAAAAAAATATCGAAAGCAGTATGAAGAGAGAAGAGGAAAATGATTAAGGAGTAGTAAGAGCTAATAAGTGAGCGAAAAAAAAAAGAGGAAAGAGACCGCAAAATGAGTAAAAGAAAGAACAGAAAGGAAAGTCGAAGAGAAAGTGCTCCACACTTCCATCAGGCTTGGCACCATTGTAGGGCGAAGATATCTTTTTTTCTTTAGGTGGTTTTAAGTTGTATCTGTATCGCGCTCCATTTTGCATCAGCAGTTCGCTGAACATGTTCCCCGATTTTTCCAGGACGTCCTCCATGTGATCAGTTTCACGAGTCAGAGTAGCTGTGAAAAGCCATATGGAATCGACCTTAAGGATAAAGTGGTTCTCATTCTTGACACCGGCAACTGCACTCTGCAAAAAGCCATGCAAATATACAAGGATGCAAGAGCTTACGGCATCATGATTGGGCTTGCCGCCAATGAGATCGTAAGTATCGAGGCAACCCAAGGTATGCTTAATGTTATCGACGCCACAAAAAACATTTGTTCTTGCTAGGCCTGCGAATTGTCCCGCTGCTTTGACGGGTAAACTTTGGCTAGACATAAAAATAAAGCCAATTAAATTGAGTGATGTCAGTGGCCATATCTTCTTGTATTAATAACTGCAAGGTTTCACGAATAAGAAACTAAGGGGCCTTGCATACCATGCGGGAGTGATAGCACCTAGTTTATCTTGCCTAAGTGGGGACGCATTTGCATTATTTTCGTGTTTACACTCCCAAGAGATATGTAGATTGCGTTATTCTCTCCTTGCAGAATTTTATCTATTCTTCGTGGTACTTTGCCCATGGGCAGCACTAGCTCTCGGGTTCGTACAAGCAACCGCTAAACACGTGGGAAAATATTTATTTATTTATTTATTTATTTTTGTTGATGATGTTTTATTGGCCATGGTTTCCGTCAACACAGAGACTGTACCTGCTCAATTCAAACCACATTCTAAAAGTAACAATTTATTGTCGCTATGGCGAAAATACAATGCAAGAATGCGTTTTTTTTTTTCTGCTCTATGCAGCAAGACATTATTGTCGAGAAGACTGCTTCATCTGTGACGGATCTGGTACTCATATTTGCAGAAAACAGAACGGCTACTTTTCTTGAGGTATGCATCGAGCCTCTTGCACCACGTTTCTCTCTCTCTTCTCTCTCTCTCTCTCTCTCTCTCTCTCTCTCTCTCGTTGCGGTTTCTTTTGTTTAGCTAAGGCCACCACGCTGGCAGTGGTTACGTTTCCCGGATGCTGACCTGGAAGACACGGGTTCGATTCTGGCAGCAACATTTACATTTTGATGAAAATTAGATCTTAGAGGCTCGAGGACTGTGTGATGCCAGTGCACGTTAGAGAAACACAGGTAGTCCTGACAAGAGGTGTCCACGTGCCCCAGGTAGCCCGAAGACCCAACCCAGGCCCGGCCCGTGGCTCTGGCTCCGGCACGCCACCGTCTACTCATGTCATTCCGGGCTCGGGCTACCTTGTTTTTTTATTGGCCGTGCTGGGCCAGGCACAAAGCTCAAACCAAGCCAAAAATATATCCGTTGTGCCGCAGTTCACATCTCATAACATCACATCACATGACCGTACTTCCTTAAAGACCCTTCAAGAGGATATTACGTAGGGGTGGGTTTACACTGCAACCAGGCGAAGTCATTCGGAAAGAAAATTGGTTACATAGTCCAAGAAGTTTTATGGAATAGTGATCACTGCAATGTTGTGGGAAAGGCCATTTCAGACTGATGTTTCTGGGAAGGAAAACGAAAAAGGAAATGTGACGGTGTGAACAGGTGAACGTAACACGTGTAGTTCGTGACCGCCACGATAACATATGCGGGTAGTGTGAACGATGTAAGACGTATGGCCGAGATCACCAATAAAACAACGTGGAATGAAGACAGCGTATCCGTTGCTTTCTAGTATCCAATGATGGGCATACAATATGACCTTCGGGATTAGGTATCGATGGGTTCATCCTACGGTCCTGCGTCTGTGGCACTGAATTTCTGTAAGAACAACCAGTCGGAATACGGCAAGCTTGCTATGCTTGCGAAAAAAACTGTTGGTATTTCTTGGGGCCAGTACGATTACCAACTGTTTGGTGATATATGTGATGTAGGGACGCCGTGCTTCACTGAAACCTGAGCAATTGGGCAGCTTGTTTTTACGCAACTTGTAATCTCTGCATATATAGACTGTCTTGTGCCGGTTGCTATTTTTTCACTTTGATACATTTAATTAAATGCCACGTCATTGCAGTACAATATGTTGTGTCTAAAGAAGGCCTTCATGTTGTCGCACTGGATCGGGCCGGGCCCATGCCTGCTGACCGTGCTGAAGGCCAACCCGAGCCCGAATCTCGGGCGGGCCTTCGGTGCAATCAGCAGGCTCGGGTCAGGCTCGAGATTGGAAATGCTTCCCGTGCACGGCTAGCGCATGTTATCGAAGCATTCTATTACGACGTACTCATGCGGTGGTTTTCACTCGTGACCTCCCAGCAACTGTTATTTTGCGGGCCTATGAGCTGCAATTGACGGCATCGAGCACAGATAAGGCGGTAGGTCTTCTCAGTCATTATGAGTGATAAAAGTAAATCTTTAGTAGTGACAAGATTAAAAGATTATGAGAAGTTAGATGGAGTAAAGGAAACGATGGGATACAGCACTGACTCTTGAACAAAGGCCATTATAAAAACACGCAAACAAAACGTTAAGTTCACGCCCTCTGATATTGAAAACAAAAACGAAAACGAGAAAACAAACTCCTAATTTTCGTGGTGTAGAACGTTGTGATGGAGCACAAAGCATAGTAGATTTAAGGCGATACATCGACAACTCTGCAGCGGATACCCTTTATATACTATTTTTTAAAAATATTCTTTGACAGAAAAAAAACTATGCGACAGCAAAATGTTCTGGAATTGATTTCCATTTTCAGGAATTCATGATACCGAAACAGCCATATCCGGCGAAATTCTTCACGAAGGACATAGAATTCGAGCCTGCCTTGGCCGTAATGTGGTTCCTCGCCGTCTTCTCTGTCGGAGTTGGTTCATACTGGTCGGGAAACGTCAGGCATCAAGTGTGAGTGTGTGCTCTTGTTTCCCAATGAGTTGACGATGCATTATAGAGGAGGAGCTGTTTCACATGGCCGCCTTCCTTGGGGTATACGCTAACGGGTCCGCCCTTAAATATGATTCACACCGAGCAGTGCAACATCTGGTGCTCTTTCACTCGTAATCTACAAATTACAAAGATAAATGGCCGCCTTATCGCGGATTTTCACCGAGCAAACGAGAATATCGTCGCTTCCATGGATATATCCAAATGGCCTTACTTCAAAACGCGTTGCGTGAGCTTTTATTTTTTAACCGGATAAAACCTGGTACCGGAGATTTTCGATGCATTGATCGCGGTTTCAATATCCAGATAAGAATAATTTTTAAGCATCTATAAGACAATCTAGATTCATTTGTGGCTTCGAGCTACGAACGGCTGGTTTGGAAATTTCCCTTTCTTTTCATAAATGATCGTTCTACTTTTCATTTCTCTACATTTTTGTGAATCGGTGACTAGGCCTGTTACTGCATTAAGCAATTCAGGTCGATGAGCTTGTTAGTTAACCCGCTGGTTTGCGAACTAACCCCATCTAGCTATAGAGTTCATTCGGAGCGCTGCGTTGTTGTGGTCGCCATAACCCACAGTACTGTTATGATGGGTAGGAAGCCTTTGAATTTGGTTGGTTGGTTGGTTAGTTAGTTAGTTAGTTAGTTAGTTAGTTAGTTAGTTAGTTAGTTAGTTAGTTAGTTAGTTACCCACCGTGGTGGTCTAGTGGTCGAACTACTCGGCTGCTGACCCGAAGGTCGCGGGATCGAATCCCACTGCGGCAGCTGCATTTTCGATGGAGGCGAGAATGCTGTAGGCCCGTGTGCAGATTTGAGTGCACGTTTAAGAACCCCAGGTGGTCGAAATTTCTGGAGCTTTCCACTACGGCGTCTCTCATGATCGTATGGTGGTTTTGGGAGGTTCAACACCACATATCAATCTAGTTAGTTAGTTAGTTAGTTAGTTGTTTTGTTAGTTGTTTAGTTAGTTGTTTAGTTAGTTGTTTAGTTAGTTGTTTAATTAGTTGTTTAGTTGTTTAGTTAGTTAGTTGTTTAGTTAGTTGTTTAGTTGTTTAGTTGTTTAGTTAGTTAGTTAGTTAGTTAGTTAGTTAGTTAGTTAGTTAGTTAGTTAGTTAGTTAGTTAGTTAGTTAGTTAGTTAGTTAGTTAGTTAGTTAGTTAGTTAGTTAGTTAGTTAGTTAGTTAGGTCTGTTGGTCGGTCGGTTAGTTTGTTAAACCTGTGAGCTGCACTTGTGACAACGCTGCGCGTGGGGGCACTCTTGTGTACAGAAGAGACGGCGGTGCATCGGCTGCACGCAGGTACGAGTTCGAGGTGCACAGCCGTCGAATGCGCCGTCGACGTCTCTCGAGGAGCGGCGGAAGCGCGGCTAGCCAGGCTCCCGTCCGGCCACAAGGCATGAGTTTCATCGAGGAAGAGAGCTCGCTCGACATCACCCCGATCTGGGTGCTTTCGTACATCGTCCTCATGGCCACCATGCTCGTCGTCCTTTATTTCTTCATCAGATACCTTGGTATGGGTGCTTTCGTACATAGTCCTCATGGCCACCATGCTCGTCGTCCTCTATTTCTTCATCAGATACCTTGGTATGGGTGCTTTCGTACATCGTCCTCATGGCCACCATGCTCGCCATCCTCTATTTCTTCATCAGATACCTTGGTCTGGGTGCTTTCGTACATCGTCCTCATGGCCACCATGCTCGTAGTTCTCTATTTCTTCATCAGATACCTTGGTCTGTTCCGTATGGAGTAATCGCGCGAATCTCTCTACAGCTTCATTGCACTGGTTGTACGTAATCGCATAGAGTGCACGCTTAAAATGCTCACTAGCGCAACTTAAACTAGAGAAAACACTCACCACAAACAAACACTGCTCGCCACTATGTTCCTCAAATATGCAAAGAGCCGGGCAAGCATGCAAAGGGTCATCGTTCATTTCAGCCACAACGCAGCACATCATCATGCAGTGCGTATATGTAGCAGACAAATTACAACAGTTTTTTTTTTTTTGAAATGCTGCATTTCTTTCCTCGCGTTGTGCTAAACCTTTGCTATTGAGTACTCATGAACATGAAACAACTAGACAATCAACCAATTTTGTTGAGTAAACGCAGGTCACTTTAGTATTGTGAAATCCAGCCTGAAGGCTCGTGTTCTTTCACTATACAATAGCAATAAATTTAATTTACCCTCATAAAACTTAAATACCTAACACCAAAGTAACACCAAAGCGCTTGTTAACACCAAATCGCTCGTGGTGTTCACTTTTTTGTCCTCGTCCATTTTTCGGGCTACATTTACGCCGTAATTAATAATTCATTTTGCATTCTTCTTTATTACGATATTCCGTTGATGGCTGCTCTACTAGATGATGGCGTATGTTCTTCGTCACTTTTCGTTGATGTGGTAGCGCGTGATAAGACTGACATTATGCGTTTTGTGTAGTACAATGTTTGCATTCTTTCTCGCAGTTTACTTCATTCACGGCATGTTCGTATTGTCGGCGTCCATCTCCGTTCTTGGTGTGCTTGAGCCGCTTGCTTACAAGATGCCCTGTGGCACCGGCAGGTGTGCATACACACGCTACATGCAAAATATGCCGATGGCCTTCCATACGTATGCTTAGTTGCTTATTGATCGCACCACTGTGTAACGATCTTACTCTCTTCAGCAAGCTGTGCTTGGACATGTTTAAACTCTAGCTAAATAACTTGGCCCTCTGTGAAATAGACCCCCAACTGACTGAATCGCTGCTGTACAGTTGTTCAATAACTGATTAGCTTTACGCTGAAGGGGCCGGCTGTATGAGAGAGAGAAAAAAAGGAAAGACTGGGGGTAGCTTTTGATAAATTTGATCACCAGGACATTTAGCACACACCCTTCATTCTGCCCTATAAAGGAATGCACCCGTAGGAGTCAAGAATGGGTCGACTGTAGTGGCTGAGTTAACTTTTTAGTAAGTTTTTTTTCCCCCTCAACGCACGCAGTGCCATCTGTTGGCGCGTGCAGACTACCGGATGGCGCCATTCCCTGCTTCCACGGTTCCCTCGAGGTGCGGCAGGTGCTCGTGCTTCTCGCTGCAGTGATTGTACCCGCTTTCTGGATTTACCTCAGGCACAGCCCGCTCTCCTGGATTATGCAGGATTTGCTGGGTGTCTGCTTCAGCTTGTACATCCTGCGCGTGATTCGGATGCCCAACCTCAAAGTAGGTGTTACGTGCCACCAGTGCGCCAGTAGATGCCAATGAGTGCGTTCATTGACGTACACATTTTATTCTTGGCGTTCTCCCTAACGGTTGTTCTATATATGGCACTTATATGAATTATATGCAGCCATACACGGAGTATATGCATATGCGGCTACCGTTCACCATATATGCATTTGAACAGATATATACCGCATGACTGGTTCATATATGGAGCCAATTCAGCCATATATGACGTGACTTGTCCATGTGAGGAGTGAAATCTAGTAATATACGGTACGGCCACACCATATATAACACCAAATAGATTTTTTTCACGTGGTGAGGTGCCATCATATATGAATTGAACAACGACTACTTAGCAATTTGTGGTAGGCCGATTGCTTTTCCGCCTCGTCTTGCTATTCATTCTTCAACTGAAAATTGCGTTTCCGGTGGCGGGATTCGAGCCATGGATTCATAGCGTAACAGCGCGACGTTAGTCATTGTGCCACATGTATTTTTGTGCTTGTTCCCCACCTTTAGTTTATTTGCGTAGTAAGAATGTGTATCAGTTCGATTGGGAAAGCCGGAGAGTGTGTGCGTGCCCGTTTCTATTAAGCAGTTGACTGACAACGTCAAAGTAACTTTACGACTGTCTCTTGAGGGCAACGATTCCGTCACTGTCAGGTTGACCTTTGTAAGCTTATGCACCAGAGTCTTATAATTCATATACTAACGTCGCGAAGATCTGCACTCTTCTGATCTGTAGCCGAGTTGTCAATCGTTAGATTGAGGAGGCCCGCTGAAAGTTTCTGAAACCAAATGTGTTCGGTGGATTCTGCACCGCAGATAACGTTCTTGCGTACATTTTTTTTTTTTCAGATATGCACTATGTTTCTGACGATTCTGTTCTTCTACGACATATTCTTTGTATTTATTACTCCGTATTTTATTCCGGTGAGTCTACGTTGGATGCTTATCTTTTCTACGTGATTTTGTATTCTACTAACATAATTAAGAAGAATACTGACAACTGCATATGTGGCGTGCGATTTTTGTGAAACGCGCAGAAACACTTTTTCCAGGCGTTATCGAACTTATTCCGAGCATAAAATACCCTGATAAAGTTTTTTTACATTTTTACTTCTACGCTAGTTACCTTTAGAGCATCAAACTCGTTATTCGAAGGTCGCAGGTTCGCTCCCTGCTAGTGGCAAGTTACTTTTTGGTCCACTTTACTTTCTTCGCGTTTCCGT
Source organism: Rhipicephalus microplus (assembly GCF_043290135.1). NCBI lineage: Eukaryota > Metazoa > Arthropoda > Arachnida > Ixodida > Ixodidae > Rhipicephalus > Rhipicephalus microplus. The sequence continues at coordinate 30,885,979 of NC_134703.1, forward strand.
CTTATTCACAACAATTGAAATGCCCACGTACTTTCCTTCGCATTATGGTCTGTTAGTCCTAATAACTTACTTTTGACATTTACAGCCGAAAGTGATTCACAACACAACAGCGAGCTTCGTAGATGCCGCGGGGGTAAGAATTATCGTGTTTTTTAAATCTTTGTTATATAGTGATTTTTACTTTAAGCGCATTCTCCCATTCGTGAATGGTTATAGCGTCCTCTTGATTGTCGTTTGCCACAGCAGTTTCAGCGCAAATGATTCGCTGTTATGTCTGCTATACAAAACGGCACTCACAGTCATTGTCCCACCAATGTTGCCCGACTTGCCTGTTCTCGACATTGTCATTGCGTGGTCGTGGTATGACGGTTACGATGGCTGCACCTAGTCGGTGAAATACATAACTCTTTATTTGCGCGAACTTGGGCGCCTGATGAATGATAAGTCAATGTACGTACAAACAATTGCTTCTGTACAAAATAGCGGCGAGAACTATCGTCAGCCGTCGAGTAATTTGGTCAGCTGTCAAATGGGTCGGCATTTTATAACCGTGGCATTGAAATTCCACGCGTTATCATTGGTGGCCAGATTTCTTCCAGAATAAACTGTACGTTTTGCGTTGCACGCTCAGGCTTATCAGAACATTTTAAGATGATATGGAAAGTTACTAAACATTTGGGCATGGTTTGCGCCAGGTGGTGTACGTGTAGCGGGCCGATTTTATGAAAATGCAAAACGAAGCACGTTGGGCTATATGCATTACTCCAAAGAGCTTGATACATTTGTTACATTAGCGTCACGTGGCGACATGCATTGTTCATTTAGCAGCTATGGCGTTATGCTGATAAGCACGATGGTTCAGTGATTGTTTCTATTGGCACGAAACAAAGACTACCTTGTACCTAAACTTAGGCCTATGCTACAGAACGAGGGGCCAGGAATCATTCAGGTTACTGCAGAGCTAATTCATAATGACATGCCTTATAATGGTATGTAAATTGTGGCTCACAACACAGCATAATTTAATATCTTGAACCTCGTTCACTTTTTCGTTTAATGTAGTTTATAAAAATCTGGTGTCTCCTAGTACAGCGTGCCTCATTATTATATGTGGTTTTGTCGTATAGTGATGTTGGTTCAACAGTTATTATTATGTTTCGTATCTATGTTATTGGGCAAAGTATTATTGAAGCCGTGGTGGCAGCATGATGGCAATCGCCTCCCCCTGTCATGGATAACTACGCAACTTCAGCGTTACTATTACGCCAACTCGCGTTTTTACACCACCGCCGCGGTGGTCTAGTGGCTAAGGTACTCGGCTGCTGACCCGCAGGTCGCGGGTTCGATTCCCGGCTGCGGCGGCTGCATTTCCGCTGGAGGCGGAAATGTTGTAGGCCCGTGTGCTCAGATTTGGGTGCACGTTAAAGAACCCCAGGTGGTCGAAATCTCCGGAGCCCTCCACTACGGCGTCTTTCATAATCAAATGGTGGTTTTGGGACGTTAAACCCCACAAATCAATCAAATCATCGCGTTTTTACACACGTCTACTCAGAGATATTTCAACGCACTAGCGTTCATTCGCCAGCTCAATAATGCTTGATGAGGGGTGTTAGTCAAGGGGAAAGGGCTACGTGCTACATGCCCGGCCCATGTCCATTTCCTCTTCTTAATTGCAACTTCCCTACACGCTCCTTGGTTATATTGTCTGATATATATATTGCTGTCTATAATAAGGACGTTCATGGTGTTCCACGCGTTATCTTTTTTTTTTCGCTCTTAGCAAATATATCCATGCTGATCCACACAGTATAGTTCTTGGTTTAGCTAGCTCAATAATATTGTGTATGCTTATCATTTTATCTGAATCAAGTCTCAAGCTGTCGTGGAGTAGGTTGTCCCTTCGCTTTGTTTATTTTTATCAGGATAAATTGTACGTATTTAATTGATTTGTCCGCAGAGAGGCGACAGTATTATGGTTGAAGTGGCCCGCGGTGGTGGCTCCAAGGAGCAGATACCGATGTTGATGCGAGTTCCTCGTTTTGGAAACCACGACATCTCCGTGTGCCTAAACCCTTACTCGCTTCTCGGTTTCGGCGACATTGTCGTACCAGGTGAGTGATAACTCTCGGCCGCCTCGCCGCGGTGGTCTAGTGGCTAAGGTACTCGGCTGTTGACCCGCAGGTCGCGGGTTCGACTCCCGGCTGCGGCGGCTGCATTTCCAATGGAGGCGGAAATGTTGTAGGCCCGTGTGCTCAGATTTGGGTGCACGCTAAAAAACCCGAGGAGGTCGAAATTTCCGGAGCCCTCCACTACGGCGTCTCTCATAATCATATGGTGGCTTTGGGACGTTAAACCCCACATATCAATCAATCAATAACTCTCGGCCAACGACTCCATGTCGTAACCGCATTAATGGTGATTAACTCTGCTTTCTTATGAGACAAAAAGAAAGCAGAGTAGGGTCAAGGAACAAATAGATATGAATGGCATATTAGTCGAAGTCCAGAAAAAAAAAAATGGGCATGCGTATGTAGAGTAATGGGAAGACAAGACAGGCAGTCCTGTGTGCTTCCTATCTATGCACCTTTTCCATAGCGCTCGCCTGTTTCGCAGTAACACAGCCACTGATCATCCTGGACTCTACTTCAAAAAAAAAAAAAATACACGCCAGGGGGAAGCAGAAAGTTAGGTGGGCAGATGAGTTGCGGGTATAACGTGGGCGCGGTAAGCTCAAAACTACCTTGAAGCACATGGCCGTGGTCTAAGAGGTTTTCGCCTAGTAGTCGACGCAGTCAGGATGATGATGATGATAATGACGACGACGACGATGATGATGATGATAGACAACGTGGAAAATCAATTGGCAGATCCAGCGTTCGAGCACCATAAGATTAGCTGGCAAAGAATTTTATGATGGATTGGCCAAGCGTACATGAAACAACACCTAGAACGACGAGTTCGTTCAGTGTATACGTGTCGTTGGGACAAAAGTAGTGCATTGACACTGGAATAAGTAAGATAAAATATTGAAGATCGATTGAGATGGTCGGTGCGTGTTTCATCGTGGAACTACCACCCGTGCTGCACATGCGTATGTTGTGGAACGAAAATCCATGCTTGCAAATAAATACATAAAGAAAAATACTAACATATGCTTCAATGCAGTAATACTAAAATAGCACAAGACATGGAATTTCAGTCTCCCGGTACTTAGCATTCCCTGTTTACTTACATAAAAGTAAATATCCGTAAGGTATGCATAACGGGCCCACGGTATCACGAAATTTTAGTATGCGGTATGAATTAGCCCTAAAGTCGGAGCCTCGAGCTTTGGGATTGGAAGTGAGAGCATCGTCATCGTATTCACTCCTCTTTAACGCAATGAGCTAAGATGTGCCAAATTCGTCCAATGAAAGCGTACTGAAATGTGTAAGGTATGCACCCCATTTGTGCAGGCTTGCTTATTGCGTTTCTGCGTGGCTTCGACCTCATCAAAGTTGGTGGCTGCCTGTACTTCCCTGTGGTTCTAATATGTAAGCATATTTTAAACCTTTGTTTCTTAATGTGTGTTTGGTTTGTTTCTGTATCTGCCCCGCCGTGGTGTTGTAGTGGCTAAGGTACTCGACTGCTGACCCGCGGGTCACGGGATCGAATCCCCGCTGTGGCGGCTGCATTTTCGATGGAGGCGGAAATGCTGTATGCCCGTGTTCTCAGATTTGGGTGCACGTTAAAGAACGCCAGGTGGTCGAAATTTCCGGAGCCCTCCATACGGCGTCTCTCATAATCATATGGGTGGTTTTGGGACGTTAAATCCTACATATCAATCATTGTTTGTGTATCCACAGCTAAATAGAGGAGAAAGAAAAAGGGACGTCTAATTAGCAAATGAAAATAAGTAAAATGCAACCATTGAGCTGCTTGGATGGTGATCCTGTTTTTTTTTCGCTATTCAGCAATTCAGCAGCTCAGCAAATTGTCGTGTATATATGCTCAGGGGTTCTTTTAGAAAGAATACAGTCGCTTAATGTAAGAGTCTGGTGGGTTGACTATTACGTTATTTGAAAAAAGCTTTAGGAAATCGAAAAGTGTGTGCTACTTGTTTTCTATTCTACGTTATAAGGCGATGCACGTAAACTGTGTGTACAACACTGCAGCTGCTATTTTTGCGCTTGGTTTAAGCTTGTAGATCTTTTTCAGATGTCCCATGTCTAATGACCTTAGTGTCCGCAAAATTGAGTGCAGGCTGCGAAAATTCGAGCCTCATTATATTAATGATGTTTTTTTTGTTTAAGTTACGCGGCCACGCAACCATAGATTTCTAAGAATAATTTTACGGTATTTGCATACTTGTAGTTAGTGCAACCGATATAATATATACATGAACAGACCTTCTTCTGGCTACCACATTTAAAATTGTTTTGTTTCTCCTATGTTGCAATAAATATGTTGCACTATTCTCGAACTTTAATATACATATATATGCGTGTGCGTTCAAGCTTTAGTGTCACTACTGGTTTGCTTTTTTTTTCCTCGTTGCGCAGTTTATGGCTTGGGCCTTTTAGCGACGTTCGCCGCCCTCTACCTGATGCGCATGTCTCAACCGGCACTTTTGTACCTCGTGCCGTTCACAGTGATACCTGCGCTGATAATTGCGCGGTGCCGAGGCGAGCTTGACGACATCTGGAGCGGAAAGATGGCAAGTTTTCGATTTGTGTGTGCATACGTGAAGTACGCGTAGATTGATGTGGGCTATAAAAAGCGCTTAGCCAAAGCAATGTCGGCACCTAAGTCTGTTCTTTTGTATGTTTCTTTTTTTAAGTTTCAGGTCAATTTCAGGCTACCTCATTGTGAATAATTATGAGTGTAACATTTTAGTTTCAGGTCAGTTTCAGGCTACCGCGTTGTGATTTCTTGTGCGTGTACTTTGATATTAGAGTTCTTGTATAAGGGCTCTACGGGTTATGTTCACAAGCGTTGTGCCCGAAATTTCACCCCCCCCCCCCCCTGGAGCGACATCGTGTTACAATAAACATCATCAGCCTGTCCATGCCCGCTGTGGGGCAAAGGCTTCTCCCATGGTTAACCAACTAACTCGGTCCTGTGCTTTCTGCTGCCATGTTGTTCCTGCAATTTTCTTAACCTAATCGGCCCACATGGCATTCTGTCTCCCCTTCATGTGTTTATCTCCTCTTGGAATCCAGTTTGTTATCCTCAAAGACCAGTGGTTATCCTGCATATACGAGCTACGTGTCCTGCTCATGTTCATTTTTTTCTTCTTGATTTCAACTACGATGTCCTGAACGCCTGTTTGTTGCCTGAGCCACTCCGCTTTCTTCCTTCTTCCTTCCATGCTCTTAAATACACTACATCCAAAAAAAAATTTTCCTGAAGTAGAAATATTGAGATTAATAGCGAAGTGTAGCGTTTGTGCTTGAGCTCCTCGCGCTGTGCCACAAACCGAGGGGTCATGTTAGCCCGACGCAGAAAGCGAGTAATACTATGGCTACACAGAAGTGTCAGCTGGTGAATAACCACGTTCCGAAATGACGACTCGATGAGGACTGCCGGCAGCAGCTTTCCTAAGACGAATATTTTTCGAGGTGGGAGGGGGAGGGAGAGTCATTTTTTTTTTCAATTTGGAGGAGGGCCGGCAGGCAACTCGCTAGTCATTTTGCGCTCTGCATGCCATGACGAAAAAAAAAATGGTGGGAGGAGGGGGGAGGGCAATGAGGCACGGCCCCGGTGTGCCATCCTGTGACCCAACCAGTCCCGAAAAGTTTTCGTTTAGCGTAATAATTCTAATGAGTTTTTTTTTTTGCGGATTTCACTGCTTCGCATTACAAACTAGTGCGAGAGGTACAATGTTAAAGATTTCGAGCAATCTCGTTTCATTTCAAATCGAAACAGCTAGACCTAATTAGCATTGCATCAGTATACGCCTTGTCACATTAGGGACATTTAGAGGAGCGCACCGCGAACGCTTGCGGTGCAGTCGCAGCCACTGCGCATGCGTCGTAACGCGAGTCGCGTTCGCCGGCCGCACGCAGAAAATCCGAAATCGCGTGCGGCGATCGCGGCCCGAATGGGGCCCGCAAGCGCTGGTTTCGAGGATACGGTGTCACTGCGACCGTGCGTTGCGGTTCGCAGCAGGGCAAACGCTATTCTAAAACTCATATGGCGCCTGCTACGCCCGCAACGCCCGCAGCGCTTGAAAACGGTATTCTAAAACTACCTATTGTGTGCACAGCGCACCCGTTCCTGCATACACGTAAGAGGGTCGTAGCCGTCACTGTTGCTTTTAACGGTGTAACAGACGGTTGTGAAAAAAAAAATAAAATGAGGAAATATACCCAGGATCGAATTGGATTGGAGCCCACTCTATACGCGTGATAGCCGAGTATTCTGGCACAGAGTCGCGCTGGTGTTGTAAACTCATTCCCGAAAAACGCTATCAGGCATCATGTGCAAGGAGTTGAGTTGGCCTATGTAATGTAGCGTGTCAGAAGAGTAAATGAACAACCAGTCATTGCGCAATGCCAATTGCTCGATCAATGTGTGGTTTAAAATAGGCTGTTCAGGGTCCCCATCCATGGGGCTGGGGGAAGCCTCATCGTAGCACCCCTCCCCTCTCTCTAATAAATCAATGTATTTGGCAGGCTTCACACGCTACCACCCCCTACGTGCGCACGCGTATATGGGTTCACTGCCTCCCACCCACTGTAAATCGTTCAGCCATAGTTCTTCATCATCATCAGCCGCATATGCAACATTAAAAAGTATACATAATATTTCACAGGTGTGTGGCGAGTCCCTTCCTTATCCTCATACGGAAGAGTAATGGCTTTGTAGATGCTGTCTAGCTACTCAATAATCTAGCGTAACAAAAAGTACGATTTAAAGCGTAGTCAATATCTTGCGGTAAGTAAGAAGTTCAAAGACAGTGTGCATTTCCCTAACAAAAGGTTGAGCTTAGAATTCCCGTCAGGCAGTATAGCAATCGTAGGTGTCTTTTGTGTGTTTTTTTTCCATTACTTTTGCCAATTCGTTCCAGCCTGAAGATTCCGGCCTCTCGGAGAGCGACATCTCGGGAGCGGAAGAGCCCTCCAAACCCACCGACGCCTGGAAAAACCTGGAGGCCCAGCCTGTGCAGGCAGCGATCTAACCTGCAGGATCATGCGGACCCGCATTATATATTTGCGGGCGACGCTGCACAAACTCTTCTTACTACAGAACAAGCACGCCTACGCATCGCGGGAACATTTTTTAGCATTTGCGGAGGTTTATCGTATTCGAACTTTAAAAACGATAGGTAACATGCAGAAATTAGTAATGACTGCCTCATTATACTTAACATCTCATAATTATAGTACGTTGCCTGCCTGCATATAGTATCTCTCAATGACATTGTTGATTATGTGAGTACGTGTCAAGTCGAAAATATTACTTGGCTTAATTAACTAAACATCGTTAGAGTAAATAAAATAGTAGCGGCTACTACAGAATACTGGAGAACACATACACTGTATATAAATACTTTGCTTAACTATACGCTCCTTTTTTTAACACCATACTGCGTAATATATGGGATGCCCTGTATATATTTGGGATCATTACAGAGCTGTCTTGGTTGACGCGCCTTGACTAGGCGGGAAAAAGCTGGTAACAAAGGTCAACCCTTATACGACAGACAATCAGCAATGAACAAACAGAAAATGGGGTTTCCTAGTGGGCAAGGGAATGCATGCTGATACAAACGTGACCAAGGCCAACGCCTAGACGAGCCGTTTCGGCCGCTGCATTCAAGATAAGATTTCCAAGGGCTAACCCTCATCTTCGAGAAGGTGTCCACAATCGATATCCACATTGGAGGAAACTTATTGTAGATCCCGAGAACATGAAAGATTTTGAAAGTCTATATGCTTACCTTTTTCTTTAAGGATGTGTCTCCAATTATTTATTACAATTGAATGAAAGCTCAAAACTTCAAAAAATTTACATAGTACTGGTATCGACATCGGACGAAACTACAAATTCTCGAGAAATGCAAGATTTCCAAAAGCTTGCCATTTTTGTCAAAAATGGGCCCTGAAGATTTCATTAAAGTATGATGAAACTTTACTGCCTCGGTGAATAAAAGATTTCTAAATGCAAATTAAAATGTATCCATACTCAATTTTATTAATTGAGAATGAAGTGCTTGAACCTCCAAAAATGCAAGATTTTCAAAAACTATAGGCTTCCATGTTTGGTCAGAAATGCTAGTCTGGTGTGCCATCCCGAGCGTAGCCTAAATTTTGATAATATGTCTTACCAGCTAGCCCACCCAGTCTACGCTTCTCAAACCCACAAGTGAATTGGTTAAATGTAACTTAAGAACATCGAGCTATGCAAAATGCACGTCGGAAGTGTACTCCCAATTGATTTACTGATAATTGAATAATTTTTTTGAAATCTGGAAAAGTGCATGATTTGCATAGGGGGCAGCTAGGCTTACCATTACGATAAATAATGTATCCTGAAGTCATCGTGCTAGGATTGTATGAAAAATCGAAGAGAAATACATTTGTAAAAGGCGCGCTGCCAGAACTAATCACGGAGGTCACGACTTCTTGGGCAATAATTCACCCACAAATAGTTAAACCCAGGGAAGCTTCGTATGGGAGTACCTAGTCTACCGCTTTTCTTTCTTTTGTGTTTTTGTTTCGTTCGTCATTTCCTGCGTCTATTTATTTATTTATTTATTTATTTACTTATTTATTTATTGCGGCAGTCCCATATAGAACACTGTTTTCGAACTGAATTAATATGGTGTCCATGTGTTTTCCAGCGCATGGAGAACAGCCCAATAACAACGAAAGGACCATCAGGTGATCATGAGAACGCAAGTTAAGAATTTTATTTCTGAGAAGGCAGACTCGGTTTTCTTAAATGTGCCATTCGTCATATAGATCATACGCATCGATACCAGGGCCTCGTTTCTCCGGCTGTTTCGAGTGAGGAGAACAAATTTTGAGGGCCCCGATCGTCGTCCACTCATTTCGCGTGGTGTGATCACGCTTGCAATAAAGGGTTCAACACATGCAGTAACATGGCTAGCAACGCTCAAACTCGGTGGGAAAAATGAACGGATGAGATCTAAAATGATATAGCCTACCATACTGAGCTCCATTTCTACTACATCTAACCCTTTTCTACTTGTTCCCCGGGAGCAGACAGCAGCCATCGGGTTCATCACTGGTGCTGTTTGCGAATTTCGGCGTCTTTTCACTTGGCACCTGTGTGTGTCACGTTTCTCATTTCGTCCACTTTGCCAAATATTTCTGCTATCACGCTCACAACAGGAGCGTCTGAGCAAGACAAAAGCACCATTGCTTTTACATGTTATAGAAAGGTTCGGCATTTTTAAGGGCACCGAATTTTGCTGTAATGGCCAACTAAAATTATTTCAACTTTGCAGATGCTTGGAAGGTTTGGTATTCGAAGCTCTTTATACATCGGCGGTTTGCTAATTGGTAGATAGTATTTAGCGTCCCAAAGTGCCTCAGAGTATGTGAAAGGCGTCGTGGAAAATCACGGCCTTCTTCGAAATGTGACCGTGGCGCCCGTGATCGAACCCTTGAATTTCTGGTGAGCAACCGAACACCGTAGCCCATGTGACACCATGGCGGCTTGTACATCTCACAGGGGGGGGGGGGGGGGGAGATTCAGCACTGAGCACGACTGAGGCCATTGGCGTGCGCAGGGCTCACCTTGAGAGGCGAGGGGGTGGTCTTAAGGTGCGAGTCAAAGAAACAGTACGTGGTTTGGTATGGCCACTGATTCAAGATCATCACATTATTGCAAGTTATGCCGAAAATTTTGTTGCAGTTCCAGAACGCAATGCATACGCGCGAAAGCGACTGCATGGAAGCGATCCGGACAAATTCAGATCGGTGGTTCAAGCGCGTCTGGAACGTTCCGAGTCCAGCAATCATGCGCCGCACGTCGGATGATCTGTCTATTTTGTTTTTGTGCATCTTTTCTTTGATTTCGTTACTCCGCAGTACGCCACGCACAGATCTATCCGATAACCCGCGAACGAGCAATCCCGTGACATAGCGCCGGTGTGGCCACAGAAATGTATGCGCAAATGTGTGAGAACTGTCTTGGAACTGCCATTAAAAAAATGTTACACGTGGGTGGCCCACTTCCACTTTTCATTTACTGTCAGTGGCGCTGTGCATTTTGGAGACAGAAGTTTTTCGGCTGATGTTCAAGCACGGAGCTTGCGATACATGGTACGTACGAGTCGCATTTCAACATTCATTTTTGTGTAGACTTTACCGGGGGCATTGCCTGACTCTGTTCACCAGGAATCACGTCGCCTGGAATTCAAAGACCAATGCGAGCTTTGTCTTTGGCATGGCAGGCCTTCTAGGTGTTGGGGAATGTTCACCGAAAATCATTCGCTATAGATTCACAGTTCAACCTAAGTTTAAAGTTGCGTAAAGCTTTAGCGAGCGTGTTTATTGAACAATGTAATCATGGGTCTAACTTACAGAGGTAAATGAAGGACTTAGCTGACGGTTAAACAGGTACATGGCTTTGTTAGGCTGGTTTCTGGAATGCACACGTGGCTCTCCTGCGGCCATCATTTTGTGCCAATATTGTTTTGCTGGCGCGTGATGTGGTCTTCACGGGCCGTAACGTGGCGTCCCAGTGCTTAACCTCGGCTTGTCCCCGCCTTCAAGGAAATGGCAACGTCCAAACATCAATCCTTCACAACGTGTTGTGACGAGGACGTGCTACGGGGGGTGTGCAGGTGGGTTAACTTTCTTCAACGTTCACTCGTGTTAGTTGGTACTGCTCATGGTAGCTGGGCTCTTCTTAATGGCTTAGTAGTCACTTTGCCGTGTTAACCCTTGCCCTGTTTTGTTTTACAGCTTCATCTTGGCTACTAAATACGAGTGCACATGAACCAGCCATGGCTCCGCGCTCAAGCGGTATTTGTGAGACTGCGTTTATATTTCTACGCGTGCATCTCCCTAGAAGTTTTGCTTTTGTTCCAGGAGCGCTGACGTACTGACGCACCCCGTGCCACTCCGGCATGTCTTCGCACCATCGCCGATTGCAGTCTTTATGGCGGACGTGCTCCCAGCATTGCACCGAGTGAGCATCTCTCGTATTTCCATGAGTAGCACATTACGCGCGAAGGGCCATCTTGTTTCAAGCTTGGTCAATCGCAGCAATCGTTCTCTGTACGGCGGTCTTCGTAAGAAGCGGCTTCATTGGCAGCTTACTCGCTAGCACTTGGGCCCTGCGGTCACCACTGCCGGCCATGGTAGGCGCACGCGTCGCAGTTTGTAATGTAAGCGTGTAGTTTTCAAAATTTGTTAACATACATGTTTTCTGCTGTCTTTTCGATGGTCCGTTACAGAGCATGCACTTAAAAAAATAACTGTTAACATTTACAGTCAATATACTAAAACAAGTTCACTACAGGGGCAAAAAAAATTGTAAGGAGGAGGGGGGCTATGTTGGAATTGGAATACCCTTACGCATCGTTTACACTCACCAGGATTTTAACTATGTTGGAAGGAGTTACTTGCTACATTGTGGTGCACATAAATACTACATTATCTTATCAGAATCCCGGTCGGACTTGTCTATTCCTTAAATTCATGGCTCTTCAGATGCTTGTTGCTCTTAAAGTTGCTGTTCGTGTGCATTCGTCTTAGTTCTAATTAATGCTTTTTTCGTTAACTAGTAGTGCGCATCTTGTTCTGGGAGATTGGATGCCTGTTCGTATGCAAGGGACGATTGCTCAGCTGTCGGCTCGTAACAAGGTCACTTGCTTAGTGATGCCAGCACGTAAAAAAAAAAAAATGGCAGCATATCCACGGAGTGAATGATGGGTAGTGGGGCGAAGCATTCGTCCGTCCATTCGTTCTTGCTTCCGTCCATTCCTGCGTACGTCTGTGTAACCGTCCATGCGTCCATCCACCTGTCCGTGCGTGCGTCTGTTCGTGCGTCCGTCCCTGCGTTCGTCCATGCATCCGCGCCTGCGTCCGTTCATGCGTCCATCCATGCATCTGTCTGTGTGTCCGTTCGTCCATCTATTCAGCACTCTAAGTACCACCATCTCACATCTTTTCATCATATATTCTCCATATAGAAGCACCGCCATCCAGCGGACATTTCAAGGACTAAATGGGAGCTGGCACATGCACACTTTCTTACGGCTTGCGCTTCGGGTTTGCTTCCCACCTTTAACCACCTCGAGTTCAGGGTATATACTAGTTCACTGTATTCATGGCACTGCGGCCCAACGCTCGCTAAACCTTTCTAAAACCAAGGAGGTTACACCCAGCGAGTATAACGTAGCAACCCTTTCTGCGATCCCCAGTAGCCAATAGCTGCTAATGGGGATCGCAGCGTGCGCGTTACCTAAAGGCCGAATGCTCCTGTCTCTCATTCCCCCTTAGCAGCCATTAACATGTGCATTGAGCACTATCTTTTATTGTTCAACAACGCACAGAAGAAATCTCTCACCGGAACCACCTTGGAGGTCAAAATCGTAAGGACCGCTATTTCGGGTATGTGCCACTGGTGGTTACGTACTACGAGGGACGCACAAGCCACGCCATAAGAAGCTTCACCCCTAAAATCAAACTCGCCGTCGTGGATACTAGCGGTGCTGACTCGCGTACAAACTACGTTCGCGGTGCCACCACGGATGCGCTAATATCCCATCACCATTATGTTGGTCCAACAAACCTAAGGGGGAACAGTGTCTGATCATGGTCTTTAAGAAAACTTGTTCCATAGGGCTACCCCTTTGTACATTAGCGGAAGTTGTGTGGACAGTGTCAGTTTTTATGAAAAGGAACACGGTGACGCGTGGCCTGCCCGCTAGGGCGGCTGCTGGCAGCGCGTTCACGCGGGAGCGATAGCAATAAGTCTCTTATCGCATCATCTCGCGGCGAGCAAAACAACTATGCTGATATGGAACGGCAAGCTTGTAACCCCTCCCACATCAAGGCGATTACCGGCTCTCGCGTAATCGCTTTGAAAGGGGAGGGGGTCGCAATCTTGCCGCTGGTTCCATATCAGCAGTTGTGCTCAAATAAAAGTGCTCGTTTTATTCCTGTTGAACTAGCCTTAACAAGTTCATAGATAACGAGACACTGCATTTGTAAAGATGAGTCAGTTAACTGCAGTGCTCAAAACATATCCCTGATGTCCTCGTTTTTTTCAATCAGGCGAAGAGAGTTCAAGTCAATTTGAGGTTGGCAAAACAATTCCGTTATAGAGCAAGATTCTGTCAACCTTTTTAACAAATCGTGGCCATGTGCAGTACTACCACGTGCAACTTGCATCATCGCTTCAACTAATAATGAATCTACTACCAATACTGCAATTACATCTAGATATAACGCGTATTTTGAGGCTGTCCACTCAAAATAACCAAAACTTTATCTTTTAGTGTGTTAGCAGCGATAATGGACCTAACTGTATGATGCGGTGGTGTTTTAAAGTTGGTGTAATATGATATTAGTGAAAGTTAGTGAGATTTATCGATAAAACAGGTACAGCCTGTCTCGAAATATTGAACAGGGGACTTTTTTCTTCTAGCTTGCCAACCTCTACGTCTGGCGCATGCAAAAGACGACTTCGCAGCTCCCTTACGATCAGTGTAGCTGCTCTGCTTCGTGAACTTCCTCGTTCTGACATCCTTCATACAAGTATCGGACCTCTCTGCCTGGCATTATACAGTGACTCTGGTAAGTACATTTTATTTTTGTGGTGACTTCTTCAGGGCACTGTGTTTGAGTATTGCTAAGCACTGGTGAGCCTTCATGTAATAAGGTGTTCTGTAGCATTGGGGGCGATTATCTCTTGAAACCTAGTCTTACGAGATCACCTTAAAGGACAGAAATGGTAATCTGTAGGCTTGTGTGAACATTCTAGCTCTACGAATATTCGAAGAGCCAGTGGGCTGCTAAGTTTTGATACTCTGCAGTGTACAATAATCAAGTCATGTGCAAATAAGACTCTTTCCACCTGTCGATTACATTTCTACGACAGCATATGCTCGCCGCTGTAATTGCACTTTTACTATATAGCCTTTAACTGCACAAAAGCGTTGGGCTAGTTGATTTGTGCTCGTATTGGAACAGCGAACTTTTGTTTAGTCTTCCTTCATGATTAGTTTCTACGCTGTTCCAATATGAACCTTTAATCACTCAACTCTGCTCGTATAGATTGAGAACGACAATGCTCCTGCAGACATTGCTTACGGGTCTAAAACTACTGTGGGACTGCATTTCTTCTGTTACAGAATTCTGCTCGCCTCTAAAGCTTCCAAAGGCTTTATTAGTTTATTTCTGCTACTGTTCCAAGTTTAAGCAGACATTTTTCTTAGTCAAGATTTCACCTTAAATGTGCTGCTATTTCTACCTTCCCAAATTTATCAAACTGTTGATTATGCAAGAGGAACCATAGGAGGGACATGTTTGTATGTGTAGTGTAACATAAACAAAAGGGAGTTAAAGAATACGAAAAAGTAGCAACTTTCTCAGATCTGAGCCTGCAACCTTTACGCGTCCAATGCTCTACCAATCAAGCTGTGATAGGTGAATCGCCATCCACTTTTATTTTTTTGGTATCTCTGTACATGTAATCCTTTAAAATGTTAGTGACATGTCGCCTTAGAAGACGACATTAACGAAGTGCGCGCGGGGCACTGGCGCTGTGGCACGAGCGCGAGCCTGGCGTCGAACGCTGGCCAGGAGTGACTCCAACGCCTGGGCTACGCTTTTGAACTTGTTCACGTTTCCTGTCCTTTAATAAATCGTCTACAGTCACAAGCGGCTGTACAGACGTAACAGTTGGCGACGAGGAAGACTGGATCGACTCATCGGCACTCCACCGACGTCAAGGAAATAACATGGCGACGCCCGACTTCGGTCGGCTACCCGAATTCAGCGGCAGCCCCAGCTCCTGGAGATCCTGGTATGGGAGGCTACAGTTCTTCTTCGAGGCTAACGAGATTACGGACGCATCGAAGAAACGTGCTCATCTGCTAACGCTGTGCGGGGAACAGACTTATGACATCGTCTGCGCCCTCGTTCAACCCAAGCAGCCCAACCAAGTGAGCTACGAGGACATAGTCAAGATGCTCAAGGCTCACTTCGATCCACAACCGTCTGAGGTCTTCTGCAGGGCACGATTCCAGCGACGTGACCAAAAGCACGACGAAACGGTCAGTGATTACGTCACGGCGCTCAAGAAGCTAGCAGCAGATTGCAATTTCGGGACAAGCGCAGACACTGCAGCGAATCCGACAATGCTGCCTATGGACGTCATGCTGCGTGATCGTTTCGTTTGCGGTCTTCGGAACGAGCAGGTCCAGCAACGGCTCTTCGCAGAAAAGGACTTGACGTTCAAGAAAGCTTTCGACCTTGCACTGCGAGCTGAAAACGCCATCGAAGACCAGAAACGCGTGAAAACCGAATTTAAAGAGTTTCACGAATCCTGCATAAGCACATGCAAGATAGACAACCAGGGTCACTCTAGTGCCTCTGCCCAAAAGAAGAAACAACGCTGTTGGCGTTGTAACGCGCTACATAATCCGGACACTTGCAAGTTCCAGACAGTCTCCTGCAACTACTGCAAGAAACGCGGACACATTGAAAAAGCCTGTCTGAAAAAGCGGAAAGAAGCAAAAACGAGCAACAGCATCGAATATCCCCAACAAGGAACTTCGACAGCTGCCTCAGCACCAGTGTCGACTCAGCAGGACTCATCAGACGTGGCCCTTTACGAGCTCAACACCGTAACCAACGCGTTCAGCACACAGAAGGTCATGACTCGGCTACGCGTACATGGCAAGTTCTTGGATTTTGAAGTCGACTCGGGTGCAGCCTGCACACTCATCAGTGAGGTCACGTTCAAAGCTACGTGGACAGATGATCGACCACGGCTTCAGACCGACAACATGCTCCTACGCACATGGTCAGGACAGTCTCTTCGAGTTCTCGGATGTGCAACGGTGATTGTTACGCACGGAAACAAAACCATGACACTACCACTTGTTGTCATCAAGGGAGCAGGTTGTAACCTCCTTGGACGAAACTGGTTTCCTCACCTGGGTATACAGATCACGGGCATCAATGATGTATCCGGCGATGAACTTGTTTCGAAGCTTCTCGACAAGTACCAATCTGTATTCGACGAGGACATATCAGGACACATCGGTCCAGCGGTACAACTAGACCTCGTGGAAGGAGCGAAACCAAAGTTCCTAAAAGCACGGCCGGTTCCTTTCGCGCTCCGGTCAGCTGTAGAAGCAGAATTGGATCGACTGCAAAGTCAAGGCATAATCGAGCCAGCACAGCAGTCGGATTGGGCAACGCCTCTCGTACTGGTTCGAAAGAAGAATGGCTCGTTGCGAATATGCGGCGACTACCGTTGCACAGTGAACCAGGTATCAAAGAAGGCAGACTACCCACTTCCCTCAACTGATGAAGTGCTCAGCCACTTGAGGGGAGGCAAGGTCTTCAGCACCCTGGATTTAGCACAAGCGTACCAGCAACTTCACGTGACGCCAGAGACAGCAGAGATATTGACCCTGAACACGCTGAAGGGACTATACAGGGTCAAGAGATTGCCTTTCGGAATTTCTGCAGCCCCAGCCATTTTTCAACGTTTTATGGAGACAATGCTGTCAGGCATCACAGGCGTGTGCGCATACCTAGATGACGTGATCATCAGTGGGAAAGACGCCACGGAACACGCCGAGAGACTGGAAGAAGTGCTGAAGAGGCTACGAAACTACAATCTGCGCCTCGGAAAAAACAAGTGCTGCTTTGCGGTGCGACAAGTTTTCTTTCTGGGACACCGAATCGACGAGACAGGCGTCCACACAAACGAAGAGAAAGTTCGAGCCATAACGGACGCTCCAGCACCAAACTGCAAACAAGCGCTTCAATCATTTCTCGGAATGCTGGCTTTCTACGACAGATTCTTGAAGAACAGGGCAACAGTTGCCAGCTGCCTATACCAGCTTCTTCAGAAGGACGCCACGTGGAGATGGGAGACAAAGCATCAAGAAGCCTTTGACAAGCTTAAGGCATTGCTGCTCAGTCAGACCGTACTGGCACACTACGACGAACAGAAGGAGCTTCTTGTCTCTTGTGATGCTTCACCATATGGCATAGGAGCTGTTCTGTCTCAACGTGATGACCAGAATAGAGAGGCGCCAATCGCTTTTGCATCTCGGACGCTAGGGCCGGCAGAACGCAAATATGCTCAATTGGACAGAGAAGGCCTTGCTGTGGTGTTTGCAGCCCAC
The DNA here is from genome assembly GCF_043290135.1 of Rhipicephalus microplus. Classification (NCBI taxonomy): domain Eukaryota; kingdom Metazoa; phylum Arthropoda; class Arachnida; order Ixodida; family Ixodidae; genus Rhipicephalus; species Rhipicephalus microplus. Next base: position 30,903,314 of record NC_134703.1, read on the forward strand.
AAGTTCCACAAGTATATTGCGGGAAGAAAGGTGACTTTCGTCACTGACCACCAACCACTGCTCGGCATACTGGGTCCACAAAAGCCAACGGCTCAAGTCCTTTCTCCACGGATGACCAGATGGTGCATCAAGTTATCGGCGTATGACTACAGCATAATCTACAGGCGTGGCAAGAACCATCAAAACGCGGATGCGTTGAGCCGTTTGCCATTACAAGAACGTCTCGATGAACCCTGGCCTCCAGGTGACGTACTATTGTTCGAAGCGTTATCGAGACCTCCGTTGACTGCTGCCGAGATAGCACGCCTGACACAACAAGACAGCATCATGCAGAGGTTGTACAAGGCAGTGCAGGATGGTACAGTGGAGAAACTCACTGGAGATGAGTTTGCTCCTTACCGACGACGAGCGACCGCACTAGCACTACAGCGCGAGTGCATCACACTTGGATCCCGAGTGATCATACCGAGCTCAGCACGATCCCGTGTTCTGGCACTTCTGCATGCGGGTCACAGAGGCATGGTAGCCATGAAGAAGTGCGCAAGGAGCTACGTATGGTGGCCCGGAATGGACAAGGTGATCGAGGAAACGGTGCGACAGTGCCGTGAATGCCAAGCAACGCAAAAGAGCCCACCCAAAGCTCCTATTCCTACGTGGGACCGTCCCCAGACAGCATGGAACACGGTGCACGTTGACTTCGCGGGGCCACTACTCGGACGCACCTACTTAGTTGTTGTGGACGCATACACAAAGTGGGTGGAAGTCCGGCACGTGACACAAGCAACATCCGCGGCTGTAATCGACGTGCTCCGAAGCCTCTTTGCAACGTTCGGCATTCCCCGAAAGGTCATCTCCGACAACGGAAAAGCATTCATCTCCAACGAGATCAAGCAGTTCTATGCGTCGAACGGCATACAGGCTGCAACCTCACCAGCATATCATCCGGCAACAAACGGCCAGGCAGAACGCTATGTGGCGGAGCTGAAAAGAGCGCTGTTGAAAGATGCAGACAAGTCCATACAGTGCCGACTTGCAAGATTTCTGTATCGGCAGCACACGACAATACACACTACCACAGGTATGACACCGGCGAGAGCGATGTTCGGACGAGAATTGCTCTGCCCTCTCGATCTTCTTAAGCGGGAGACGGATAAGCGAAGTCCTGAGAGCCAGGAGGCATTGCAAAAATCACGCCGCTTCGCTATAGGGGATAGAGTGCTTATCCGGCAGTTTTTGAAAAAGCCAGATTGGATTGAAGGCGAAATACTGCGCCGCGTCGGACCACGATCCTGGCTTGTAAAAAGCGACCAAGGAAAGGTTCGGCGTCACCTCAATCACATGAGGAAAACGAGTCAGACCAGACAAACAACCCAATCGCGGACAGATTGGAGCGCAGCTGACGATCTCTTGGACGCAACGCCAGAAGAGACGCCATCGAGCTCAGCTGCTCAACCGCCTGAATCGCCCGAGATGCAAGATCACACTCCCTCGCAACCGTCGACGTCACAGGCAGTGGCCACTCGGCAACTGCGACCACCAGAGGTTAGGCGACCTCCAGACCGCTATGGAGACTTCGTCTAAGGGAGGAAGAGTGACATGTCGCCTTAGAAGACGACATTAACGAAGTGCGCGCGGGGCACTGGCGCTGTGGCACGAGCGCGAGCCTGGCGTCGAACGCTGGCCAGGAGTGACTCCAACGCCTGGGCTACGCTTTTGAACTTGTTCACGTTTCCTGTCCTTTAATAAATCGTCTACAGTCACAAGCGGCTGTACAGACGTAACAGTTAGCTAGTGCCGCTTGTAGTCAAGATTGAGAGTGGGAAAATCATCACCGTAGGATGGCACGTGACGTTTGCTTAAGACAGCTAATTACTAACAAATCCTCGTATGCTAACCAAAGGCTATAAATCTACCAGGGTGAGGTTCCTGCTAAGAATAAGCAAAAGGGGTACTTTTTTTTCTTGGAGGGTACTTTTTGTTAGTTTCTACCACATAAATCCAATGGATAATCAGCCAAACGAAAGCATTGGGGACATTGTCATAGACTGTAGCATACCAATAATGACTAGAACTGAAATAATGCAGATGGAAAATCACCCTTTCAGTCCGTAGGATTTCAAGCCACCACTTTCAAATATCGTTTCCGATGATTCGCATATCGTGAAAAAAATGCTGTTCTTTTGTGCATTCCCAGGTTAAGCGAAAATTCGGCATTGCCTCAAATACTGGGCTCTCCGTAAAATTTAGATCCTGCGTATATACGCAAGGAACGCACAGCAACACATTAAATCTTGGTGTCTCTCCAGCTGTTCAACCTTCAATTTCAGAGGACACTTCTTCCGAACCCACATTGCTTTCCGTGGATGACCTGTGCCTTTTGGGTGGGCTAGACAATCGTCTAGATAGGCCTGTCCTGCAGCCATGGCGCCCCTTCATCCACAGGAATTCGTCTTCTGGTTCCTGCTTCTTGCTTGCCTTCTGGAGAATGCATCATGCAGGCAAGCCCATCGCTTTTACCTGCACTTCTGTCTACAAACCATGTGAGGGCTTTCTTTGGCGTAGCTGCTTGTCATCACTCCGCTGTGACCACTAGCGGGTGAAGAGTGGATGACAGATTACACCTTGCATTGCCTCCCACGAGACATGCCAATGTTTCCTGGATCCACCGTTGGCTGCCAGCTCCCAATGAAGTGCTGTGCAACACCTCCACGTCGGTTATCTATTGCCTATATTGTAAAGAGCCAACCCACCTCACGTCTCTTCCTCTCTTCTCTTTCTTCCGCTTTCCTACATCTTTACTCCTATCCTTTTTATCCCTCCTCACCCCCATTCCTCGTGAGCTACTGTGGCGGTGTCGCTCACTGAAGCAGACAATAACGGGGCTCACTTTTCTCTTCCTTCCTCTTTTTAAGAATCACTTCTTGTAAAGAGCCGTTTCAAGGATGGTCCCAAGGTTTACAGAGTCTATCGCATGTTATTATGGCACGCTGTTCAGCTGCCATTCAGCGTATCTAGTGTTTTAGAGACCATGTCAAATATATTGTCCTCATATTGATTAAATTTCTGTAGTGTAACATTTGGTGCAACGTTTCATCATCATCAGCCCCGCCGCGGTGGTCTAGTGGCTAAGGTACTCGGCTGCTGACCCGCAGGTCGCGGGATCGAATCCTGGCTGCAGCGGCTGCATTTTCGATGGAGGCGGAAATGTTGTAGGCCCGTGTGCTCAGATTTGGGTGCACGTTAAAGAACCCCAGGTGGTCAAAATTTCCGGAGTCCTCCACTACAGCGTCTCTCATAATCATATGGTGGTTTTGGGACGTTAAACCCCACAAATCAATCATCAAATCAACGTTTCATCGTCATGTTTTTATTTCATTACCTTATGACTTCAGCGACACTGATGGACGTGTCTGCGTATTTTTTTAAACATGATTGAGGCATCCATTCACATTGTGCAATTAGTGGCATATTGATGATCTTGCTTGCTCTAAACTACATTGAAAAGCTGGCCAACTTCGTACAGATTTCATCTATTGATCTGTGTAGCACGGCAACTTCTTTTGTGCCTGTGCGCGCGTGTGCGTGCGCGCGTGTGCGTGCGCGCGTGTGCGTGCGTGTGCGTGCGTGCGTGTGCGTGCGTGCGTGTGCATGCGTGTGTGTGTGGGAGAGAGAGAGAGAGAGAGAGAGCGTGTAATCATGCGTTTTTTGCGTATCAAGGTAACATGGTCCTTCATCCCTTCATATTTCAACTCGGTGCTCCTTTGGTTCGGTCTTGATGTTATTGTGTGGACTTGCTTGGCAGGTTCTCATTTGTCCAATTAAGCGGTTAAGCTGAAGCATTGCCAATAGTTACGTGTTGGGGATCGAGTAATCAATTTTTTATAAATAAATTTGCTTTGGGCGTCCTTGTTGGAGGGTGTCTGAATCATTGGTATAGGGTCCAATGCTAACACTTGGTCACCTGTTCCACGACTTCATCTAAGTACCCCTTACATCCTTCAGTCTGTTTCTGCTGATACAGGTTTTTCTACACTGTCGTCAAGTCTGCATGCTTTGATCTTCCTTCGCCCTGTCGGTGAACATGTAAGAGCATCAATGTGCTAAAAAGCGCGCAATGTGACTGGAAGCGTATGCGGGGGTGGGCCACAATCGTGGCAAACAAAACTTATCTGGTGGGAATCCGTTTCTACATGAATGGCGCGTTATACTTCCTTTTTTATTTAGTTTCTTACTGCAGTGTTCTTCTATCTGCTTTCATAGAAGTGTGGCAATGAAACTATGCGTTTTACTGTGAGTCAAGAGTTTTTGTTCCTTGAGAAGTTCTAGAATGTTGACAGATTGTTATTGAATGAATGGTAAGTCCATGCACACACTAAATGTTATTGAAGGTTTTTTTTTTTTGCCAGATTGATTTTCTCCAAGTTATACATATCCACCATTATGTATATTTAATTAAGATACACTCGGTAAATACATTTCCTCTTAAATCTCCTGATTACTATAATCTGATACAACTTCAGAAGACCAGAGAACGGCAACTATTCGTCTTTAAATGAACAAATCTGTTGACTTCTAAACTTGTTTAAGTCAATCTAGTGGGCTGCTAAGTTCTTTGAAGCCTTCATTAGTGTTACATTCAATAAAAATCAATATTCAGGAATATTGAAGATCGTGTTAAATTGCTTGATATTTGCTGCTGTACTATGTTCCTTTCTAGAATTTGTCCACGTTTACTATGTACTTCTCGGCTTCTATCATTTTTTTTTCTTCCGTTGGCTAAGACATGCATATTGTCCCTACATTGTTTGTTAGATTGAAGGTATGTACCAGCATGCCCTTTCTAATCAATGATACTAGCACAGGTCTTTGCTCAATAAAGTGTGAATTTTCATATTGCTATCATTTGTTTTCAGACTATATTTGCATGCTTCCGAAATGTATTTCTTGTCAAAGCACTTGAGCTGTTGCAATGGTTTACATTGTTTCTGTTCCAAAAATAACACCGTGGCTGCGATTTGTTCATTTAACATGTACATTGTGTGTCATCTTTCTTGCTTAGCGTTCTTTGGTGTTGAACCTGTCGAGCACTTTCCTGCTCAATCGAGCTTGCCGTACAGGATTGTACTCTGTAAGAGTCATTCATGAAATAGTTCGCGAGATATTGGAGCAATGGTTCAAATGAAAATACAGTCACAAGATACAAAAAAAATGAAGCAGAAATTATTAAAAGCAATACTTCGCTTGTCCTACTCGCACAATTGTGTGGAAGTGTTCTTTATTGTTCCGAATTCTAATTGCATATTGTCAGATACTGATATTCGGTGACCAAGCCTATAATTGAAAATCACTTGTGATCTAGCCACTTTTAACTGACATCTCTGCTGTGTCACAGTAGCCATTGCATAATGTGTCCTGGTATCACACAAACTTCACTTCTAAAGCAGTGTAAGATCATGTATCTGCCTCTTTGTAATGGGTGTACGTGAATGCTCAACTTTGCGGGCCATGTTTGATGTCATGCAACTCTTGCATACCTGCTGAAATCATTACCGAACTGAGCCGCTTTTGTTCGAGAGTAAAGTAGTTCTTGGTTCATATATTCCTAAGGATCTGATTGAAGTTGGTTAGGATATATTAATAGTGAACAGAAGTAGTTGAGGTGCTGAAAGTAATGTGTATCGTACGCAAAAATGTCCCAAAATTGCTCGAATACATTGTTGAATTTCACGTAGCAGCCCTTACAAAGGTAAGTTTTGCGTCTCGTAGTTAGTGGCAATTGCTAAGCAGGGGGGGAGGGGGGCACGTGCTTTTTCATTATTACTGCCCATTTCCTCCCCCCCCCCCCCGCTCAAAAGCGACAACTCAAAACACATCGAATAAGTTCCCAGCTTGCCTGCCCTCTGAAAGGACTGTCTGTGGTGGGTGCCACCCTCCCCCTTTCCTCTACCTCTGTTACCAATTAAACGTAATTGTTTCTTCCCGTAAACAAAAAAAAATTCTGGAATAATGCTTCCTTTGGTTACATATGTACATATGTGCACCCCGGCCCTTCACTGATATTCCGATGAAGGTGTAAATATTTGCATTAAAATTCGAATGATCATTGTACGTTACTGTCAGGTATCGCGTTCAACAAGGCACATTCTGGTGATGCATTGACCATTGTTGCATTGCCTTGCCTTGCCCTAGAGTAATGGCTGAATCTTTCTTGTAGCGTTCGCCCCGCCGCGGTGGTATAGTGGCTAAGGTACTCGGCTGCTGACCCGCACGTCGCGGGTTCGATTCCCGGCTGCGGCGGCTGCATTTCCGATGGAGGCGGAAATGTTGTAGGCCCGTGTACTCAGATTTGGGTGCACGTTAAAGAACCCCAGGTGGTCAAAATTTCCGGAGCCCTCCACTACGGCGTCTCTCATAATCGAATGGTGGTTTTGGGACGTTAAATCCCACAAATCAATCAATCAATCTTGTAGCGTTCCACGCACCGACGCATCATAACGCGTCCTTGGCGTGTCGATTCGGCGTCGCGTCACGTTCTATGGAGGGAGTGGGCATGCATGGATAGAGAGGATGCCACGCACTGATGGGTTAAACGTATATATGTGTGGTTAGAGGTCTGGGCCAGCCTGTGTCGTAGTAGTCGGCGTCTGCCGAAAATTTCTAGCAACTTCATTGGCTGATCAGGCAGAGCAGATAATCTTGCTTTGACCAATCAGGTGGAAGCGCGCGCAAATCGGGTCTAGTGGCGGACCCACGACATGACGATGCGTTTGCTGAAATGCCATTTTAGGGGCGAAGTTGCTTAAAGCGGCACCCTTTGGTCCCTCGTAGTCGTAGTCGTAGTGTGTAACAAGTGCTACATTTGACCTGAAAGGTGGTGCCGGTGGGAGATTTCTCCTGTGCTTTGTTGAACAATAAAAAGTTCGCGGCGTGCGCGTTAACTAAAAGCCGAATGCTCCTGTCTCTCATTCCCCATCGGCAGCCATTGGCATGTTCCAGTAAGAAACGTTAGTAGAAGTAGAAGTGTTAAAAGCCGACTTCTGCTGTCTCTTATTCCCAGTAGCAGCCATTGTTTACCTCCAAGGTAGTGCCTGGTGAGATTTCTCCTGTGCGTGATTAAACAATAAAAAAAATTTTTGTTCAAAACACCGTTGATTGATAAAATAAACCAACGACAGATGCCAGATGTTTTCTAAAAGCAAAACGAAAAGACGCCAGATGTTTCTAAAGCAAAACAAAAAGACGCCAGCTGCTTAACAAAAGACGCCAGGTGTTTTTTAAAGCAATGGTTTTTATCGGGCGAATTAACGGAAGAAAATTTCACGGTATTACTTCCGGGAGCTTCGCCCAATCTCATCATCATTCACCTCGTGGATCTGCCGTCAATTTTTCTGTTCCGGCAGAGCACGTGATCTTGATTTGACCAATGGAGGGTAAGCGTGCGTACTTCAAATCTAATGGTGTATTCACGACATCACATGAGCTTGCTAGCCATTAATTTGTTAATATGTCACCGTGCCGAGGACTGAATGTTTCGAGCTCGCAAAGTGGTGGTCAAGTGCTAGCGGATACTCCGAAATGTGAGCGTGCGAAGCCTAGGCAATACGGCATCGAGGAGTAGCTGGTACTACAAAGGGCAGCAAGGCCCATTGCAAGGAATGTCGGAAGGAGGCTTGTCATGCATTGACAGCCTCGATGTACCACCATTTTAACGCTGTGGATGCGTGCCAGTGGATTTTCTTTCTATGCGTCTTTTTCTGGAGCCATGAGGTAAAACGGTAAAAGTCCATTTCTATAATGGTAGTTCCAGTAACTAGAGTGTAGCCCAGGCCATCCTCGTTGCTCGTAATAAACAATACGCACAAAGCGTATAGCAATGGCGTACCACGTTTAAGCCGTGCATGAGGAAAACGTTACTTCTTCCAGGCAACAACTGCTTTCGTCCTTCCCGCAATAACCGCCATGGTGGTCTAGTGGTTATGGCACTCGAATGCTGACCTGAAGGTCAAGGGATCGAGTCCCGGTTACGGCAACCGAATTTTTATGCTAGCGAAAGGTTAACACGGCATTCATATAGCGTTTTTTTTTTTTCGAATCAGTATGACACAAAGGCACGGCTCTGCTATCGACCACCTACTTGTCACGCAAAAGGCCTGGGTTCAATTCTCACTGGAACAAAAGTATTATTTATTTATTTATTTATTTATTTATTTATTTATTTATTTATTTATTTATTTATTTATTTATTCTTTTCTCTACTTCTCGCCTATAGCCAATAACGCCGACACCAAAATTTCCGCAAAACGAGCTCCTTACTATTTCAAACATTTCCTTATAGCGATGCATGTCCAGTAACACAAGGACAGACAGACTGGCAGTTTTTCTTTTGTTAATACAGCACAGGAAGTGTTATGTTTTTATTGTTTTTCTGTCGCAGGTACAGCACAAATACGTAGCTCAGATGCATTCCCGCCCTGCAAGTGTCGGTTAAGATGGGCGCCTGCGCAGAGGAGAGCCTATAGGTTCAACTCCTGACACTACCGAGATTTTTTTTTAAATTTCTGAGTTGAAAGTTCCCCTTGAACGTTACCTTCACCGCAATGGTGGCCAAAAACAGTAAAAAAATTGGAATCCCTTATCACCCCTGATAAGGCTCAACTTTTGTGTAAAGTCACACTTTTCAGCGACGGGCGTGCTACGCGTTGTTTCCGATCTAGAAGTTCTTATGGCACGTTGGCATCACCGCAATAGTGGCCAAAAGCAGCCGAAAAAGTTTAGGCTCTTATCACCCCCGATAATGTTCAACTTTTGTCTGACGTCACACCTTCAGCGACGGGCGTGCTACGCGTTGTTTTCGATCTAAATGTTCCACTGGTATGTTAGCATCACCGCAATAGGCACCAAAACCAGCCGAAAAAGTTTAGGGTCTTATCACCCCCGATAAGGTTCAACTTTTGTCTGACGTCACACCTTCAGCGACGGGCGTGCTACGCGTTGTTTTCGATCTAAATGTTCCACTGGTATGTTAGCATCACCGCAATAGGCACCAAAACCAGCCGAAAAAGTTTAGGGTCTTATCACCCCCGATAAGGTTCAACTTTTGTCTGACGTCACACCTTCAGCGACGGGCGTGCTACACCTTGTTTTTGATCTAGAAGTTCCCTTGGCACTTTGGCTTCACCGCAATAGTGGCCATAAGCAGCCGAAAAAGTTTAGGCTCTTATCACCCCGATAAGGCTCTACTTTTGTCTGACGTCACACCTTCAGCGACAGACGTGCTACGCGTTGTTTTCGATCTATGAGTACTCCTGATACGTTAGCTTCGCCGCAATAGTGGCCAAGAGCAGCCGAAAAAGTTTAGGCTTTATCACTCCCGATAAGGTTCAACTTTTGTCTGACGTCACACCTTCAACGACGGGCGTGCTACGCGTTGTTTTCGATCTATATGTTCCCCAGGTACGTTGGCTTCACCGCAATAGGCGCCAAAACCAGCCGAAAAAGTTTAGGCTCTTATCACCCCCGATAAGGTTCAACTTTTGTCTGACGTCACAACTTGCAGCGACAGGCATGCTACACATTATTTTCGCATTGAAAGTTCCCCTGGTACGTTAGTTTCACCGCAATAGTGGCCAGAAGAGTCGAAAAAGTTGAGGCCTTTATCACCCCCGATAAAATCAATTTTTGTCTGACGTCACGCCTTCCGTGACGCGGTGCTAGTTCGCCTGGCACGTTGGCTTCACCGCAGTAGGGGCCAAAAGCAGCCAAAAACGTTTAGGCTCTTATCACCCCCGACAAGGTTCAACTTTTGTCTGATTTCACACCTTCAGCGACTGTCGTGCTACGCGTTGTTTTCGATCTATATGTTCCCCTGGTACATTGGCTTCACCGCAATAGGGGCAAAAGCAGCCGAAAAAGTTTAGGCTCTTATCATCCCCGATACGGTTCAACTTTTGTCTGACGTCACACCTTCAGCGACGGGCGTGCTACGCGTTGTTTTCGATCTATATGTTCCCCTGGTACGTTGGCTTCATCGCAATAGGCGCCAAAACCAGCCGAAAAAGTTTAGGCTCTTATCACCCCCGATAAGGTTAAACTTTTGTGTTACGTCACAACTTGCAGCGACAGGCATGCTACCCGTTATCTTCGTGTTGAAAGTTCCCCTGGAACGTTAGTTTCACCGCAATAGTGGCCAAAACAGTCAAAAAAGTTTAGGCTCTTATCACCCCCTATAAGGTTCAACTTTTGTCTGACGTCACACCTTCAGTGACGGACGTGCTACGCCTTGTTTTTGATCTAGAAGTTCCCTTGGCACGTTGGCTTCACCGCAATAGTGGCCAAAAGCAGCCGAAAAAGTTTAGGCTCTTATCACCCCCGATAAGGTTCAACTTTTGTCTGACGTCACACATTCAGCGACGGGCGTGCTACGCGTTGTTTTCGATCTATATGTTCCCCTGGTACGTTGGCTTCACCGCAATAGGGGCCAAAAGCAGCCGAAAAAGTTTAGGCTCTTATCACCCCCGATAAGGTTCAACTTTTGTCAGACGTCACACATTCAGCGACGGGCGTGCTACGCGTTGTTTTCGATCTAGAAGTACCCCAATGTACGTTAGAGTCACCGCAATAGTGGCCAAAAGCCGTCGAAAAAGTTGAGGCCCTTATCACGCCCGATAAGGCTGAACTTCTGTCTGCTGTCACACCTTCAGTGACGGGCGTGCTACGCGTTGTTTTCGATCCAAAAGTTCCCCTAGCACGTTGGCTTCACCGCAATAGTGGCCAAAAGCAGTCGGAAAAAGATGAGGCCCTTAGAGACCGTTAGAGGGAGGTTCTTGAGGGTGTTCTGACCTCCTGCCTTCCGAATTAGAACAAATTTAGAAAAAAAAAACAGAACAGAATGCACACGCAGCAATAGGGTTTGAACCTGGTCCTTCAGGCTCTGTAGGCCAGTGCCTAAACCACGGAGCTAACCATTTAAGCTTGCTTTATTCGAATACATCTGAACCATATGATAGCGTCCCACCGACAAAGAACAACAACAAGAAAAGGACTTCACCACAGCAGCGGAATTCGAACCTAGTTTCTCACGCTCCGAACACCAGCACCTAAACCACATAGCAAAGCACCAAAGCTGGCTTGGCTCGAACACATCTGAACCACATGAATGCGCACTAACGACGAAGAAAAAGAAATAGTATATTACCGCAGAAATGGAATTCGAACCTAGTCCCTCATGCTCTGAAGACCAGCGCCCTAAACCACTGATGATGATGATGATATGTGGGGTTTAGCGTTCCAAAACCACCATATGATTATGAGAGACGCCGTAGTGGAGGGCTCCGGAAATTTCGACCACCTGGGGTTCTTTAACGTGCACCCAAATCTGAGCACACGGGCCTACAACATTTCCGCCTCCATCGGAAATGCAGCCGCCGCGGCCGGGATTCCCTAAACCTCTGAGCTAAGCACTAAAGCTAGATTGGCTCGAATGAATCTGAACCCTGTGAAGGCGTTCCACTGACCAAAAGAAAAAAAAAATGACCATATCCACTATGAGCATGATGATTGAGCAGCTGGATCAGAGAAGATTTCATGAAAGATTTCATGTGCAATTCATGAAATGTTATCATAACCACCTCAATAAAATGAATATGGAATGAAAGATCGGTAAAAAAACCATGAATGTTCCGTACAAGTTTCATATCATCAAATTAAGGCGTGACACAGGTTGCTATTACCCACCTTGCGGCTGTGGCCGAACGATCAATTGAGGAACTCGCGCTTGAAGCGCGCGTCGGTGCCGGCAGCTGCGGCTTGCGACCGCTTTCGGCGCTTGACAGCCGCTTGCCGTGCCCGCTCTGCTTCAAGGTTCTCTTGCCTAGTAGCAAACACCATCAAAATTTCTAACGTAATGGCGTTTAGGGAATGAATATTAAGGTGTTGTCACCGCCAGACATTTCCTTACGCGCTTTTTTTGCTTACCAAGTCTCCCGCGCTCGCTGTTGCATTACTTTCTATCTAAATACTCAAATGGTTAAGTTTTATGCGCTGAAACCATACTTACAAATAGGAACGTTCTCCTCTGGTGATTCTAATTACGCGGCTACAATTAAGCCTGCTACTCGCATTTCGATGGCTGCGCGATGACAGATGCCCATGACGTGTAATGTGAGCGCACGGTAGAGCATCTCAAGTGGTCGAAGTTTCCGGAGCCCTCAACTATACGCCCACAGCGTGTCCTACCAGGAGTTTCTTAACGTACACCTATATCTAAGTACACGGGCCCATAGCTATCTTACCTCAATTAAAAATGAGACCACCGGTATCGAGCTTACATCGCAAAGGTCAGCAGCCAAGCATGGCCAATCTCCTAAACAGGGCAACCGGTGCGTGATCACAGCCACGTGCTGGAAATGGCGTAGAAATGCTGATCAATGACGGCCGCAGATTAGCTTACCTGTCTTTCTTGTTCCGCTTCGTTTACAACGATGGCTTATCCACGTACGACTGGACGATTGTAGAGGTTTTTCGACATAGGTCTGCTAAACACTCTTACATGCAATACTACACTACTTCTAGAAGGAATAATATTGCACGGCTTTGGACACATCACTACACATGATTGACATGACAGTATGACATGAAAGAAAAATTAAAACAAGATGCATCTAAAATATCGCACTTCTTATAGTAAAGCGAAAAGTGTACTAACGTAGCTTGCGTCAGCTAACGAAAGTTATGTTCCGGGGAAAAGGAGCGTTCTTCGGACGTTATTCTCGAAAATTTAAGCAAGCCTGTCACGTGACCTCTTGTTCATTAAGTACACAATACTGGTTCTTTCCTAGTCAACTGACCCTGTATGCAGTATCTCCAGTAGAACGACGCTGCTCAGGCCTTGTACTCTGAATAGTTTTCCTCATTAAGCAGGTCATTATCCATATTATCTGTGGATCTTTATTCAATCAGTACGCTCTCATATCTAGCAATGCCCATTTCCATCAGGTCTATATAGGACAGTTTCAATTTATATCTATATCGATCTCAATTGTCGGTTGGTTAACTAAGTGCAAAAAAGGTATCACATATGTACAACCCACAGCCGTGCTGATAATGCAAAAACGAAAAATACGTACCATTGTGCTTGTTCTTTTGGTTTAAGTCGTAGTCAAAGCGTATGAAAGTAGGGAAGTCGATGTGCGCAGGAAAGCCCCGACCATAAGAAATTTACAAAGGACAAAGCTCAGAACATTTTTATTTGCTTTTCAAGCAATGCGCGAACGTCTATTCAAGTTTACGGTCATGAAAATATCTGCTACTACACGCAATGGAATCATACATACTTTTTTAAATTACTGAATGTAGTCATGACATCATTGTGGCAACGCACGCGATTAACAGTACGAACAGGAACAACAGGAAAAGCTGAAGCCCACTGCAGGATAGCCGCGTCTGTCAGGATTCTACGCGTAAATAAAGTTCCTCCATCCAACAATTTCACTGGGCAAAGATTCACAAAGATCCGCTGGGTAAAGATTACAACACCTCGATGCCCCATACATTGGCTGGCATATTTTTTTCAATATAAGGCAACTTCCTTCACTAAACTATTTACATCCTTTCCTGCTTCTGTTAAAAAAAATGCTGCTTAGGATGCAAGATGGGGCAAGTGCTTGCGCGAAGGTGACTGGATTTTACCCGGAAAACACCCACACGCAGCGTAGACAATACAGGACACCTTACAAAGTTTTACAAATGTACGAAGACTTGACTTGTCGAGTGTCCCCGATAGAACGATCAGGCCGGACGTCGTCGCTCTTGGGACCATGCCGCGGTCGTTACCGATGTCAAGAGTGGACTGGACCAATCTTCTGCGGCGGGTCACGAGCTAGAAGACACGTTGAGATCCTGAAAGGACATTCGAGATGCCTGTTAGTATACTTAAATCAGAACAGGACGAGTTGGTAATAGAGCATATATAATTCTGCTGTGGGTGGCGCAACCCGAACTGAAACTCGGCGTTCATTCGTTTTAGTCGTCTGTCCGCGTATCACGACCCGCAGCAAAATTAAATATGCTTCCAGTTATCTTAAAACACATCGCTTTATAATTTTCACCTGCATTGGGAAACAAAGTGAACAGGAAGTGTCGCCGCAGCCAACGTTTCCGCAAGTGGACTTATTTTTGTCAAGGCAGCGAACATGCGAATACAGATTGACTGCATGAAACTTCCATTTCACCGACTTTCCTGACAGTTACCATGAGTTGCAGGCTTTTTCCTCCTGGTCGTTAGGGAAATTTCAGTCGCTTGACGCGTCTTCTACGCGCGTCAAGTGACTTCGTGCGGATTTCAAGGCAAGATTGAAATGCGCGCTTTTTGTGCCAATATAGTTATCCTTCTCTGAAATAAATTAACAAATACCGACCTTGTAGTTCCCTAATTGCGAACTTGTCAATTACTGTCGAGTTGTGCGTCGAACTTGACATACGTCGGTATCACTCGCGTAGCCGGCCGAGTATAGGGAGAAGCTATGAGGTTTTAGTCTCTAACGGCTTTTTTTTATTTGACGTGTTTGCACGTACATACATATACATTATATAAAATCAGCTTTCCTATACAACTGCATTTTGCTCAATTCCAATCTTTAGCACGCGAAGAGCAGGGACATCGCGCAGCTAGTACAGACGTAACGTTCTCGGGAACGTGCAGATTATTAGATCTTGCATAGACGTGCGTGAGGGGGGGTGCAAAGTCTGCCTTATTCATTAACTTAACAGGCAGGGGGTGCAAAATCTACCCTATACATAGACTCAATAGAGAAGGGGGCGCTACAACCCCCCCCCCCCCAAACCTGCGCACGCCTATGAGCTCTTAACGCACCACTGCCTCGTTTACACGTCTACTCGGTGAATGATGCCGTGAAGCTTTATTGCAGAAAACAGAAGCTGCGAAAAACGCGCACGGTTTGCGAGGTAAAGTTGGCAAACATGCACACGAAGGAAGAGTACAAGACACGGCGTTTTTTGTTGCCTGCATTGTTGTGGGCTTGTTTGCATGTCTTGTGTTAATTATGAAAAAGTTGTATATAGTGAGCAGCTCAGTCTTATTAACGAATAGTTCAGCACAATAAATTTTGGCGTGTATGGTTAGTCTTAGCCCTCGTCACGTAGAAACTACTAAACAAACGAAACAAAGCAACTGTGAATTTGTTTTTGTTTTGCAAACACTGTTCTTTCTCAAAAGAGATCAGTAAGGCACAGTGAGAGTGTGGAAAGTTCAGTTGCGACACCCCAACAAACGCTCATCATCTTCTAATGGCCGCTTCCGCGTGCGTACATGTATAGGCATAGCCTAAAGGAGGCTATGGTATAGGCGTTTAAAATAAATATGTTCAAAGGTAGAGAACATGTACAAGTGAACTTTATCCACATCAGTTCCTCTGTGCGGATTTCAAGGAAAGACCGAGGGTGAAATTACGCGTTTTAGATGTCAAAGATGGAGCTAAGATGAAAAAATAATACTTCTTACTTTTTACACGGGCAGCAGTAGTGTGCCGTCTGCCAGGATCACGTCATCAGCAAAGCTGTGAGAAGATGCCAAAAGCTTCGGCCATACGGCGACTGATGCCCCGGGTGATCTCAGGAACGGATAGCTTTGGAAGCAGACTGCAGGCACCAGCGCCGTGTCCTCATGGGTAATGATGAAAGACCGACACGGGGAAGCTGCAGCATATACGTCATAAATGTTATAAGCATGCATGTAAACACAGTCTGTAAGAGGCGTATGAATGTGTCACTAACCAAGCGAATTCCAAGGGTAGCCGCAGTGTTCCGTCTTCACGGATGACGTCATCAGCAAAGCAGTGCCAAAGGTTCAGCCTTGCATACGACGACTGATGCCCCAAGTGATCCCAAAAACGGATTGCTTTGGAATCAGTCTGCAGGCGCCAGCGTTATGTCCAAATGGGTAGTGATGAAAGACTTACACGGGGAAGCTGCAGCAATATACGTCATAAATGTTATAAGCATGTATGTAAACACAGTCTTCAAGAGTCGTTCGAATGTGGCACTAACCAAGTGAATTTGAAGGGTAGCCGCAGTGCGCCGTGTGCACGGACGACGTCATCAGCGAAGAACTTCGAAGGTGCCAAAAGTTCAGCCATGCATACGACGACTGATGCCCCAAGTGATCTCAGGAACGGATAGTTTTGGAAGCAGATTGCAGGCGCCAGCGCCATGTCCTCACGGGTAATGATGAAAGACCAACACGGGGAAGCTGCAAAAATACACGTCATAAATATTATAAGCATGTATGTAAACACAGTCTCTGTAAGAGTCGTATGAATGTGGCACTAACCAAGTGAATTCCAAGGGTAGCCACAGTGTGCCGTCTTCAGGGATGACGTCATCAGCAAAGCAGTGCGAAGGTATCGAAAGGTTCGGCCATGCGACGACTGATTCCCCAGGTGATCTCAGTAACGGATAGCTTACGAAGCAGTCTGCAGGAGCCAGCGTTATGTCCTCATGGGTCTTGATGAAAGCCAGAAGCATGCAGGAAAGCTACAATTAACGGCGACATCGTTAAGCACATCTGTACACAAGCGCGGTTGTGCGCAGGTGATATTTACCAAGATTAGGGCATGGTGCTTGTTGAAATATCTCCTGCTGCCAGAAGTATCGGCGATTGTATGTGAAAACGCTGCGACATGGCTATACGGTCTAACGCAACTTTCTCGTGGTCTGTGGCTGGACAGTCTTCGATCCAGAGCTAGTTCGGAAAGAGGACATCTGCAGGTCTTGGTGTGTATGAATGGATGCAAAAGTGGCTAGTTCAGCAATGAAAATGAAAACACTTAGCTACTCACCATCTCTGCAGTGTGCTGATATCCATACATTGACGCGTGAACGGTCGGCAGGACTCGGAAAAAAAAAAGCCTTGAAATAAACTTCCAAAGTGTCATGTAAGCATCGCAGTGTGAATAAAATGTGATTTACACAGCAACCATGAAAAGCAGCAATGAAAGTAATGAAACCTTGCTATATTGATGACAATACATTTTCCAGCGCGGTTAGATGAAGCGATGGAGAGGTAATGCTGGATGTCATTAGTTTTCCGCGACACCACATTTACCTCGAGCGCACTATCGCACATAGGCTACTTGACACGAAATAGTAGTCGCTTCACAAAAACATTCGAAACAGGTTAATGTCCCTAACAAAATCTCAAAAGGACACCCGTAGTATAAGGCCAGTCCTCTTCGACTCTGTCACAGACAAGACCCGATGCGGCTGCAACAGCCAGCCGCCAAAGCTGGGGGCACTGATTATAGACACCAGAACTGCAACCTCGTCAGCCTCGGATACCACTGTCAACCCACTTGCAATATTACGACTTCGGATTCACATGATGGTGCTCGTACTGATTGCCGTAGTTTGACGTCGATGTATGGCAGCCCGCAGTGACATGGCATCTGAAACGTTCAAGCAGCACTCTTTAGAAACACGAATGTAGGAACAACTGGTGTACTCACCGTGACGAGGTTCACACGCGTATGCAAACCATTCGTGTTCACAGAAGTCGATCAAAGCGAGGCACGTATCCACAGCGATGGACAAAGACTGCTCACACACGCTCATCAAGTGCAACAAGTAAGGTTGACCACCACTCACATTGGCTGCGACGGAAGCGCTGATCTACAACCTGAAGTTCCGCAGCATTAACAAAGCTATCGAGCTAACGAGGCTACTCCGTATGCCGTTTTCTTCCTCAATACCACATTTCACATAATAGGAAACCACGTGTCACTATAACTCATACTACGCGAGTATACCTAATCACGAAATAGTGGTCGAGGTCGCAACGTCATTCGGAACGGCCAAATGTCCGTGACGAAATTGAAAGAGGACGGATACCAAGCTAGTGTCGGCTACATCCTTCTCTGCGAGCTGAACCCGAAGCTATATGCGTCGCCACATCAGCGACGCAGCCCGTCCTCAAATTCCGTCACGGCGAACACCCGATGCGTGGCTGCAGCCCAGCCAGAAAAAGATTCGGGCTTAATTTTACGATGCAGCTAACTTCACACAACTTTTTGCGCGCGTAACCAAGACGCCCGGTGCCTACCAATTCGAGATTCTCAACTGACAGATTCTCTAAGCAGCGTACCACCCTTGCGAGCTCGGGAATTCCCTGTCCTCCTTGTTGACCGATGACCAAGCACTCCGTGAACGGTGACCCCACTGGTCCTCGGAGAGATGTCCACCATGAATAAAAGTTATTTGTTCAGGCAACGCCGACGGTCGGTAAACGCGCACACCGAAAAATGAGTCCACGGCAGGTATGACTTGAGTTTTGTAAGTTCTCTTCTCCGGCTTCAACGGAGCGCCATTAGCGTTAGGCCTACGATAACTTCGTGAACGAAGTTCGGTGAATCCGCCGAGCGTAGCAGGTATTTCAGAAGCTTGCGTGGATGGCGAGAATTGTCGTGCGGGAACAACTTGTGGTAGAAATAAAAGTTCGTGGCAAGTTGGTATCCACTCTTAATTGTTCATGCCGACCAGTGAGCAGTCCCTGCTATAGCAACTGGAACACATTGCCTGCGGCATTGTCCGAAGGCTTGACGGGCACGAAGCTTTCCAAAACTTTCCTTACATTTTCAATGTCCGGAGGTTGAAGCCGGTTCTTCTAGAGACAGCACGGAACACGCAAGGTAACACGGGCACCACATCGCCAAGTACAGCCACTGTCAGGGCGTAAATACGTCAGCAATGCGACGCAGAGCTCGGCAGTCAACCACAGCAAAAGTCGAGAGAATAGAGCAAAATGGCGGTTCCAGCCCTTGGAAAGATGCTGTCCGACTACGAGGGTCACGATCACATGATGTTTAAAGCATGCGTTGATATGCCCGAAAATTTTTCTTTATTCGCGCATTGGTCGTTCTTTTCTTTACGTCACTGTCACACGCCGGCACAACACCGTTGTTATCACAGCGATCAGTGGAACTGGCGATGTAGAAAAAAAATGCAACAACAAAAAAAGGCTGCGTCAGCGTGCTGTGGCCAAGAATGTAATGTTCTAGAAGCTTTCCCCGTGTTCTTCGACATCAACTGCGTAGTTGGCGCTGTCACCTTTGTTTTATCGATGGAAAATGCAGAAATCCGCGATAGCGCTACATTAACGCGAGATTTTAAAATTGCATTCGGCGCATACCATTATTTTTAAGTACTTGCGCACAGAAAGCCTGCCTCTGGTTTTCGAGAAGACGAATGTGTTACCGAACGTATCGCAGCAAGGCCGCCTTGAGATTTGCGACAACGCACTGATCACGAGCGTTGCCGCACGTTCTATAGTAAATAAAATATAAGCTCTTGTGCGCGCCACAATCCACTCATGAGGCACGCGGAGAGTGGCTGCGCCAGGATCAATCTTGTGGGTGTAAATTGAAGTACAGACGACTAAATATTTAACTACAGCGTGCGCGAGTAGCAATTTTTCGTGTCTGTCTATATATACATTATCACAATAATACCGAATGAAGTTCCAAAATAAGGTTGTCAGGTGCATTCGCACACAACTTTTTGCAACTTCGTTGCATCATATGGCGCTGACACAAAGAAATGTCGCTGCTGCGCATGATAGCTAGAAATTTGGGCGGCTGTAGCGAACTCGAAGAACAGCGCATCAGAAACATAGACGAGACAAAGGCAGGAAGACACGTAAAGGTTTTTGACTGATAACTGACGTTCGTTGTGTTTTCACGTGACCGGTTACTAGGAAACAACCCGCCACGGTGGTCTAGGGGTTAAAATGCTCGACGACTGTGGACCCGCACGTCAAAGAACCCCAAGTGGTCTATGGAGCCCTCCACTACGGTGTCCCACAGAACACCTACCAGTTGGGTGTCCCTTATAATATACGAAACTGAACGCTTTTTTTTAATAATATACGAAACTGAACACACCGCGTTGAAATGGTCCCAGGGACTGAACAGGGCAGACGTAAGTTTAGTCTCTTCACACTGACTTCCGAATAAATTGAAAGCCGTGTGACAAACTTGGCATTCAAGCAATAAAATTTCGAACGCTATATAAGAATGCACGCGAAAGTGATGTGGTAGTTTGCCGACAGCTCCGAGAAGACATGAATGCCCCAACAAATGCGCGTTTTACCAGTAACATACATATAAAATTTGCGCCGTAACCTCACTTTTAATGTCATATGAAGGCAGTTGTTCCCCATCGACATTCACATAGAACTCGCTCAAATACATTGTGTTTGACTTGCTTGGTCCCGCAAAGGTTCGCCCCGTGAAACATTCACACCGTGAAAATGTTTTTATAATCTTTTTAAGCCTTCGCAACAAGTCATAGGTGACGCTGCACGTAGCGGGCGATTATAGTTATGTGCAGTAACTCTAAGGGCAACCAGCCCCACCGCGGTGGTCTAGTGGCTAAGGTATTCGGCTGCTGACCCGCAGGTCGTGAGATCGAATCCCGGCTGTGGCGGCAGTATTTCCAATGGAGGCGGAAATGTTCTAGGCCCGTGTGTTCAGATATGGGTGCACGTTAAAAAACCCCAGGGGGTCGAAATTTCCGGAACCCTCCACTACGGCGTTTCTCATAATCCTATATATGGTGGTTTTGGCTCGTTAAACCCCACAATTGAGTAAATCAATCTAAGAGCGACCAGATAACAGTGCGTGCCGAGCGCGTGAACGTGCTGAGATAGCGCAGGCAGAAGGCGGGAGCGGAGTACCGGGCGACCGGCAGAAAGGCGGTGAAGGATGGATGGATGGATGGATGCGGCTGTACCCTTTAGATCGGGTGGCGGCTAACGCCACCTAGCTGCAATACTTAGTGAACTAACCATTAGATTTATCTTTTTTCCCATTAAATATTGAGGTTGAGGATTCGTGCTTTGCAGTGAAGGGTTTAATTTTCCTTCGTGCCTTGACTTTAGCCACCAATCAGATAACCTCCTTCTAGTTAAGTATACCCGCTTAACGTCTATTTTGCCCTCCCTGACCCTAAACCCCAGTGCTTTGAAAAACTCTGCGCCATCATCCTGAACCATTGGGTGTAGCCCTTTACAGAACATTATCAAGTGTTCGACAGTTTCCTCTTCCTCTCCACACGCACTGCATACCGTGTCTACCCCTTCGTATTTGGCCCGACATGTCTTGGTTCGCAATACTCCCGTCCTGGCCTCAAACAGTAGAGAACTACCCCGAGTATTATCATAGATCCTTTCCTTGGCAATTTTCTGCTTAAAAGTTCGATAGATCTCTAGTGCGGACTTCTTAATAATGCCAATTCTCCACATGTCAGTCTCCATTTCCTTCACTTTCTTCTTGACCGATAGTTCTTTTTGGTTTGGCCACCTGCTGCTTTCTCAGTATTTACCAGTCAATTTCCTGGTTCGCTTCCTCCATTTTGTATCGATATTCTTCATGTACAAGTAGCTGAAAACCTTTCTAGCCCAACGCTCCTCCCCCATTTCTCTCAATCGCTTCTCAAATTTTATCTTGCTGCTAGCTTCCCTGCCCTCAAATGATGTCCATCCCATATCACCTTGCACTCCCTGATTTGGTGTATTCCCGTGAGCTCCTAAAGCAAGCCTACCTATTCCACGTTGCTTAATTTCTAATCTTGGTTGAACTTCTGATCTCATGCACAAGACCACATTGCCGAACGTCAGCCCAGGAACCATGACCCTTTTCCATATTCCTCCCACAATATCATACCTATTGTAATTCCACAGTGCCCTATTTTTCATAACTGCTGCATTCCTGCTACCTTTAGTCGTCACGTATATTTCGTGTTCCCTTAGGCACTCGGTCCCATTGCTTATCCATACGCCCAAATATTTGTATTTATCTGTTATCTCTAGCGTAAGCTCCTGTATTCTAAGCTCACTGCCTTCGATATCTGATTAAAAATCAAGACTGCTGATTTTTCCTTACTGAATCTAAAATCTAACCTATCTCCCTCATTACCACAGATGTCCATCAATCTCTGCAAATCTTCCTTGTTGTCGGCCATTAGCACTATATCGTCTGCGTACATTTATGCTGGTAGTGCCTGATAAATGAGTTTTCCTTGCTTGACTAAAGAGAGGTTGAAGCCAAGTCCACTTCCCTCTAATTTGGCCTCTAATCCTTGTAGGTACATCATGAATAACAAGGGTGACAGTAGACACCCTGCATAAGTCCCCGTTTCACCTCTGTGGACTTGGATACCTGTTTTTCCCACTTTATAACTACCTTATTACTTTTATAGATTTCCTTTAAAAGATTAGTGACTTTATCGTCCACACCCAGTGTGTCTAGTGTTCCCCACAAGTCCTCTTGAACCATGCTATCGTACGCTCCCTTGATATTCAAAAATGCTAGCCACAGGGGCCTGAGTTCCTCTTCTGCTATTTCGATGCACTGCGTCAGTGAGAACAGATTGTCTTCCAACCGTCTGTGTTTCCGAAACCCATTCTGCAGTTCCCCCAGCGCCCCCTCATCTTCTATCCATGCCTGCAGTCTTTCCTTAATAATCTGTATCGCCAGCCTGTAGACCACTGATGTCACCGTTATAGCACGGAAAGTTGTTTATGTCATCTTTTTCCCCCTTTCCTTTATAAATCATGCTCATCCTGCTAAGTTTCCATCCATCAGGGACTTCACCATCGATTATAGTTTTGCTCACTGCCTCTCTCAAAGTCTGTTTAGACTTCGGACCCAATGTCTTTGTCAGCATAATTGGAATGCCATCTGGGCCTGTTGATGTACTACTTGGAACCCTCTTCTCAGCCCTTTCCCACTCTCGTTGTGAAAAAGGAGCCATTGCGCCACTTGATTCATCCCTGTCTATTGTGGTAGATAAGGCACTTCTTTGTTGAAATTTTTCTGTCAACCTTGTTCTTATATATTCAATAGCTTCGTCCCCGTCTAGCCTATCACCTTGAGCTGTAGTTATAAACCTCTGCTCTAGATTTGTTTCATTTCTTAGGGAGTTTAGATGGTTCCAAAATTTCGCAGCTGCCTTTCTGTCCTTTTTATGTACTTCTGCCAGCCACTTAGCACCCTTTCTTCTAATCTTTTCATTGATAAGGAGGGATGCTTCCCTTCTAGAGCTTAGAAAGATTTCCCATTTTCTTTCAACATCATCTGTCGGTTCACCCCGTTGCTTAGCATGTCTGTGTTCCCTAGAGGCGTCCTGACGTTTTGCTATGGCTCTCTTAATTTCCTCATCCCACCAACTTTTGGGTTTGTGTCTTCTTTTCCGAGGTGACTTCTCACGTGCCTTAGCAAGCTCTAGCCCAAACAGTCTAATTAGATTTGTGTACGTCCACACAGTTTTATTGTACTCAGTGATTACTTTCTCAATTTGTTTAGTAGCAATTTCTTTTTGTTTTTCTGAATGAAAATTTTCCTGTGGTTGCTCATCTTGTCTCCTTCCCACTTTCGCTGCTCTTCCAAAACATAGCTTGATACGTTTGTGACCACTACCCAGACTTCTGGAGCCACCTTCACCTATGTGCATTCCGCTGAGCTTATCATACATCCTATGTGACACCAGTGCGTAATCTATCGTTGACTGCAGCCTTCCTACCTCCCATGTTATTTGCCCTTCACACTTCTCGGTACTGTTGCAAATGATCAAATCAATCCAGCCCTTCACACATATCCATGATCATTTCGCCTCTTGAGTCAGTATACCCATCTATATCTTCTATGTGCGCATTCATATCTCCTAGTATAATTATCTCGCACTCTCCTCCTAATTCCTCAATGTCCTTTGATATACACTCCACCATTGCCTGGTTTTCCTCTCTGGCCTTTGCTCCTGTCCACAAGTACACCAAACCAAGGAGTGTCATCTGCCCAGCTACTTTCCCTCTTAACCCTAAATGTTCCATGCATCCCTGCTTGACTCTTCGCCAACCCACGCTCTTATGTATAAATGCACCAATTACACCCTCCTTTTTGCTGCCTTCTGTTCTATTGCAATATTCCCATACGTAGTCCGGATTGAAGGGTGGTTGCTCCATGTCCCGAAGATGTGTTTCCACAACCCCATATACCATCAGCTCCTCCTTCCTCAACTGCTCTTATATCTCTTCCCACTTTAACCTATTCCTGCCACTCTGCATGTTAATATAGCCTACGTCTGACTTAGCTCGGCTATTGTGCTTACGTTGATTTCTTCTCCCACGGACTTCGTGGGGCTTGAATATTTGTGCCCCTTTAGTTCCGTCTTTGGCTACACTGTTGACCTCAGTGTTCTGGGTCCCCCTAAAAAAGCTGCGGCTTGACTACCCATCCTATTACCGACCCTCCTGCCCGTCGCACCGCTGTAGTGAATGCCATCCTGTGCAAAGGGGCGAGCGCCGGGCTCGTACACGTCTTGGTTAACTTCCATTACGCTGTATCCGAGTTTCCGGCTCAAACCCTTGATCACACAATTGGCCTCCACTACCCTCCTTTCAATCCCACGAGGCTGCCCCCAGACCTCTGGGACTGTGCATATGGTCACACGCAAACTCCCAGAAGTTTCTCGGAGCTTACGCATCCCATCCTCTAACTTTCTTTGAAGGTTCTGATCCTTGCCCTTCAACACATCATTGAGCCCAGCATGACTAGATTTTCGCCCTCCATGCTGTTTTTTACAACCTCCTGAGCTTTGGCCAGTGCATCCACCATGCTCTTCCCTGACTGTGCCTCCACCCTGACTCTCCCATCTTCCTTCACTGTCTTGAAGACACCATCCCTAACCCTGGCCACGTTAGAGTCCCCCACCACTAGGACCCTTCTGTGCTCCGATCGCTGGCTTCCTGTTTGTGATGGCGCCCCTGTTTGCTTCACCTGTTTCGCGGTGAAACGCGTGCGGCACAGCGCCCCCTGGCCGAGCTAGAAATACCTTCTTCTTATCGCTTCAATGATTCCGCACACCATTGCGCAAGCTTCGGGGCATGCGAGCCGAAACCGAATGAGTGATTCTGTGCAGAAATATATGAATGAGGTGGCACGGGAGTTACTAGAAGCGTGTCATATCGGGAGGAGAGGGTGTGTGCGCGTCAGTGACATATCCGTGAGACTTTGGAAGGCAGAAACTGGATATCTTGATGATTTTTGGTGAAGTGAAAACGTGTAGACAATGCATTGGACTCTTGCGCTTGTGTTTGCTGGCGAAGCCTCAAATAAAGTTAGATTAAACTAGCACCCACCCTGCTTTTCTCGCCTCATGAATGTCTTGTTTTTGTGCTCCAAAAATTTCCCAATAGGTATTCACCATCTGCCTAACTAACGTCGAAGTTTTGTTAAACCTTACGAGTGCATGGCCAATCTCTTTGCTGGTAGCCATTTCATGACTACATCCCGTGTAGTCGTTTACGAAGGGGCCAGCTTTTTTTTCAGCGGAAGTGAGACATTAAGTACGCCAATTCCACATGAATTTTGATTAAATGCTTCCATAATATTTTTCTCCTACCACTGCTGAGGAAGTTCCACAAGCATCGGTGATGAGGCTACACGCTGGCCACCGACATCCACCCAACGCAGCGACAAATAAATCAGTCGAGGAGGCAAGCGGAGCACTGGTTAATCCGCTGAGAGTAATGCTGGTCATCACTCTATCATTAGTATAGTTGTCTCAAAGCGAACACCATTAGAAATAGTGGAAAAGTATAGCTTCTAATTATAGCTTCCCCTACCTGGCACATGTGCTCACTTTTTTACACGTCACCTATATCACATAGATTGCACGTCACCAATAGTTCCAAGCAGAAAAGTTTTCCCATTAATGAAGGCAATTATTTGTGTGCCTTTGCACGCCATAACGCAAGGAAAAATTTACAGTAGTTCCAGCTAGCGCTATGGGGAAAATTGATTGATATGTAGGGTTTAACGTCCCAAAACCTCCATATGATTATGAGAGACGCCGTAGTGGAGGGCTCCGGAAATTTCATCCGCCTGTGTTTTTTTAACGTGCACCCAAATGCTAAGGGGAGAGAGGGGGGAAGTGTTTATGTTTATAAGATGGAAAAGAAAAAAAGTGAGAAACTGTCTGCATAAGGGTGCGACATCTCAACAGTAGCTCACAAGGGATGGGGTGAGTAGGTATTAAAAAGATAGGATTAAAGGTATAGAGAGGGAGAAAGATGCTCTGGGACAGCGAGCGAGGACATATCGAGGGATAGGAGAGATAGGAAAGATGGAAACACGGTCACAGGAGTCCGAGGACGGGGCACCACTTGCGAGAGCTCTTGTCGGCGTCAGGAGATGGCGTAGAGCAAGTTCAGTAGGTCAGAGCTACGCTGTCGTCGGAGATCGGCGTCAGGAGATGACGTAGGGCCAGCCCAGTCGGCTAGAGCTGCGCTGACGTCGGAGATCGCGAGGGCACAACCGGTCGGCACGGAATCCAGCGAGCGAGACGCCGGGAGATAGAGCAGCTAGGCGAAAGCGTATGCTCTCACAAGCATATATACGTGCGCAGAGTTCCCCTTCAGGGGGAGGGGTGAAGATTCGTCTAAGTGCCCCCCTTACCTATTATGTATATGCACGGGGCTGGCTCTGCGCCCCCCCCCCCTCTATAGGTAACTATCTCCCACCCCCCTTCCCCCTCTGAGCATGCCTATGCTCACAAGGTACTCATTACATTACTTTGACGCTTTGAATGCCTCTTGGCATTCTCGTGACGTCAAGACAACGTCACGATTTCTGTGTCTAACTTCTGTTCAGGACAAGGATGTGATCGTGAGCCATGCGGATAATGCGGAGCCAGCGCCATCACTCGTCGAAGCAAGTCGTTGCAAGTCGTCGGTCCACTGTACGTGCGTCGATGTGTATTTAGGCGTATTTTAAATCGGGAAGTTAATTTGGCTTCTGTTGTCCGTGACCTTCGAGTTACCTTGAGTCTAAAGCAAGAGCCGTTATCCAGGCACTCAGACGAGAAGACGCACCAAGCCTATAGTTAATAAAAATGTGCTTTTCAGGCTATACATGACCTCATTTATTACGCCAGATAATGCCAAAAAAAGTAGCAGGTCTATCGCAGAGCCCCACCTCCCGATTTCGTCAGTGTATGGGGCTGAATTTGCAACTCACCCAACTCGGAGCACACCGCTCCTAATTATATGTACGTATAAGCGGCTCCCTTGTACGTCGTTAAGCCTGAACAAATGCATACGACAATAGCGGCTCACTCTGACCGCTTGAGTGTGTTGTCTGGAGAAGGAGACATTGTCGGACTCGTAAACTGTACGCTGCCCAGCACTTGGAAGTTGAGTATCGACGCGTCTGTCTTTTGTAGCGGGCTCCACTCCATCGCGGCGACGATCGGCTTCTTTCGGAGCCAGTACAAACTGGTACTGCTCTACATCTTCGTGCACGTCCTTGTGGAGATCGGCCAGTTTTATTGTGCCAAGCAGCTCATTCAAAAGGAGCCCACAGATGCCAAGAATATGTGTCTCGAAGCATGCCGAGATGTTGTCCCCGCAGTTATGGTATGCAGCTATCAGCAAGCACCCTCGCCAGTGTTTCGGGTACGGCAGAGCGGGGGGGGGGGGGGGGGTGGGCCGACATGTTCTACAGCGTCCGCAGGCGGTCGTCGCTGCTGTTTGCCGACATAGACAAGAAACATTGCTGCACGTGAAGCTGATGCATCACAACGTCTCATCGCACCTGCTCTTCAATGACTCTGACAGCGTGAACGTCTTCGTGGATTTCGAAATTGACTACCTGCCTCTTGAAACTTTTGAGGCGTCGCGACGCTTCGCGCAACCCCTTTACAAGGAATACGTTCTTCAGAACCACTACGAGATTACGAGTGACCTACGTAGGCACGCTCAACGCGGTGGTCTTTCCTTCGGCGCTGAGGCTTCCTCTTTTCGTTTACGCCTGCCAAGTGCCCGTCCAGTTCGGCATGGCCACAGCGGGCACAATGCTGACCAGAAAAGTGCTACAGGCCGGCCTGCCTCGAAGCGGAGAACATCATGCGCTTCCTACATTGCGCACAGCAGCTGATGAACAGACCGTTGCTGACGCCAATCCATGTTCGCGTGGACGCGGTCCCTTAAGGTCGCACATCTAGTCATAATAGACCAGTACGAGTGGCTGCTGAACGCGACCAAGTCCGAGTAGGACCACAACTTGGCGCATCGCATGTTTTTTGGCAGGTTATGCTTGTCGACATGCAAAGGCACTGATGGAAGTGACTCTAGGTTGCGCTGCCTGCTTCCCATATTAACTGTGGCAGAATTTTATGCGGCATTCAACTGCGCTTTTCTGGAGGTTGAAAGCCTACAACGATGCATTTATTGATTCCTAACAACTCTTGCATTGATAGCGCAGCAACTTCCCGTGTGCCTTTACAAACTACTGCGTCCCTGTATTCGTCTTACCTCTTACAGGTTGTAACACCCAACGAGCGGTGAAACTTTGATCATGTAATTCGTTATTAATGACGATTTTATCAGCGACATTCGGCAGAAAACATTGTTAAAGTTACATTCTTTTTCATTGCATGCTCACCTGTGAATCACTCGCAGGTATTTTTGTAGACAGAAAGTATTTGAGGCAATTCCACCCTGCGTGCATGCAGCCACCGACTGATTATTTTGCCGAACCCGGAAATCGGGTCTTGACCATTGTTGTTGTGAAGCCCCTTTCTCACATTTCTGCCGCACTAGTAAAATTCTGATTTTACCACTAAGGTGTCACTAAACCAAAACTTTACATCCGTCATTCTGCATCATGCGGGATATTGCCGTTGATTTCGTGTGACCACTCCATCAAGTCACGCCAGAATGATGACGCAAATTTTGACGATCAGCATAGGTGCGCGCAAGGGGGAGGAGGGGAGGGGGCCGAAGTTTCTTCCTTCTACAATAGTCTTCTCCTATGACCGTTACTAGTAACCGGGCCTATGACAGCGGGGGGGGGGGGGGGTACACAGACAATGCCTCATACACTTACTAATTAGGATGTAGGGAGAGGGCGCTGTGATGAACCTTCGCCCCCCCCCCCGTCTTAAGGGGGGCGCGTGGCTGATGATGATTTGTGGCTTTATAACGGGCGAACACGCATAGGAGTGCCTATGGCAATCAGTGACCTCGTGTCCGTGATGAGAATAATTAATATCTAATCACGCGACTTTTTGCAATGTTCGTGATCAAACGAGGAAAGTGACGCCGACGGTCACTTTTCTCGTTTGATGAAGCATGTCGTTGGGCATGTTCAGTTAACTCTACACTAGAACCAGAACCCATTTCTAACGACTATGCATAGGCGTTGTAGCGGCCGGTTGTAGCGTCTTCTGTTCGCGAGAAAACCATATGACAAATTAATTTTTATGAGGTGCGTTGCACAAGCTTGCCAGCGATGTGTATGGCTTAGATTTTGCAGATGATACTGCGGCAATTGGAGTCTTCCACCTTTCTCTGAAGTACTTTTTTTCTAACTTTTGCTGCAGCAGCGAGGATCATGGAGATTAGGTGTTTTCAACCCTCACTCCCAGCCTTCGTTTTTTGACATATATTCTATCTAAGAATGTTGCTCCCAGCTGGCGGATCAGTTTTAGAAAAGGACGTGGACTACACTAACCATGCGACCTCAATTCATGATGATCATCATCGTATTTGCCTATTTGTCCATGAGCATTTAGGACCCCGTCGACCAACCACCGTCGCTTGCAGGGCCCCACCCGCAATAAGCACAAACGACCAAAATTCCAAATCATGAATGCTTACGTGGGGTCCCATTTACAGGTACGCGCGAGTCATGCTCAATTCGCTCCAACTGCGTCGATAAAGCAGCCTTCCAGGCATATATAGCTGTAGCATATCCGACGTACCCCGATTAGCCAGCCTTGGGACGTTTATTCGTCACGTGTACACGAGTCCGAACGATATGTCTTGTGCTGACACAGCTAGGGGAAGCGTAGCGTCCCCGTCGTGGCACGTGGTCGACGCGGCACAATCAGCTGTGAAAAAAAAAAAAAGAAGGGGGGGGGGAAGCGCACCGCCTGCTGCGACTCTATTCAGTTTTTCCCGTCGTTCCTAATACTGAGACGCGATCTCTTAATTGCACAGCAGCGCACACAGCAAGAGAACGCGCCCCGACTTCTGGAACACTCGTTTTACGCTCATTTTGTTAATTAAAACGGCCAACGTAGCTCACGCACTCGCAAAATGCACCACGGACAACGCCAAACCCTCACGAAGAAGCCACAACAACAGGGGCAAATTCATCCATTAAATTTGATGGCAGTCTGGCAACAACAACCCCAAAGTCTGGCAACTGATTTATGCAATGCCAAACAGAACCTTGCCTCCATCCTTCCTCCGTGCTTGCCTCTCGTGAGGAATCGCAGGAATGGCAAAGCGGCCCTGGGTGCGCTGCTGCGTTCCTGGCTGCAGCAAAGGAGCGTTGCAGAGGGAGCGAAGTCGGGCTCTGTCGGTGTTTCGAGTGCCTCGCGATGCCGCGGCCAGAGAGCTGTGGGAGAGGCGGCTTGAAATGACACCCGGGTCTCTGCGGACCGACAGCCAGCTGTGCGAGCTCCACTTCGAGCCCAGCCAGATCCGTCGCGATTACGTGCACCACATTGGTGGAAAAGAGGTGAGGGGGCACCAGTTTGCCACCGGATGGAGCTAAAAATAGAGCGAAGCGTTGTCGAGACGGGTTACTGAACTCGTAATTGCGGGTGCCCCGCGGAACACTTTCGATCCCGATCGAATTCATGTGACACTCGTTTAACACTGTTGTCGAACGGTCACTTTTGAACGCGATCGGGCCTGGCCCATCTAAAATTTTGTGTGCTCGAACTGCAGATTCAATCCCTCCATTGAATAATTTAATCACTAATCGCGATAAGCGGTGCACTGTGTGACACCGGTTGAAGATGAAATGCGCACAGAAATTTGTTTGAATTTCTAAACTATATGAGTAGATCACGAAGTACACAAAATACTGCCAAATAAGATATATTGTTAAAATCTAGATGCTTTTAGTACGCTCAAAATAACATAAGTGGAGTGCTTTGACATTGTTAAAAAATAATAACAAATAACTGAATTATCAGAAGGATGCATGCTTGCTTTTGCTAAGAGCTGGTTTTAAAACTTTGCATAGGACAGTGTTCTCTCTTTTTTGAAGATATTCGAGCCTACCTTGAAAATCTCTCTCTAGTGCAGAAGCATCGTGCTTAATGAAAAAAAATCTACAAAAGAAGAAACAAATGAACAAGGACTTATTGCATGTGCTGCTGCACCACATACTTCAGGTAATCGCCCATTGCATGATAAATGGCCTTAAAAAGATAGCTACAATGCAGAAGTCCTTTGTTAGGCATGATTTTGTGTAGCTGGGAGCGGTTACACCAATCACAACTCAGTGCCTCCGGCCTTTATACATGTTGAACCAATTTGCATTATGTCTGGCCACAACCGCATGGAAATGTAATTTTGTGTTCGTGCTTTTTGTTGGCATTTGGGAAGTCTCAAGAATGCAACATTTATGCACTTTTTCTTCCTTTATCGAGTCCAGGTGAGGATACCACGCGGAAGGGCAGCATTACTGCCTGGTGCGCTACCTCTGGCACCTCCTCATGGAGAAGAGCATCCGGATCCCAAGAGGCCAAGCAGTGAGCTCAACTCCATCAAAGAACATGTGCACAAGCTCTCAGCCATCCACCTGCCCTCCAAGTACTGGTCCTGCATTCGTTGCCACAACCTCGAAGGAGCAGTGTTTGCCACTTCGTCATTTAATCCTGCCACAAACGACTTGATCACTGAGAAGATGGTGGTTGTGCAGTGGGCTCCCAATGAGAGGCGAGAAACACTTGTGTGTGAGACATTTGTACATGGACGTCGCTTGGGGGATGTGATTGTGGGTGATCTGTGTGTCGTTCAGCAGGCACTTTGTATGCTGGACGCATTGCAGCTCTGTTCAGGTGTGGGCAGCATTGAGTATGTGCTCGAGCAGTTGGGTGGTCGCCTGACAGCTCACTTGGAGCACAGTCTAGTGGCACATAAAGGCACCTACTTCAGCCATGCATGCGTGGCCACTGTGGAAGCTGTAGGTATGTGGAGATTTCGACCCCACATTTGGTATACATTCAGACATCTCTGTCACAGCACAAGGGTTCCTAGACGGGCCACTTGGTTTAAGCACAATGTCAGTGGCAATAGATTGGCACAAGTGACTAGTGGCCGGAGTGGCAAAATGGTGACATGCAGCGCTGTTCCCATGTGTGCTCATGCCGAGTGCTAAGCACACGGCTGCACAAAGTAACTCATCTTTTGTTTTGTGTGTCTGTGTGCCTTTTTGCACGGTCTTTGTGAGCAGCTGAGATTCTGCGAAACCAACAATAGCTTTCAAAATGTCTGCTTTAGATGGGTTGCCTTCTTCTGGCCACCCTTGCTTTAAGCCCCGCCACGGTGGTCTAATGGCTAAGGTACTCGGCTGCTGATCCGCAGGTTGCGGGATCGAATCCCGGCTGTGGCGGCTGCATTTCCTATAGAAGCGAAAATGCTGTATGCCCGTGTGCTCAGATTTGGGTGCACGTTAAAGAACCCCGGGTGGTCAAAATTTCCGCAGCCCTCCACTACTGCGTCTCTCATAATCATATGGTAGTTTTGGGATGTTAAACCCCACATATCAATCAATCAACCCTTGCTTTGGAAAATGGAGTATGCCTGGTGCACTAGCTATTGTCATGCTCGGGAACGACAGTGCAGCATGTCCCCATTTCGCCCCTCTGACCACCAGTTGGTTGTGCTGATCTTTCACTGAGACTATAAATTGTGGCGAAGCAGTGCGAACAACATCACCATTGGAAGAGCAAAAGAAGACAAAAAGCTGCCCAGTACCGTGATTTTCAATGTCACATTATAAAGATAAAAGAGCACTTGGGGCCTCCATTTTTTTTGGATACT
Source organism: Rhipicephalus microplus (assembly GCF_043290135.1). NCBI lineage: Eukaryota > Metazoa > Arthropoda > Arachnida > Ixodida > Ixodidae > Rhipicephalus > Rhipicephalus microplus. The sequence continues at coordinate 30,936,225 of NC_134703.1, forward strand.
GGTCACTTTGTTGTAAAAATAGCTCACTTCAAAGCTCGCAATACTGCAGACAAGGCCATTAAGCGAAAAGATTTTGCAAAGTTCAATGGCAAGCTCGGTAAACAAAGCCACTCAATTTCTTGCACAAACTATAGCTAACACAACTTGTGACCAGAATGGCATTCTATTAAACCTAAGGAATCTTTTTTCTTGAGATCCATCTTTTGCGCACACTCAAGTATTAACATATCATCACTACTATGAGCTTCACTATGACCACTACAGGACAAAGGCCTATCCCAACGCTTATCCTATTCTGTGTGAGCTGATTCTATTTTATGCCTACAAATAGCCCGATTTCGTTGCTCCATCCGACTCTACGCTGTCCTCGCCTGCATTTACTATTCCATTGCTCTAATTCACCACCAGTTGTCTGTCTAACGTGGCTGGTAAAGGTCAATTTCTGCCATTTACATTCAACTACAATATTGTCTACCTTTAATGTTATGCGTATCATTGTTTATAGTAGACTATATGGTCCTTTGTCTCAAGTTTCTTTGTCACCCGCCACTTTTTAGCCCTGTGTGTTAAAACAGGCAGTATGTAATGATTCCAACAGTGTTGCCTAAATTACCATTTGCACTTAGTATTTACAAATGCGAGCATGATTAAATAATGATTTGTTTAGCCAAAATGAAGTGAAAAAATTGTGTGCAGGCTATGCAGATTTTGTTTTAGACGGCTCGAAATAATTGGCTTCTTGCACAAACATTCATTTAGTAACCAATGCATGTGGGCAATATTTGTAGCTGCAGAATTATGTTTATCACTTGCACTTACTTGTAACCCTCCAATAGTCATGGATATTTATATTAAGCCAGACATGATATTCAAGTGGACAATTCCCACATCAAATAGGAAGAAAGTAGAATTTGTGTTCAAAATTTCAAATATGCTCAAGCTCTTATTAAAAACATCTACATTTTCCAGCTTCTTTCGAAATTATGAAGGTTGCAGGCACAAAATGGAATTGGTTCGCACAAGATAGGGTTAATTTAAGATCACTGGGAGAGGCCTTTGTCTTGCAGTGGACATGGCTTGCAGAAAATTTTGTATTAAAATTTGATGATATCTCCTGTGAACATAATTCACATGGGAAAAAATGTTTTTCTATCCTTCATTTATTGACTTTTGCAGGTGCATCCTGTGCTTCTTGCAAGCTAGCCAGGAAGGCTGTGCTGACCAAGAAGTCTGCGTTACTCAGGAAGAACTTCCTTGTGTCATATGTTGACAGCTCTGCAGAGATTAAGTGAGACAAAGAGACTGCTAGAGCCATGGGCAGCAAGAACAACATTGTAAACCAAACCAAGAGCTTTTTTTCTTTTCACCAGTTCAACTGCGGGTGGAGTCCGCTTCTCCTGCATTATCCTTCCCCCTCAAAAGTTCACTTGTTCATTTTTCTTTTCTAATTGGCATTGCCTGCTATATGTTTGTGGTGCGGGCTCAGGATTTGTTTTTCATACCTCACAATGAAGATTGCTAAAGCCATGGATGTGGTGGCAAGGTCGTGAAAGAGACTTGCCGTATGGTTGCCTTCTCATTCTTTGTGGCGTCTACTCAACTAGAATTGACTGTGAATTCATGAACAAAAGTGTGCATATTACGTCTACCTTGTATGCTTTGTAAAAAAAGATTAAAAATGGTATCAACTTCTGCATGTAACTACATCTGAGTACAAACATTGTTGTGCCTTGCTCTGGATCAAGCAGATTAAATATTGAAGAATGCGCCTCTTAAAAGGACCCTGCAACGCTTTTCCAAGTAGCCATCCAATGGCTTCTGTTATCTATCTCTAAACTGAATAGGTAGCTTGAAATAATTGAGGTCTACACGTGAGTAAGGATATAATGAAAAACTGTATTACATGCACATGTACAAGAGAACACACTTCTCTAGTCAAGTTCAATGTTCAGACTACCCCACACAACCAAATTCTTTCCTTGGGGAGAAAGCAGCCCTTTCTCTCCTGTGTGGGTTTTCACTCCACAGTGAGTCTGGCTCTCTTATGTCAGCGGTTCCATCTTCGCAGTTTCGACTTCTGCAAAAGACTGCCTTTTGTGGCTTGTTATTTTGTCTGGATTTTGGTGCTCTCGGAGTTTGTTACATCTTCATTGAAGGAGTATATTGGTTTGCGAATTGACCACCACGAAATTTTTTATGAACGGAGTTATGGAGATTTCTCACACGCAGTGATTGCATTCTCTCTTCTCTTGCCCCGACAAGCGCACTGGAATCTAAGCAGGGAGAGGGAGAAAGAAGTTTTGTCTCGTGCGAGCTATGACTTTGGGCACTCTTTTTTTATTCGAACAAGTGGTGTACTTTTTGTATGAACGTTAGCACATGCACAGGTACGTGGTGGCCTCTCACAGCGGCAGCAGTCACAATACAGCTCGCAATGCTCAAATCCACCAATGGCTGTGAACTTGGGTTTATGACGTAGTAATTTCAGGCATGGTATGTAGAAAAAGCATGGAACGATTTCTAGCTGACCTTGAGAATGAATTGTGAATTCCAGGCCGCCCACTACGCCATAATGTTTGGCTTGTGTGTTCTCAGAATCCTCGACTACCAATTGGCGATGTTTTCTGACGATGCTGGAAAAGTGTTGCAGGGCCCCTTTAATCAGTTGAATACTAGTTTGACTGAGCAGAGAATTCTTCTTGTAAAAACGCATTTTATGCTATCTCCTCCCATGGCAATAAAAGGTTTTAGTTTGAGCACATAAAAAGTATGGTCTATGGCTGTGTGCATACTCATCATTTGGTAGGCAATACAAATAATACTTGCATTGTAATGTATAAAATCAACAATTCTTTATTGTATAAATTAAGGCTGCACATTAGGCGTGCAGGAACAAGGCTGGATAGAAATCAGGTTAGCAGAGACTAAGGCTACGCAGTTTCATAAACTGCTTTAAATACCATAGATTCTTCGAAAACACCTTATAGTGAATGCATTCATATTATAAAGTAATTGAGTCTACATAATGCAAAGTAGCCATGTAAACTTGTCTATTATTTAGGATCATAATCCTAAATACCGGACAAGAGGTCACTTAATAATATAAAAGTTTTTCCAGTGGTTACTATAGCAGCGAATGAAAATTTTTAAAACAGGATGCTTTGGCCTGCAGTTTATGAAGAGAAAGTTATCCGATAGATATACTAGGTTACTGAATGAGTACCTTTCTAATGCATTTTTTTTTTTGTTATCTACAGGCATGGGCATGTGCTAGCATTGGCTACTGGCATGCATGGAATTGCAGATTGGCCAATAGCTGCACATATTTCAATGTATCTTATGTAATCCAATAAATCTGACACGATGCTTGGAGGACATTGCATAAAACTCATGTGAGGCAAATTTTAGGTATAAAATTAAGAAATTATAAAGTCTCTAGGCAAGGTGCACACATGATGGCTTTTCCAATACAATATTGCATGCCTCAGTATGTCTATACCTCTTAAATAAAAGATGCAGAGCATGGGATGACCAAATTTTTTGTACAACTTCTACAGCACTGCTAGTTTTGCATGAAATTGAGGGTACTGCCTAAAATGTGCCCTCAAAATGATATAGCCTGCTATACCCTGTGATAACTCTCTCATAATGTGGTCATTGCTTATTAGGTACTGCTTATCCTACTTACAGGGCAACACCAATGTGCCCTGCCTCCATAGCCTTCGCTCCGATGTCAGGATAAGTTGTCGATGAGTCTAGTACAACTCCAAATGATAAGTGCAGCTCGTGTGAGGAATCTGATCAATGTCTGCCTAAGCCCAATATGAACTCACGGAGATGGATGCATGCTGATGAAGTCACTGCAGTGTTCCCGTCACTGCTGCTGAATTGTGCAATACAGTAAGCAGTAAGAAACTAAGACCACATTATGAGAAAGACAGAAAACAGATCGTCCGAAAATCAGAATGGATACAAGAAAATTTGGTCCCATTTCGCCTAACTTAAGTAAATGCTGGTTTACAGGTTATAAGTCTCGCAGGTTTCGTGAAGTCGTTGGTACAATTATTGTTCACCTTACAAGAATGCCTTCCTTCCAATTTTTTAAATAGCACCACATTTACAGCAAGCCTGTATTCCAAAGTAAACGTGGCATTCATGACGTAGTGGGTGAGTGTGTGGCCACAGATGCGTTTAGTTTTCTAAAAAAAATATATTTGTAATATGGCCTTAAAATGTTCACTGAACCATCGAAACATTTTCCCCATTTACATTTTCGTGTAGACAATATTTGAAACGTGTTAATGATGCGAGCGAGCAAAACCAAAATTAGCCGCAAGCTGCTGTTTTATTTGCAGAGCAACACAAATGTGTGGAAGTCCTGCCTCTGTAGCCTTCGCTCCAATTTCAGGATAAGTTGCCGCTGAGTATAGGACAAACCTAAAAGGTAAGTGGAGCTCATGTGAGGTATCTGATTAATGTCTGCCTGTCACCAGTATAAACTTACCGAGATGGATGCATACCAGTGAAGCCACTGCAGTGTTCTCATCATCATGATCAGCCTGACTACGTCCACTGCAGGACAAAGGCCTCTCTTATGTTCCGCCACTCAACTCAGTCCTGTGCTTGCTGCTGCCACTTTATACCCTCAAACTTCCTAATGTAATCTGCCCACGTAACTTTCTGTCTCTACCTCACCAGCTTGCCTTCTCCGGGAATCCAGTCAGTTACCCTTTATGAACAGCAGTTGTCCTGCCTACGTGCTACATGCCCGGCCCATGTTCATTTCTTCTTCTAGATTTCAACGATGATATCCTTAACCCCGGTTCGTTCCGTGACCCACTCTGCTCTCACTGCTGCTCAATTGTGCTATACACCAAACAGTAATAAACTAAGACCACATAATGAGAAAGACGGCAAACAGAACATCAGAATGGATACCACAAGATTGCAAATGCAGACGGGGGGGTCTGCCAGGAATTAAACAGAGTGAGAAACTTAAGAAACTTTGTGGCATAAAATAGAAGCAGCTCACAGGGGATACACGAACTTAGAGATAATTGAGAGAGGCCTCCGTCCTGCAGTAGACATAAGACAAGCTGATGATGGTACAGTAGGATCGGCAGTTTCTGCAATATGAATCACTACACGTGGCATTTACAGTATTACGAGCAGGCAGCTGCACAACACAATCTTATTCGTTCCAGCACGCACATTATGTCGTACATACCACATGTGCTAATAAGTGGTAAATTCATTTATCGTGCTCCATAAAGTCCGCAGGAGCACTGCGAAGAACGAACACCGCCTCTCAAAGGTGCAGAGCCAGTACTTTGCTGCACTGGCAGCTGATTATCAGCGTAAGGTTTTACGTTCAACACAAGTCTCGCCCATTCGAAGAAAACCTTAGCCTTCTTCCTCGTCGCTTGCTTCAGCATACACCTGATCATCGTGCGGCAACTGCGACGTGAACTCGTCCAGCGGCGGCCGCGTGAGTCCCAGCAGAAACGCCCGGTGACGCTTGCTGGCAGCGTCTGTACACGGCCGCGCCGCCGGCCGGCGCTCGGGCGGCGCCACGTTGCTTGCCAAAGGTCGACCGCCGGCTGCCAGGGTGGCGGCGACGTACGTCGCCTCCAGGCCGGGCACGCCGTCCAGGCGTCCCACCAAGGGCATGCCTGGTTCGTCGAGTTGCAGCCGCACCGTTAAGCCCTCGAAGAATCCTAGCGCCGCCCGCAAACCGCGCAGACAGACCGTCAGTTCGGCAACGTCACCGCTGCACTGCAAGTCGTCCAGTTCGGCGGCTTGGACGCTCACGCTAGTGCGAACGGAACGCTGCGTGTCGGCGCCCTCCAGGTGCGTGAAGACGTCGAGCCGATCGGGCGATAGCCGCAGCGTCACCTCGGGCACGTTCACGGGAAAGTTGCCCAACACGTCGGACAACAGCTTGGCTTGGCCGCACACGCTTCTCGCGTACGAGTCGGCTCGGAAGGAGAACTGCAGTTCCTCGTACTCGATCAGCGGCAACCAGAAGCGCTTCGTCAAACCGCGCCGAAAGCGTAACGCGACCAACGCCTGATCGCCAGTCAACTCGACGATGCACTCTTCGACTGTCCGGTCAAGCGTCTGCACGGATCGGAAGGCCAGCAGGCTTGATCGAGCACTCAGTTTACCTCGGTAGCCTTCGCTCTCAACCTCACTTGCGCTGAAGAAGTTACGTTCAAAACTGAAGCACATATACGAGCTTCGAGAGGCACTGAACGCTTTCAGAGACAGTGTGCGCTCGTCGGCGATCACATACACTTCGTCGCCGACTTTCGTCAACGTTTGCACGGCGCGGCCGAATAACTTGACGTTTGATGCCGGAATGGTGTACTTCATGGCGTAATAACGTAACAACTTTACGGTGGTGCTGTACTGCTTCGTCGCTGCTTGATTCAATCGCCGTACTTTTATCCCGTGTCATCACACCACTTCACAGAAAGTTGTCTCAACCACGGCGCGTGCGGTTTCGAGTTCCCGCCCGCGCCATGCTTGACTTGAATTGGTTTCTTCTGGATGGCAAAACGTCTTCGACATAAACATGTTGCAAAAAAAAAGCAACAAGAAAGCTGCGCATTTAAAAAGACAAATTATTTTAAAAATTCGAAATAACTATAGCGAGCATGTCCCGAATCAAAATTTTTTTTTTTTGGTTTCAATCAGTGACTTAACCTAAGATGCTTTTCTGCGAACACAAACGCTTGTGTAGACGTTCTTACTGAAGTCAACCGACGGGTCTGCGTTGGTGTTTTTTTCTTTTTTTTTTCAGGCTAGGTCGTGTTGTCTTTAATTGAGAACGGTACTTGAATTGAGATTGGATGAGTAGCGATTTATTGCGGGGGCTGCAAGCCCTGCGTTAAAGCGAGCTTCGTTAAATATGTCGCTGTGAAAGTGCATATGAAGAGCGATCGACAGGCGCCAGCTGCGACTAGCCGATGTTTCTCAAGACTTCTTCGTGCCAAATAGTTGCACCGCCACAGAACTGTACGATTCTACTGCGAGCCCAATTCAACAAGGGTATGGTTGTACTGTGAGTGCTGTGCGTCGATTGAATTTGTGCGTCAGCGTCAAAAATGTTTACGCGCGCAGCGAAGGAACTTCTGCGCAATACCATCAGCAGTGTCGACCATCACAACAGGGTAAGCGGGCAGCAGCTGCAGTTCGCTAGTCTACGTTGTCCTGTCGCGACGCTTGTCTGGGAAGGCAAGGCTGCTCGACAGATCTTTCTGTTGTCGGTCATTTCTATCGAACACAATCGTAGTCTAAATTCGCTTCAGCTTGACGGTCGTGGGTTTACCAGAAAGTGTCAGACACAGTACACCTACCAGAAAGTGTCAGACGCAGTGCCCGTTGAACGAAATATCTCGTGAAACGTGACGGCAACTTGTAGTTGCGTACCTTTCGCAACATGTTGCGTGAGTTTTTCAATGCAGTCATTGTAAGGAGATGCTTTAGTGGTACCTGCCAGTGGGAGACATTTGACTTCAATGTGATTTACAAGTGCATGGGTTCGGTGCATTTGTATATATATATATATATAAACGTGCGGAAACACGTTAACATGAACTTTAAAGCCCCCAGTGACGACTAGTCCAGTACTGTTTCAGGCATGCTCTATTGACCTACGTAAACACATAATCTCTCTTCACTTATGCTTCGATCAAGACAGCATTTACAGATTGCGTGCTTCTAGATTAAGAAGCAGTTTTAATCACTTACCTTGACCTTTTCAAAGCATGAAAGCCGCTAGTAATAGCTCCGACAAGAACTTGTCTGCGTTGGCTTAACAGGAAAGTGGTCAGACAAGAAGACCCTCCTGATTGTTCATCACATCAAGCATACACATTGCCGTCTTGCTTGGCCGTCTCAGAGCCGAAATTTGCTAATGTGAAAAAAAAAGAGAGAACTGAAAAGTCTAGTAAAATTATTCAAGAGCAACTTTTTGTGAGAGTGCTATGGAGCGTCCATATAGATTTTATATGACTTTTCTAAACTGGTGCATTTTGTCTCAGCAAAGCCTTAGTGGCCAGAAAGTCTGTGACGGCAAGAAAAAAAAAGAAGTTGGGAGTGTGGCCACTTCTTGTTGCACTAGACAGCCATTGCTTTGTGGTCCGCAGGTTCTAGAAGAACAGGAGATGTGGCGCCAGTGGGAATTGGAGAGAGGTCTCACCATGATGGTGTCTGACGAGGCTCTTCGTGCGCGCCAACATTCCCAGCGGTCCTTCCAGCGAGGATCGAAGCGTCAACGGTCCCCTGAGCCATCACTGCCAACAGCCAGTAGCAGTAGCTCTCAAGAAAGGCAAGATGTACTTCGGAATTCAGCACCAACTTATGGTGTTTTGCTAGTGCATTTTGCGGTGTTACAGCTTTCACATTGCATGTGGCTGCTGCCTGAACAATTTTATAGTGAAGGTTTCATGGCTACAGAGATGGTCTTGCTTTTAATAAACTGGAAGCCAGCATTCTTTGTGTGTGCATCGCAGGTGCAGGCAACATACCTTACTTAATTCTAAAGTAAATGCGAGTTTTATTTTCCTGAAGTTGACTGTTAAGACACAACCAGCAAATACCACATGTATTGCACTTCATGCCTTTCAGTGGGTGTGATTTGCATAGCTGTACTTACATGCGTAATAACTGTGGCCATGGTTAGCTTTCGCTTGATGTTACCTGTTACAGAATACTGGAACTGTTGACGACAGTCGAAATGCTTGTTGCAACACCTTGTGAAACATCATCTAGGTACAATGTATTCAAAATGTTTTTGTCTTTGGAGGGTCAAAGGAAAATTATAAGCACACAATGATGTAACTACCCAGACCAAGAGTTAAGTAAGATGTCGTACTCGCACAAGGTGGCTTTGCCAGCATTGTTGCTGCTGTTTTTGCCCCTTCTCCAACATGGTGGCTCCATGAAGGGCGACACGTTTACATTCAGTCAAATAACTGTCTGTTATAAATTTTACCAGTGCGTTCATATTTTTTTGCTGACAGTTAAACATATATTGTGATGTGAAAACAGCCCCTTTGGCAGTTTCCTGTTCACTAATTCTTCTGGCGATGCATGCATGAAAAGTTAACATGCTATTCGCAGTGCACAATCTGAGCTGCCCTGATTGTGACTGAATGCCATGATTGCAGGTGGGGCCACAGTGGCTATCGAGAACTCTACCCTGAGGAGTTCAGCCCCCCGAGAGAGAAGCGGCAGAGACGGTGAGCATTGCTCTAAATTAGCTACAAACAGCTACTACTGATTGCACAATGCTCATCGATAGAAGAAGTGTTCAGGCATATTATCAGGGGATAACAAGCGCCAGTCAATTGAGGCTGATTTAGCATTCTCTGAAAATGCTTCAGCATTTCCTGGGAGTGGTTAGTATAGGTGCAAAAAATCACTGTTGAACCACTTCTTCAGAGCTTGTGCCCGATCATGTCAAGGATGAAAAATTACATGAGCGTTCAAAGTCAGGCCTGTTCATATGAACCTATCGTAAAACAAAGCAAAAGCCAAGACGCAGGCAGCTTTGTGTGTGCCGGTGTCTAGGTTCTCATACTGTTTTTACAAGGATTACGTGCAGGGCACTGTTCTTTTTAAAATTAAATATGCTCATCCTCATGCACAATGAATAAACTAGAGCCATGCTATTTCTGTAAAGAAACTGTGTTATGCATGTAAAATCTATGCTCTAAAGAACTATCTCTGCTTTGGTGTCATTTCTGATATGACGTGCCTAGTGTCATGGCAGTGCAATGCAGTTGGAGAATTATCATCTGCTTAACTGCAGGTATTTAATGCTAGCACTACCATTTGCAGCCATTCTATTTCTTTTCCTGTTGTGCGTGCTAGCACTGTAGTTTCACACAGCGTCACCAGACATGCTGTGGTCACATGCTCTTGTGGCTCATATTGATGGCCTAACTGTGTCTTGGTGAGCAGGTCCTCCAACCGGCGTCGCAAAGGAAAGTCACATCACCGCCATCGAAAGTCACGCCACAAGAAGGCCTCCAGCCAGGAAGGTCGTCGCAGCCGGTCACGCCACCGCCGCCAATGCAGGGACTCCTCGACCAGTAGTAGCAGCTCAGACAGCAGTACTAACACCTCAGACAGCAGCACCAGCTCCTCGGAGAGCAGTGATGGTGAACTGGTCTGGGAAGAGCGCAAGACTTGAACTGCCATGACGTGGTGATACTGTGAAAAAAACTGTTATACACATGGCTCTGTATTGCAATGGCTTGCGAAGTTCAGACAGAACAGCTTTCCGACGTTGAGCTGCATGCAGTGGCCTGTGTGGCTCATGAATCTCCCGAGTGCCACTAGTTTTCTTTCCCCCACTCTGTTCTATCTATCGAAAGCCTTCCAAGTTTATGGCTTGTGTTGTTCCCGTGACCAAGGAGCAATAAAATTAAAAAAATGTGGTGTACAAGGTTTCATTGACTGCATGAAGGGCGTACAAATCACTGTATGCGAGGAAGGAAGGACTAAAATACTACTGTGGTTGGTGAATTGTTCTGTGTATTATTACCCTTACACACAGTGGCGGATAAGGGTTGCCTGTTTCTTATAAAAGTAAGCTTCATCTTCAGCATAGTGTTATACATAACTTTTAACAGTTTAAATTCACTGCACTGTATCTTCTTTACGTGTACTGTAACGTCAGTGCAAGCTAGAGCGCCAGTTGGTCGAAATTTTTGGAGCCTTCCACTATGTAGTCTCTCATAATCATATTGTGGTTTTGGAATGTTAAACCTCAGATATTATCAAGTTTCACTGTAGTAGCTCAGTCCTGTAGGTTGTGGGCACCACCTTTCTGTAGTATCCACCTTACGATTGGAAAGGAGTGCAAAAAGACTAGTGTACTTCGTATTCAGTGTACTACATTAAAGAGTCATGAATTACTCTTGAGAACTCTATAGTCGTTGACTTTCCTATTGAAGTTTTATAATAAAAAGAAAACATTAAAAGTAAAAATTCAGTTTTCTATCAAGTTCACTCGAAATCACAATTGCAGTACGGTGGAAAACCAAAGTATATGTGCATTTTAACTTTGTTGGCTGAATACTTGAGAAGCATGCAAAATCGAGCTTGTTGGTGCACATTCATATTTAAAAAATGGTGCGAAAAACCAAATACAAGAAACACCAAACAGGACTTGCTAGGTGTGCAGTCAGCACTAGTCCTATTTGGTCTTTCTCGTCTTTGTTGTTTCGCACCATATTTTAATACGGCTGAATACATGCTTCTGAAACTTGCCAGATATTCAGTATGTGGCTCTTATTCAACACAATCTAACTACTTTTTACTGAATTATATATGCTTTAGCGGAAGCTCTCAAACTCTATGACACAGCGAGCTGCAGGGAAATTCAAAGCGGTGGTGGTGCAATCAGAAGCTCAGTGTCTTACCCCCTGGGTAAGACACATGCTAGCAAAATGTGAAGATATTAAGGTGATAGTGTTAAAGAGCTCGTTCCGCAGAAATTCCAGTGTCGGCGGTTATTAGCGCTTGTGCGTGACCGAAAAATCAAATATGTAAACAAAATAAATAAAACATTCTGGGTCTGAGAAAGGACAAACCCGGGTCGTTTGCGTGGCAGGCAAGTGTTCTACCACAGAGCCACGGGTCTGCTTGGAAATACAGTAAAAATAAATTCCTCTGTTTGGAAAGGCAGTGAAAGTAACTTGCATGCTTTACAAATGCAAACCCTGCATACATGCGTCAAAATGCATGTAATATCGCAGTAATAGTACATAGCACAAGCATACATTGTGATCGGGTGTCAGAACGTGTGATTATCTTAAATTCATAGTTTCAAGCGGGCCACCCACTATGAGAGGCACACACATTACTGCGCCTTTTCCCTCAAAGCCGCGTAGTGTGTGCATAGCAAGGTCTAAAAAAATTTCTCATGCACGATTGCCAGAGGTTTAAAGCATGCTGCCCATTTCACAGAAGGCAGCTATATGCAAAAGCTTTATTGCACAAGCAATATTGAACTCGTTATGCACTAGGGACTGAATATCGCTATCCCCCTCAACTCTTGAAAGCAAAGCTTAAAGATTCTCCAATTTCTGTTAAATTTTTTTTATGAACGCTTGGCTTACTTTGCTATCCCGCTCAACTCTTGAGAGCAAAGCTTAAAGTTTCCCCAATTTCAGTTTTTTTTTTTGAACGGCTGGCTTACTTTGAGTGATCGTGAGCCCCCTGGCAAGTCGCAGCCATGACAACTACACAGCTCAAGATGCTCAAGTTGGCCAATGGCTGCGGACTTTCGGCGTATGTCATTATTTGTAGAAAGAAGAGAAAGTGATTTCTGGCCGATTTTGAGAATAGTCAATTTCAGGCCGCATGCTGTACTACAATATTTGGCTTGTGGATTAGGAGCCTCGACTACCAATTGAAAGCGTTTTCTGACCATGCCTTAATGCAGTTGAAGTGTGCATAGTTGATTGACTGATTTATATGTGTGGTTTAACGTACCAAAACCACCATATGGTTATGAGAGACGGCATAGTGGAGGGCTGCGGAAATTTCGACTACCTGGGGTTCTTTTCACGTGCACCCAAATCTGAGCACATGGGCCTACAGCACTTACGCTTCTGTCGAAAATGCAGCTGCCGCAGCCGGGATTCAAACCCGTGACCTGCGGGTCAACAGTCGAGTACCTTAGCTACTAAACAACCACGGCGGGGCGAAGTGTGCATAGTGGCTTCGTGAGTTCATTCCATTGGCTTTTCCAAAAACTAAATTTTTGCCACCAAGATGCAGAAATATAAAATTTGCAATCTTTAGGATATTGTGTATGATTTGCCATGTTTGAAACTTAAACAAGTCAATCTAAAATTTGTTTAATTAAAAGCTTACTGTTGCATTCTTGATCTGCAAGTACTTACAGGGGATTTTCTGACCATACTGAAAAGTGTTGCACGGCCCCTTTATTGCAGCTCGAAGTGTGCATAGTGGCCTCTTGACTGCATTACATTGGCTTTTCCAAAACTAAGTTTTCCCCACCAATATGCAGAAATATATCATTTGTAATGCCTAGGATCTCAAGTATTGTTTCCAAAGTTTGAATCTAAAATTTATTTAATCTAGAGTTTACTGTTGCAATCTTGAACTGCAAGTATCAATAAAGGGACACTAAAGAAGAAAACAATTTTAATGTCGATAAATTACCCATTAACAATTCCAAAATCACCATGCTCGCCACGAGAAGGCACTTGGTAACTGAGAAAGCGTGCAAAAAGAAAATACGGGTGGCAACACCACCTTGAAATTCCTGCACCTCTAGTAATGAACATATGACGGCAAGATCAATGAATGACATCCGAATTCACTGAGAAAACTTTTATATAATCTAAAGGAATTCATTGTTTTACTTTAGTGTTCCCTAAACATGGTATAACTAACCTCAAAATAACCTAATTCTTAATATAAGACTAGTATTTACATTTGTTTTGTCCACAGAACACCGTGTACAAAGCTACAGTATAATAAAAGGTAGGCGAAGGCACTAAACTGATACCAAGACAGGCACCAGTACTAGTCGAATTGTTGAATTACAAGCAGCCGTCTGCAAATGTAGCATTCAAACTGTGTGCTTCACAAAGCAGGCACTGAATCAGAGAAATGCCTTTTCATGACTGGCCACAGCTTTGATTCATTAGGAAAGAAAAGTGAAGGTCTGAATGATAATTAACCCAATATCGTGATCAGGTGAAGCTTTTTAATTTAAAAGCAATTATTTCGCCAGAAACCATTCCACGGATAGCAATGGAAAAGTAGAGCTGTGCGAGTTGCGAAGCTTTGCGTGCAAAGCAGATTCAAATATTTCTTGAATATTTTTCTAATAGTTTGAAGCGAAATTGCGGAAAAAAAGTTGGAGAGGATTCCTAAGGCCCGTATTCTGAAATGCTCCTTACCTTACGCGAGGAGCCCTTCATGCCGCCTTATCTTAAGAAGCTCCTTGAGGGAGCCAGCGTATTCTCAAAGTTCCCTTCAACCTCCCTTTGCAAAGGGCCGCCTCAGTAAGGTAAGGCGAGTCTTCCACACGTCTGGGTTCAAGAGTACCTGTGAATTATGGACAAAACACCCGTTAAAAAAATAGTATAGAATATTTTCTACGCATTTCGTTAAAATAACGGATAGACTGCCTTTTTTTTCGCAGTATACTACAGATACCTATTCATGTTTGAAAAAAGTGCGGAACAAAAACCCCAACACACACACGAAGAAAACAGGACGAGGCGCGCATCTGTGTTCTGGTTTTTTTCGCGCTTTTTGTCTCTGGCTTGCATTCTGAGTTGTCGTAAACAGTCGGAATATTTGAAGGTTATCGGTCCACCTTGCCATGACACATGGAAGCTCGCTTTAGGCGGCTAGTTTGTTTGACGAACTTGTGAACCACGTGCGAATAAACCACTTTTTCTTACACACAGCAAACTTGTCAAAAGGGACATTATTGGGACTTGCTTTGTGAATGCATCAAACAAGTTCCGATGGGTCAGAGTAGGCGCCAGCTTTCAAGCAAAGGTCACTCGCCTGACAGCCTCATCACGAAAATCTGCAGAAAACTGAGAACGGATGGCACGTATAGTTGTGGTATGTATGACCGGCGTTGTGTACAAGCTGTTTTGCTTGTCCACGGCTTGTCTAGAGGTGCGCACTAGAAAAAAGCTAGCGCGCGTTTTCAGACCGGCCGTGGCTTGTCACGCATAAAACGATTTATCGTGAGAATATGCCAGCTATGTTAGAGAAAAAAAAGAAGGCTTTCGGCGACCTTCTCCTACTCAGCTGCACCAGCATTGTTGTAGGAAAAGCTCAAAAAGCAAGTAAAGAATCCCCATACATAAAAAGCCATCACTAGCTTTGCACGAACGAAAGCTGTCATTCCAGCAAGACGCTACGACGAACCTCTCGCATTTTCTATTTTTGTAATAAAAAAATGCTTGATGTAACACTGATCATTCAGTCTTCGCCATCTCTGCGTACCTGAACGAACTTAAGACAGCCGTCAGATTGCACTTGGGAAAACATGCCTGGGAAGCAATTTTTCACTGACGACGAAAAGGACGTGGTTACCGAGCTCGTGCAGAAATACAGGTCATCGATAGAAAATAAGAAATCGGATGCAGCGTCACTGGGAAGAAAGCAAAAAGCATGGAAGCCTTGGCGGCCAACGATGCTAGTGCACCATTCTGTTTTTTCGACTGGCAGCGGCAACGTAGCGCTGCGGTGCCTCCTTTTCCCCCCTGTCAGAAGACCCGCGAGTACAGCAGGGAAGCGCCTTTTCAGGGCAAGGAGCGAGGTAAGGAGACATGAAGGCTGCCCTGCCGCTACCTTAACTTGAGGGAGCACCAAGGAAGGCCTCAGGAAGGGAAACTTAGTAAGGAGCATTCCAGAATACGCGATAAGGTGCCATTAAGCAGTTGAGGCTCCCTCACCGAGATAAGGAGGGTTTTAGAATGTGGTTTTACGTATATTCTTATGAGATATAGCAACATAAAGTGTTTCTTTACGCTAGGCTGATGAAGCACTGACGTGCTGGTCTTATCAAGAATAAGGCGTTGTATAGGTCAAATTGTATAAGTACATGATTTAGTGCAACCAAAGTGTTGCCAACAACACTTTACACTGAAAGGCAAAATGTTATTTCCTCAGCCTCTCCTCCTTTTTCAGCTTCTGTGAAAGCCCAATTGATGGGGTGGACAAGGTTGTGCTCCCTTCAAGTTGGGAGTTTCAAATTTACACACAAATACATTTGAAATTTCGGATCTTAAAGAACTTTGGAATCTAATTTTTCGGACTTCCTGGCCGAATTTCAGATGCAAAACAGCATTAACTGAGCCCCCACTTCTGCCACATCTATCACCTCCATGTTGGAACCAGCGTTTTCATGAGTCAATACAATTGCGATCGCAGCAGTGCCTGAAAGGCAGCTTTGCCGCAATATGAGAATGTATTGAGGTGAAGCATACTAAGAATCTTAAGGGGTCATTTTTAATTGGACGTTGACAGCATTTGTTTTTGGGAAGTTCAAATACAGTTGACTCATAACCGGAACTTGAAGCAACCGGGAAAATATGTTCCATTTAACAGGAGTTCTGTTTACTGAGAGGTGAGCATAAGTGCACAATACAAGCCCGAAACCAAGCATTGCAGAGTTAATAGTTCCGTTTAAAGGGGCCCTACAACACTTTTTGAGCATGGTCAGAAAACACTGCCGATCGGTAGTAGAGGCTCCCGACAACACGCGAGCCAAATATTATAGCACAGCATGCGGCCTTGAGTTCACAATAAATTATCAAAGTCAGCTAAAAATTGCTTTCTATTCTCTCGTCAAATGGCGGAATATGCCCAAAAATCACACTTGAATTACCCATCTATCAAGCATTGGCTGATTTGAACATGGCATGCTCGCTCGTTACAGACATCGCGACAGGAGGCCGCGACTTGTCCACGCGCCATCACACCGAAAAAGCGGGGCATTCGATGAAAAACAAGAAAAAAAAAGTGCTCAAGGCCACGAGGCGCGTGTGATGTTTTTCTGTGGTCCTGCCATCCCTTCCTGCTTAGCTTCCAGCACTTTCGTTGGGACGAGAGAAGAGAGAATGCAATTGCAGCGTGGGACAAACCTTTAACTCCACTCGCACTGGACGGATTCTTAAAATTTTTGTGGTGTTGAATTCATGAAGCAATAACCTTTTCCTGTGAATTCATTCCGTGGTTACTTGAAAAAGCTTTTCAGGGCCTCTTTAAGCACTAGTTCCGTTTAACAGATTTCCATTTACTGAGAGTCTACTGTAGTAAAAATTACACAGCAAATCGAATCGAACAGCAAACACTATTCAAAAAATGTTCCAGTATTCGCACACCCCTAGCAACACATTTGCTGGAATTCCCAAGTATGTTGATACATTTATGATCAAGGTACCTATACACACATAAATAATAACAATAAAAAACAAATGACTTCAACATAGCCAATCAAGTAGTATACCACACCATAAAGATACTTCTTGATTTATAATGAATTATAGGCAGGAGCTTGAGTATCATTTGGCTTCGAATGAGTGTGTGTGTGCGTATGCACATGCGCAGATTTTTTAATTTTTTTGTGTTTAAAAATTTTTTTCATTTTTTCCTTCGTTGAAACATCTGTCCGGTATCTTTTCACCAAGTGCTACATTCTCTGAATGCAGCTCGTGATAGATTGACAGCGCCCGACTGACTGCTTTCCGGTAATGAATGACCTGTGTGAAATTCCATGCTTCAAACAAGTCTGGGTTTCTGCATTTATTGAAGAACAATGCCTCACTGGCCGTAGGTTTCAGAGCCCTGCTTCAGAGCTCACAACAAGGTCTTTTTCCAACAGCAGACCACACCGGGAATGCACGGCCAACTGGTTTATTTGCTGTCATTAAATTAAAGAGAGAGCGGACACATAGAAAAAGAAACTATATACAGCAGCATCAGCAGCAGTAGCAGCAGCAGCAGGGTGCCCCCCCCTCCTCTGGGCAAGGTATCTACAACTGGTGAGGGGTAGGGCATGCAGTAGGCACTTGTGCTTCATTAAAAGTAGACGGGCTGCGCCTGAGCCGGTTGCGGTTCGTCATGTGGCAGCTCGTCGTCTGCATCCAGGTCCGTGGTCGGACAGTGGCAGACAGCCTCTTCCTGCGTCTGCACAGCAGCCTCACGGCAGCACTCCGGAGCCATTGCAACGTCGTCATCAGCCGCTGCAACCGCACCTGCAAAACGAACCAACCGGCATGCACCTCAGGGTTTGAGACCGAAGTACACCGAAGTAGCCTCTGAAACCGGCTCCCTGTACTCTGTTTCGTAGATCATCTGCAACGCTGTGGAGGCCAGCGAGACTTCTTGCAGCCGATATGTTCGCAACAAAAATAGCTGTGTTCTTACCACCACTAACAGAATATTTTTTCATTATTATGGCGAAAAGTAACTGAATATGTTTTGTACCTTACAAGTGAAAACGCCATTGAACGTCTGCCATCATGCGGCTGGATAGCCTTGTTTTCATGTGACATCACAAATAGGCGAGATCTCTGCTCTGATATGTCACGATGGCGGCCATCTGAACTTTCTATGTTATGATACAGTGTCAGTACAGAAAAGGACACCAGAGTCGTTTTATCCCCGCGTTCTGTTGTGGTCTCCACGCTTTTTTTCTGTTCGCCAGTCACGCCAAGGGGGAGCATAAAGAAACACAAGGGTCAACTGGCATTAATAAGATTACCCGTGAGTGACCACAAGACACGCGCAGATTAATACATTTTGCAAGCCAAACTTCTCGCGTAGCTTCCACAGCGTTGCAACTGAGCTTAACTACACAATGACAGCGTAGCTGCCAGGATTCATGAACACGGGCACAGGGTGCCAGTGGAATGCATACCTCCATAATCGGGCTCCTCGCAGGGCGGCAGTTGTCGGGCATCCTGCAAGCGCGACAGCTCCTGGCGCAACCGCTGTCTTTCTTGCTCCAGCTCAGCCAGGCTCGGCTGCACAAAGGCACAGTCTTGGTGTGAAACATCAGCACTGTAAGCTCTACACTTAGTGTTTGACACTGCTGCTTGATTAATCTCCGTCAATATGGGCAAGCAGTGCAACCAAATGTGGATTAAACTGCCACAGTTGCTGCAGAAGCTATGCACACATGACAATCCTATTTATGCGATAGTACAGTTCAGGTGATAAAGATCTATGCCCCAAATATAATTTTCATTTCCCCCTGTTTTTACAGTCCTTGCATATAGTACTGTTACCTATATGCCAATTTTCGTTTATGCATTCTTTTCTTTACAGGAAGACAATCCTTTTGTCAGCTGTTTTAACTTTGTGTAAGACTGTTGCCATAGAGTTACATTTCTTTTACACAAAGAGTGAAGCACGTCTTGTTTTCCGCAGGCGAAATTTTCAGTTGACCACAGTACCACTTTTTTTTTCTCGTTCTGAAAGTAGCGAGGCTGGGGTGCTTGAGCTGCCACAAATTAGTATTGCTACATTGCGTCGCCTTGTGGCTCTTAAGGGCTGTTATTTCCACAGATTCGCGGAGAAATCGAAATCTGGAATTAGCACATGACATTTTAAGTTTTTGAATTAACTGGACTGGTGCTGACCGCCGCTTCAAGTTATCCACTCAGACTTGTACATTACAAAATATGGGACTGCAGAAATATTTCGAATTAAGCGGAATTCCGAAATAACGAGGTTCACATTAATGACATTTTACTGTAATTTAAGTTGTTGCATGCAACGACACCTTGTGTGGCAGAGGTTGCGACTATGAGAACTACTGCAGGCACACATCATGAAAGCTGTCTCGTTCCTGCATGACACGAAAGTGTGTTCTGTTATGAGTGCCGAACCTGTCATGTACTGAATTTATCAATAACGGCTAATGTAAACACGATGTTAGTTTTAAACAGTAGCTGGAGAAACAAAACAATCTGCTGCTTCTCGTCAACCGTGAAAAAATCTAATAGAGGTTAGTTTTCTGAAAACCTTTTTTTCAGCATCCCAATTTCCTCAATCTAAGCAACAAGGCCCGATAATAGATATGCTCCGTGTATGCACATGATAAGCCCACTTAACATGATGAGCGCACTTAACCATTACGACGGAAATGTACACAGCGGGCGCTAGCTGGCACCAGATTTTGCATAATGTCTATTCTCCTGCTTCCATCTGCAAGGAAGCATGCATAGTGACTACGCTACTGACAGTAGTTGCTGCCAAAATGATGCTTGTTTCCTCTTTGAAACAGCTTGTTATATTTACAAATAGTTTTTTAGTATAATCACTAGACAGTAGCTGAGCAAAGCACTTACAACAAGTAGAACGAGGTAGCGCAGTAATGGCTGTACAGATGACAGCAGGCGGTGAGGGCACACTCCTTGATGGCGAGCTGCACCTGCAGGAAGGGAATTTGCAGGAAGCAAGCCATGAAATACAGTGAGAAGTGTAGCATGTTATGGTTCAAAATATATGTGGGGCTGTGCTTAAAGGCCCACTGGTAAAATACACTATGCTTAAAAAAATGTACTATATTTAAGAATGGACACTGCAGCATAGCTGCAAGCTTGTTTACTTAACTATTTACAACACACAACGCAGGCTAGACAAGACTGTGCCCGTCCAACACAGCCAAAAAAGATGTGGACATACCCCTCGTTCAAACAGATACACTGCGGCGGCTGTTCTGTATTATTGTAAGCCCATGGTGTCTATGTAAGTTTCTGTGTGGTTGTTCATACGGCGCGACGTTGACTATATAATCAAAACCGTATAACAAGCCTTTAAACATAAAAAATTGTTACCAAAAGCGAGGGCAATATGTTCATTTAACATTAAAATGAGACTGCAGTGGTACGTATAGCTCCCCAAAAGATGCCCTCACAGCATTCCGCTGCTATGCTGAAGTGAACCCACCTTTACAAGGAGATTACATACAGTTGAAGGCTACCATGCTACCAATTCCATTTGTGTCGTTGGCACTAACAAGAGAATTCAGAATTTATAAGACATAGATGGCGTTGAAAGAAGCTGTAATAATTTGCAAGACCAAAGTAGGGAGACTTCAATCTGATGCTGCTTAGGAGTTCGAGTCGGGCAACGATAGGTTAACAATACACTTGTTCGTTCATTTCAAATAATTTAAATTCATGTCGTAAGTGAATTCGAATACTGTAATATTCAAATATTCGAAGTGCTCCAATATTTGCACATGCCTACTAACAACCTATAAAATTGAATGACATGTTACAGAGTAAAAAGGATGACCATACAATCTTGCGCATCAGAAGTTGTCCAGAAAGGATAGTTTGAACAAAGCCCTGCGTCAGCTGTATGCTGACAAGCCATGTAAAAGCCCACCAGCTTAGTCAAGCCTGTTCCCGCATCACAATATCTAGTCTGAGGCTATGCATGCCAGATTAATAAAACACTCACCTTCAGGGCTTGAGGCAGCAGCAACAGCGTCCTCCTCCGTGACGTTCATCGCCTCATTGATCAGCACCGGTAGTTGGTTCGCTGCGCCACACAGACCAGTCATCAGCCACTTTCTCAGGATTATATGCTTGTGCTAACTGTTGCTTGCACTGGACTGAAGGCAAGCTACAGCTGCTCTGCTTTCCTATAATGTCAAATCTTAAAAGCACAATTCAGGGGTGGGACAGCTGGAACTACCTCAGAAACAATCCTTGGAGCGTAAAAATCTGTCTTTGAATTGAATACATTTGAATTTTGATACAAAGCAGCAAAGGCAGTGCTGAGAAGGTGAGTAACATATGATTGCCCATAGCTGCATTGTTGCAAGGTATGTCACCTAACTTATGGTGCAATTAATTTCATAATACTGTAGCCAAAATAACACAGTACCATACCTGCCAAGTTCAAGGATTCTGAATCTGGGAGATTTCCACAATGAGGAGGAGGGGGGGGGGGGTCGCCGCACAAAAAGGGACATACAAACAAACAAAAAAACATTGTGAAAAACAAAAGAAGGTGGGAGGGGGGGGTCTTTTCAGTCACAAGTGCCAACATCAGCGTTGCAGTCTTATAGTGACTAGGAGTGGCTGAACACACAAGGGTAGAGTTTTTCGCTAAGGCGAGAGTCTCAAAGGATCAATACAACTAGCATAATCTATTTCAGTCAAAACAACTCGCGCGTGTCTTCCTGGGACACACGTGACCGGACGGGACAGCGCAGCTAGCTGCCGCAAAAGCGCGGGTCAAAGCTTTCCTCCCTACTAGATTCTTTTGACAGGAACGTCAAAATGCGTCTGGCCCCATTTTATTGCGATAGCAATTATATAGCCTGTCAAGGCTGTTTTCTTGCTGGCGCCACCGCCGCCGTCCTTCACAATATATTTATATATATGAACACTCAAAGAAAAAAAGCTGCCCGCGCTCGCTTATTTCTCACGTGTACTTTGCTTCGCGGATGAATGCCTGTGCACGCGCGCTTATCCTTTGGCGGGGGAATCGTGTGCCTTCGGCTTTCACTGAAACGAAAGCCTCAGTTGCCGGGCCCACAAAGGTCACTTTGGTCTCTGAACAGGCCTCTTTTGCAAAAACAGCGTGCTTTTCATACACAGGGAGGTATAACAACCGGGGCACCTGTTAGTTTGTACTCATCTGTACATGTGATTACGTATCGTGCATCGTTTTTGTTTAAACAGTGCGTTACGTGTCGAGCGGTAAACGTTGTTAGTTTGCTCTCGTCCTGCGAGTATCAATTTCGTGCGGCATTTATGAGCAGTGCGCTGCACGTTTCGATCTGCTTGCCGTTCTCAGCGTTACATTCCAAGTTGTTGCTGTCGCATTCATTGCGGCGAAACTAACTTTTTTTTATTTTTTACATATTTACTGTTTTGAACCTACCGTTGCGTGCCCTCGGAGCTCGTCGATGGCTATCGCGTCACCGCATACGCGATTTTGTGCGCGGCGGTTGCGGCAAACGGTGGTTCACTTTACAATCTCCATGCGCTTGGCTGCGCACGCGCCTTCAAAGCTAAGTCATTTTATGCCATCTACAATAGCATTTGCCGCAGTTTTGTCCACAGAGTTTGCGGAAAGTAGCATTGTTTTGACTGGTTGAGCGCACACTTTCGGGGTTCTGTCAGTCACGTCGTTGCCATACATGATCGTGTCAAGAGCGACCGTGGTTTCGTCCGCAGTGGTTGTGGCAACGACAAACACACACACTGTAGAAGGCAGTGCCTGCGCCGGTCTCACGCGTACTTTCGAAGCTCTGAGTACGCTGCTCTCAGCCTTCGTTCAACAGTTTCCGTACTAAACTTGGTATCACCCGCCGCGATTAGGAAATGTGTTCGGAGCATTCAAATCGAGGCCCAATGAACATAATAAAATTGAGCTGGCAAATTTCAAGAATTCGTATCTGCTGTGCTTTCGCATCACTGAGATTATACTGTATGTTTACATGAATGCCTCTTATACTTATTTATAATAAAATGGGGTATGTCCGAAAAGCCTGGAGCAGATTGAGCTGCTTTTTTGTCAATGCAGCCAGATCACATACAGAAATTTCGATTTCCAGGAGACTTTCATGACAACCGTACAACCGGAAAAAACAGTCAAAATCCGGGAGCCTCCCAGCCAATCCGGGAGACTTGGCAGGTATGCAGTACAGTTACTTCAACCATACATTCTATTTGATTGACTTGATTGACCATGAGAATATACGATGGTAGGTGTAATGTGCAGCTGTCTTACTTTTTTTTCTGTCTCACGCTCGGATACGTGGGCACACATTTGGCATATGCTAAAGGAATTCATGCCAACTGAATGTTGAAGGTGACGCCAGCACCAGAATGGCAATGAACCTGCAGCTACTTCCACACTTGGCTTGAGAGCAATCATTTCGAAAATTAAAAAGTGTACCATTACTAGCTTTCCATTAAATGGGTTCACACGAGCTGGAACCGTTGCTTTATTTCAACCACTGTGTTTTTCCTTCTGATGAAAGGACATGCTCAGGAATCCCCTCCAACTTTTTTTTTTCTGCAATATCACTTCCAATTGCTATGCATACTTTAAGAATTGGAACTACACTCGCACTGTTTATACCTAGAGCACTGAAAAATGACAGGGTGTATTCGCACAACTGTAAGATAGAAAGGGAAGAGAGAAATGCCTTTCGTATAGACATTTGACCCGCACAAGCAAAAAATTCAAAGGCAAAATGGTAGCCAGTGCCACTGTCGTGCTTTTGTAGTCAAGTGATCTATTTTGTTGTGGTGGCATCTGCTTGGGGTTCAACGAAAAAGCACAGAAAAGAAAAACATAACACGCTATCAGTCTTACTTTTGAGGCCACACCAAGATCACTTCCAACGTTACATTTATTCAATCATAGGCTTACCCCACCTGTCATTTCTGCCCACAGTAGTTCTGGCGAGTGCCACCACATGCTGACGCGGTCGGCAGCGATGTAGTGACATTATTGCGCGATTAAAATATTGAGTCATTCTGATATTGGAGCTTAGACCAACGCTAAAATTATCTCTAGCCATCAGTTTAAGCAAAGCACAAAAAAAATATAGGTGCATCAAAAGTGTTGGAGGGCCCCTTTAGGTCAGTAAAGCCCTGGTGCTAAAAATGCAGCACAGAAACAAAAAGCAGCTTATGCGCCAGATTCTCACCATGGTAAGTGACTTGCAGTAGAAGCTCCATGAGGCCCTTCTCAGCATTCATCTCTTCCGAGATCTGCAAGGCAACCAAACTTTGATAATCATGCCACAAAGTGGTCTTGACAGCGAGTTCTTTGAAAGAGCTGCATACAGAATTTCTTTTCTCCATGCAAGGTCGCCAACACTCACTGCTCTGATGCAAGTCGTGTCTTGACTAGCATTTTGTTTGAAGGTTCAAGACGCACACCGTCTCAAGTGCTAACGCTAAATGATTCAACCACAAGTGGAAAACAGCAGTAACAAAGCAGTCTTGTATAACATAAGCTTAGCAAAAGAGTGAAAAATTGCAAAATGCAAAAGAAATGAGCACACTATTAAAATTTGGCCTTCAAGATAAGAACACCATAGCGCAATCAAGCCCCGTGCGCAGAGCCCTCTCGTTTGCTTGCCTCGATTCTGTTTTCGGTACATGCCTCAACCGTGCCATAAGGAAACAATTTGTTCACTGAAAATTGGCTGTTTCAAACTATGCTAGAATGCCTGCTGCAAGAGCACTTGTTAAACGCTCACTATGCCATAAATATTGTTCTTTGGAATCAGCGGAGGGTCCACTACACATACGTAAGGCAACATGCTAACCTATGCAGCTGCTCATTTTGTTGACGTTTCAACGCGACAACGTTAAAGAGCTTGTCTCGCAGAAATTACGACGTCGGTGTCAGCGTCGGTGTTGTTGATTGTGAGCAAAAAATCATCATCTCATGTGCTACCAAAAAAATCGTGAACGATGCAAATGAAATAAATGATAAAAAACTCTGGTGGAGAGCGGGGACTGAACCAGGGTTGTTTGGGTCCAAGTGGCGATCGAACCCGGGTATAGTTTGCGTGGCAAGCGGATGTTCTACCACACGGCCACACCTCTGCTTGTGAAAACAATGAAAAGAACTTTTTCTGCTTGGAAATGCGGTGAAAGTAGCTTTCATGCTTCACAAACAGATGCGTCCTGTATACATGCTTCACAATGTAACATGGAATATTGCAGTAATAATGTGTGGTAAAAGTGTTCATTGCCAATGGGCGTCAAACCATGTGATATCATAATGACTCCATGGTAGAAAGCCGGCACCCCACTACAAAAGGCACACACTCTATTGCACCTATTCCCTTAAGGCCACGTAGTGAGTGCATAGCAAATTCCAAAACGTTTCATGCACCAAGTGTTTAGAAGTATGCACTAGGAACAGGATATCGCTATCGCGTTCAACTCCTAAAGGCAAAGCTTTAGGGTCCCCCAATTTTTTTTTTTTTTGTATCTATGATGAGTAAGTATGTCTAAGCACTTTGTAATGGATGGGCCGTTAAAACTCATGCTCGTGCAATTCCCATATTTTGATGCCTCACGTGATTCTACACTTCTGCCACACAATATTACATGCATTAGGGAGACTCCTTCTACTACATTATATGAGTAGCAGTTTCAAGCAATAGCATGGCTCTTTGGTAGAACATGTTTTCACCGTGCGAATAGCCTGGGTTCGATTCTCAATCGAACTTAAGATCTTATTATTTATTCTATTTGCATCTTTATTTTTCGGTCATAAACAAGGTGAATTTTCACTCACAACAAATGACACCACCACTAAAATTTCTGTGATATGACCTCTTCAACGCTGCCGCATTGAACTAACACACAATGTATGAGTGTGCTCGAAAACCCGACTTATTCCCCCTAAACCTGTATTCACATGACACGTGATCGTGGACAAATCAGTCACGTGACGTGACATAATTCTGATCCCTCCACAGCCAGCATTCACATGACAAAGGGGAATTCACGCTGCAAGCCAGAATTTCGGCATTGCTCCCCGAGGATCCCAACAATGATTTGGGCTTCCGTTGTTTCACAAACCTGTCCACGCAGACCGAAGCAGGAACGCGGCAACAGCTGATGTATGGTGGCGTAGTAACGCAATGCACAGGCTCGAATCTCAATTTCGTTCGTGTGAATACAGCTTAATGAGCAGGCCAATGTCTAGCCCATGCTTGTCGCTTTAACCTCCAGTTTGGCCCGGGCCCATAGCCTTGTGGCCATGCCCTGCCAAAATTTGTGGACGCAAGCCTGTGCAGTGCTATAGGCTGTACAGCAGTCCTCCAAGCAGCGATGCATGCTTCTCTGTGTGGCTGAGCACCCCAACAAGTATGTATTGGCAACAGCTGATGTATGGTGGCGTAGTAACGCAATGCACAGGCTCGAATCTCAATTTCGTTCGTGTGAATACAGCTTAATGAGCAGGCCAATGTCTAGCCCATGCTTGTCGCTTTAACCTCCAGTTTGGCCCGGGCCCATAGCCTTGTGGCCATGCCCTGCCAAAATTTGTGGACGCAAGCCTGTGCAGTGCTATAGGCTGTACAGCAGTCCTCCAAGCAGCGATGCATGCTTCTCTGTGTGGCTGAGCACCCCAACAAGTATGTATTGCAGAAAAGGCCAATAATTGATATGGTATTAAATAGAAATCTTCTAAAAGGAACTCCTGGTTAAATGAAAACTGCCTCTAATGTTAGCCCCTGTTTATCTCTCAGTAAACAAAACTCCCCTTAAATGGGACACGCTGTATTTACTCGCACAATTTGCGCATCCTAGCAAAATATTATACAATGAACTCCCAATAAACAAAACTCGCTTAAACGAAAATGCCTCTATAACAGAATTGAACGGGCTCATATGGCTGGATTTCTATGTGCTGCGCAGTAAAATTCATCGGTTAATCGAAACAGTGCTTATTCGTCATCTACGGTTAAACGGCACAAACTCTAAACACGGCATAAATTCGCTCATGCCAAACGTAGTCTCACAACCATGGCAACACCTTGAGATCAAGACAAACCAATCCAGTAGCCATTCTCGCTTTTGGCTGTGGGAGTCAATTGTGCGTGCGTTAGGCCTATTTGTGCGACGAAGTGCAGTGGATCACGGTGTTATTTCAGCCTGATGAAAAGGAAGCAGCCGCACCATACACTCTCACTTGAAAAAAAGCTGCACATTCTTCAGGAGCTCGATCGAAGCGGCCTGCCCAAGATGGAGGTGGCCAAAAAATAGATCCCGAAATCGACGCTGTTGCAGATTTGGAAAGACTGAGAAGAGATTGAAGGCACTGTCAAGTACGAGACCTTTACATCTAAACAGATGCGGATGCGGACGACGCCTTATGAACTACTAGAAAAGTTCTTTTTCTGTGGTTCAAGTGTGCACGGAGTTTCAATTTGCCCATAAGCAGACCATTCTCAAACAGAAAGCTCGAAAGATCGCCACGCAAATGGGTGTTAATAACTTTAGTGACGGATGGCTCAGCCGCTTCAAAACACGCCATGGCCTAGTCTTCAAAGCAATTTCAGGTGAGAGTGGTGCAGTCAACAGGGACATTTGCACAGACTGGCAACAGGGGCAGTTTAAGGAAATTTCGATGAGCTTTGAGCCACGAGACGTCTTCACCGTCGACGAGATGGGTCTTTTTTATAAGGCACTTCTGTCAAAGACTCTCACCTTCAAAGGCGAAGCCTATAGTGGAGGAAAACACAGTAAAGATCACATTACTGTGCTGGTGGGTGAACACATGGCAGGAGATGAGAAATTGAAGCTGTTGGTAACAGAAAAATCAAGGCACCCACGTTGTTTCAAAGGCGTTTAACACCTTCCCGTTGCGCACCATGGGGCGGAAAAGCGTGGATGACCATGGCCATTTTCGAAAACTGGCTTCTCGAGGAAGACTCAAGATTTACGAGGCAAGGCAAGATTTACGAGGCAAGTCTCCATCGTGGATGATTGCCCAGCCCATGGTCAGGTTCAAGTACTCCAAGCCATCACTCTGGAGTTCTTGCCAGCCAATGCAACGGCAGTGATTTAGCCAATGGATCAAGGGGTTATTCAGAACATTAAAGTTCATTACCGCAGACAATTTCTCCTTCAAATGCGGCGTAGAGCAGGCAGCGGGAAATGCTACAGCATAGATTTATTGGCTGCCATCCACATTTTGGCTTGTGCCTGGGAGCAAGTGAAGGCAACAACAATACACAGATTCTTTCACCATGCTGGCTTTCAAGCGCAAGAAAGCAGTACCTGATGAAGAAGAAAGCCCTGCTGATGCCGACATTGAGACAGTATTCAGTCAGGTCGTACCCTCTGCCCCTTTCACGATGCAGGACTACAAATCAATTGATGAAAATGTTCGTAACTGTCGTGAAGAGACTGTTGAGGAAATGATTGCCGAAGCGCACGATGAGGATCAACCTTTCAGCGATGAATGTGATGGCAATACTGTCAGTGCAGTGGTGCCACCAGACCGATCAGCTAAAGAGGCTGTTGAACTTTTGCAGCGCTATTTTGAGCATGAGGCTTGTCCAGAATTTTTAGCCAGTTTGTCAGGCATGGGTGCGTACCTTGTAAAAAAAACAACTCAAGCTTGCCAAACAAACCACTCTTCACTCCTTTTTTTTCTCCTACTCATCCTCATGAGTAAGGTGAGCTTAGTGCGATTTGAATAAAGGTCTTGGTTCACTAAATAAGTGTACTTTGCTTAAATGAAACTTCTGATAAATGGAACAGTTTTATGAATCCCCTACGAGTTCCATTTAAGAGGAGTCGACTGTAGCTAGCGTAACTAAAAAAAAAGTTTACTCCCATACTTCGCACTTCCTGACCCACTTAAGCCAGCTAGCCGGCGATTGTGCAAGACTTTGGACCTTTGGACGGGCGTGCCCCTCGCCAGCTGAGCCCAGTCATACAAACACAACCAGCCGGTGTGAAGTCCCTTCCTTCGAGGAATTCCCCCGAACTACGGTCCATAAATTACTGCACCCAAACACCCAAACCTTTCGAAGGGTCTTCGGAACTATGAGTGTTTGCTTCCCTCTATCTCCCCATCTCTTCCACCGTGACAATGCACTCGCGACACGGCATGGCGTGTGAGAGCCTATCGCCCCAACTCTTCCCCTTGTACTCGGCATCTGCGCTGCAACATACGCTTTGTTGATTTCGAAAGTTTATGTTTCGCCATTCACCCGTCACGTTTTTACAGTATTTTGAGACGGGCCACAATAATTATATGTACAACAAAATTCAAGCTCCCTGTTATAAGGCTTGTAAAAGAAAACGGGAACCATGGCATCGCCACGGACTTCAGCGTGAAGTTCTTCAACATGTGATGTTCTGTACGGGAGAAAGCAGAAAAGTGCGCACCTACAACCGTATAAACCGGAATGCAAGTCGAGATTTTTCAATAAAACAACGAGCTAAAGCCGCCCCTCGTCTTATATAGCGGTGTCTAGCCGACAGTGCACCGCTGTCTGGCAACATGTGGCTTGCATGTGCATGAGAAGCTGGACACGGCCATATTCTCATTCAAATCCAATACCAGGTTGTTTTTTTCTCTCTTGTTTGTTTTTTTGTGTTTGTGATTTGCCTCATGTCATTGTTTGTGATTTGCCTCATGTCATTTCGTGGGCGAAGTGTGGTTCATCCCCAGCTAGAGAATACACTAGGGAACTTTGTGTGGGAAGTTCATGCGTGCTCGCTGCCAGTGACCGTGGATACCATTCGCAAGAAAGCTGTGTAACTCGCTCGAGAAGCTGGGCTCACTAGAGAAGAGTTTCGTGCACCAAACTCTTGGGTGCGTCGATTCATGAGACGCAAAGGATTTTCTTTCCAGTGGTGCACATGCATCTGTCAGAAGTTTCCAGACGAGTTCAAGGACAAGCTTATAAACTTTCAGGGCTTCGTGAACCGGCTTCGGGAGCAGAACAAATACATGATGGGGCAGATTGACAATGCCGATGAGACCCCCGTGTGGTTTGACATGCCTTCATCGACCATGATAATGCAGCGTGGCGCCAAGGATATGAAGCTGTTGCCCACTGGCAATGAGCACTCGCGCTTCACCGTCATGCTGACATGCATGGCAGATGGTAGAAAGTTTCCGCCCTTCATCATTTTCAAAAGTATGACAATGCTGAAAGAAGTGTTCCCGCCCGATGTTGTCGTTCGCGTCAACAAAAAGGGATACATGGATGAGGCCATGATGCTCGAATGGATACGAGTAGTCTGGAGCAGTCAGCCAGGTGCACTGCTGCATCTTTGCAGCATGCTTTGTGGTCACTTAACCGACGCTGTGAAGCGCACACTTGATGAAAAAAATGGACTTCGCCGTGATACCAGGTGGTGTGACGTCGACCCTCCAACCGATCGACGTTACACTAAACAAGCCGTTCAAGGACAGAGTATGGCTGGAGTACCAAAAGTGGATGTCCGGAGACAACTCAAAGACACTGACGGACCGCATACAGAGGCCTCTGCCTGCGACTGTTTGTGGCTGAGGGCTTTCTGCCTGGCGTTCCTTGCCAGATTCTATTGTGGAAAATGCTTTTAAGAAATGTTCCACCAGCAACTCACTGTATGGCATGGAAGACAACGCACTGTGGAAGGCGGCCAGCGACAAACCCTCGTCTTGAGAAGACAGTTGTGCTTCGTCGAACTGGTGGTTGAGGAAAGCTCCGACGATCGAAGTGCGGTGCACCTAATTATCAAATAAATGTCGTTCGGCAATTTTGGATTGTTTTCCTTCTTTGTTTTTCGGTAACCTGAACTTGGGGGAACGACCTATATTCCCACTCGACCTATAGTCCGGTTTATACGGTAATACAAGTGTCCTGCCGTTGAAAAAGACCTCTTCAATTATGTGCCAAAGCTTGGGTCCTCTAGTATTACGGTGTCTTGCAACCCGGTTTCTCCCAGCATTTTCAAGAAAAGCTACAAGAAAATAGGGCATTCGAACGCGCTCAACAGAATCAAGGGCAATGCACTTTGGGAGGGCGCTTACAGCGACCGCAGCGATGATTCTCAATTGGACCTCTCGGTCAGTGATTCCAACAACACCGTGCATGACTGTATCTGGCTAGTACGTGGTATAATTCTCTTAAATAAACAAGTACACTTCATTTATGCTCCAGTTTATTTTCTTTATTTTTTTTGGCGGAAAATTGATGCAAAGTTGGGGGGTGCAAGAATTGCGCAGGAAAAACTTTTCACGAAAACGTACAGAGCGAAAAAGAAAAATTGGCCACAAATCAGAATTCTCACACCAGAAACTAACAGCAAGCTTTGAGAAGTACTAGTTATAACTTACTTCAACAATAAAAGCCCTGGTTCAACACATGGAGAGATTTATTTGAGCCACAAAAAGTACAAGCTAATAGTCGAGAATTAGAATACCACACGCAAAGCTTGTGGGCGTTAGGGGCGTAGCGGTAGCGTTCGTCACTGAACAAGAGCCCTCAAACGGTAAACGTAGGACATCAGTATTGGGCTGATGGCTATTTAACAGAACCGTCGGCAGTTTCCTTTTGAAGAAATGAAGTTTACCATCAATCTCAGTCTTAGGCACACGGCAGGCCCAACGCGTCTTGGTGGCTTTCAGCCGCCATCACCAGTAGCAATCACAAAACTCGTCAACTCCGAAGGCCCTACCAGCGACCCTGTTGCCGTTGTTTAGTGCATGATCAATCACTTTCAACTTGAAAGCAGCCATGTAGTTTCAATATCGCCCCATAACGTGACAAGATTACCGATACAACATACAAAACTTGCCGCAATGCGCACTTGCCACTTTGGCCTGGCTTGGATTGGATTGAATCTCCGTGCAATAATAGTACGCTTGATGCTTAAGAGATGGCGTCAGATAGTGCGCGCTATCATCATCAATGGCTGGAATGAGCAGACGACATTATGGCGGCAATTTTCGGGGGTGTGATAATTACTCGAGGAAAAAAAGAAATCGTATTTCTGTTGGGTGATGTGGGGTGTGTGAGAATTGTGTGAGTGCGAGGATTACGCGAGCAATTAGGGTATACCACACGTGAGAGCTATGTAGTACTGCACATTATTTAGGATATTTCAGATGCATTCGTGAAATCTCCACGTAATTTGCACACACCCTTTTCGGAGCACCCCAATCACACAAAAAAAAGTGAAACTGTGCGAGTAAATACAGTATTTTTCTGGTCTCTTCAGAATCCATTAAACATGAGTCTACAGTGTAACAAAAAATTATGGCTCTTGATATGGTGCACTTGATATGGTGCAACTAGACTAATATATGCTAAATAGCCGAGGGAAAAAGAGATGAAAGCATGCTGCTTGCCTCAGCCATGTGAACGTAGTCTTCACTGGGGATTCGCAGGATCTCTGCAAGCAGTGCCTGCTTCTCAGCCAGGGCTGAGAGAACTCGTTGGTCCTGGCGTCGAAGTCGCTCTGAAGAAAGAAGCATACAAGGGTCCCCACATATAGGCAGCCTAATTATCTAATGCAGCTTACAATGGCATGTAATTACTCGAATCTAATGCGCACCCTTTTTCCGGTTAAGGGGGGAGGTGGCATTGAAAAAAAACATTTTTGTTTGTTGACCTAGAGCAATGAAACTTGGCATGCATTCTCATAAGTGTCTTGAATAGGGAAATGTGCAGTTTCATCATGATACCTTGAGTAGTTCTCAAGTTACATCATGCTACGTGGTTCTACTTATATGGTCTGCTCGTGGAAAGCCTAGCGCTGTAACAAAACATGCCAGGAAGCTGCAAATGGTGTTGATCTTTACTCAAAAGAAAGCTACAGGGTATAGCACTCTCAAAATTCTGTAATAAATTCTCTTTTTCTTTTTGAGATCATCATGGCTGCCGACACACATTGTCAGAAACAGTGGCATGGACAAATCATCGTCTAGAAAAAAAAACCGGCCATAAAACAGAAACTGAATATTGCTGAACCCACAAGCAGTGTTCAGGGATTCAGGAAAAAAAAAACAGAATCAAAATCGGTTCAATCATTCCCGTGCTACCCTTTTTACGAGCAATGCACAATGTCCAAAACACACTTGTGAGAAAAAACCTGTCGAAGTTCTCGACAGGCTTTTTCCGATGATCTTTCTTGTTTCTCATTGGATATTGATGAAAATTGGCACAGACACTAAAAATGACCTCACCGAGCTTCCATAAAAATTTTACAGCGATACCACAAATACTTTTACGAGAGACAAATTATTTCTTCATTGAACCTCGTGGAGGGGCTGAGCATAATGTCAAAATAACGGTATTGAGAAAACTGCGTTTAAAGTTTCAACTTTTCTTTACGTCTCTAAGACACCTATAAATTGTGATCTCAGGTTTGTCTTGTGATATTTGACTTCTTTTCATGATTTACTCCTTTTCATGATTTACAAAGAACAAGTATGGATTTCAAACCAAGTTCTTTGTATGAAGGAGTGGTGTGATAGGTATGACAGAAAAGATTGTAAATGAATAAAACCATATACTGAAATGATTACACAATTTTTGTGCTGAAGTTGTAATTAGCATAATTAAGTACTTGATTACAAATAATCACTGAACATTTTTTTATTTAGAGAGGTTTATTGCATCAGAAAAATGGATCACACCATGACGGCCTATGCTTTCTTTCCAAATAACAAAGTTATGGGCAGAAGACTGGTGGCACAGGAATTTTAAGCAGTATAATTAATGATGCGAAACGGGCATATAAAAATTCGTGCCCCTGATTCATACATGCTCTTTTACCACTCTAGCCGTGAAACGCATCATCATACAGCCGGTCGCGGAAACTGTAATCTAAGAGGCTTTCATTGCCTCGGAACATTCATAGACGTTCATGGCGATATCAAGCACGGCTCCAAGCCCGTCTGAATCACATCACTATAGCTTATTGACAGCACTCTATATGTCTGTGAAGTGCGAGGCCGCGTGGACAGTGCAGCCAGCGCGTAGTGCACTTGCCGGCGGCTTTCGATGACGATGCGCGAAATGTGTAATTACGATGACAGAAAATCGGCGCGCACTGTGCCTGTTCTCGCATTTTCGAGTGCCGACGCGCGAAATTGCATGCTAGCCGCTGTTCCGAGCAGTCCCTGGCAGTGGAAGGGGGGGGGGGGGGGGGGGGGAAGGGTCCGCGAGTTTGACTGTGGGGTCCGCTGCCGGAGCGTAAAATGCCCGCCCGCGGTTCCGGGGAGCTAGCGAGTAATGTGCTTCGTTGCTTGCGAAGAAGCATGTTCTTTCCAATGAGCCCAAGAAGCCGGCTTCCGGCCCAGCCATCGCGAAGCTATAATTTTTTTAACATCACTGTTTTCTCGCCATTTCCAGAAAAAGTTTAGCTACTTAGGTGGGTGAAACGAATTTTCCAAAGCACTTTTGCGCGGTTTTCAGTGTAGATATTTTGAAACGAGATAGAAAAAGGGTTCCAGAAACTGAAAACTTGATTTTCAAAAAATCAATTTTTTTGGCATTTTTCGCGATCGCAAAGCCGCGTCCCCCCCCCCCCCCCCCCCGGTTAAGCGAGTTCATAGATCGCATGCGCATTAGAATTGAGCACACACAAAAAAAAAAAAAATGAATACGGTCATTTTAATGACATCGGCGTTTCCAAAATGGCCGCCCCCTACGTGCGTCGGCATGGCGCGTCGGTCGTTTCTGCCAATGTGTTTCCCATGTGCGGCTCTTCATATGTGTGCTGAGGAGTTCGTCATGTTGTAGTGCATTAGATTCGACAGCATGGAAAGGCCGACTCCAAAACTCGACGACTGCACCACGATGCCGCTTTTAAAAGAAAAGTCACCGCGTGTGCCAAAACGGACGGAAATCAGACTGCATCGCGGTCGTTCGGAGTTCTCAAAACATGCGTGCGGGACTGGCGGAAACAAAAGCAGAAGATTGTTGACAGCAAAGCTTCACGTAAAGGCTTTAGTGGACTACAGCAGGGTCGGTTTCCGCAAATTGAAGAGCTGTCGGCGAGTATGTGCTTGAGCAGCGAGCGGCACAGCGGCCCGTGACGATAGAACTGCTCTAAGTGCGGGCTATGCAGTTAGCCTTAGAATAAAAAAAGGGCTAATGTGGAGCCAGTTTAAAGCGAGCAGGTGCTGGCTAACTAACTTTATGAAGAGGAAAAGCTTTTCCCTCCGAAGGCGAACGGGCATATGCGGAAAGTTTCGAGAGGAGTACGATGAAAAGATTCACAGTTTTCAGAGGTTCGTCCTAAACTTGCGGCACAACAACAGCTACCTGCTTGGGCAAATCGGGAATGCCGATCAGACGCCTCTTTACTTCGATATGCCTGGCACCGCCACCGTCAAGAAGGGGCGAAGCAAGTTCACGTGCTGACATCGGGCCACGGAAAAACTAGAGCGACGGCAATGCTCTGTTGCACGTCAGATGGGCACAAGCTTCCCTTGTACCTCATATTTAAACGGAAGACGCTCTCCAAAGGAGTCGTTTTCCCGAGTGGTGTGATCGTGCGGGCCAACGAGAAAAATGGGTGCACGTTACAATCGATGTCTTACTTTTTTTTCGTCGTGGAAACCGGGCGAGCGTTACAATCAATGGCGCGGTAGAATTGAGTAAATACGGTATAAGGCTGTATAAATGCATGCAGCCCTTCACAATTATGCAATCAACATTGTTGACACGACAGATATGCACAGGCAATAGCAGCTACTAGAAGTTTCTCTCATGTGAAGTTTGCAAAGTTGTATGCAAGCAAACAATCGTTTCAGCCAAACGTTTTAATGCAGCATATATTGGCGTTACTCTGCAGACACTCCTAAGAGCATAATAAAGGGTTACGAGCAGTCCCTTGCCACAATAATTCAATTATGCACAATGATTTAGAGGCTTCAAAAATGCCCAAGCACACATGTTGTAGCAGCCCTTTGGTACGATGGATATCAACGCAACATTGCGATTTTTCACCAAGTAGAAAAAATAAAGGAGAGAGAACGCATGAACCGATTGTCAATCCTGTCTTCAGCTTTATGGATAGCAATGCAAAGTACACAATACTGACCCCCCCAGTGCTTGAAGAGTGCTGCCTAGTACTTTGGTAACGAAGGGGCTGTCATGTTTGTTTATCACTTCACTTGCATACATGTAAGAGATAGCGACAAATCTACATGAATACCCACCAATGGGAGTGAGCACAGGTGTGGCTGTTTCACAAGGAGCACTGGGCACCACGACCACTTCTTGGAAGTCCACCAAGGACAGGCCTCCCTGGGCCACCGAGGGGGTCGCCACGGGAGCACCGACCAATATCTCCTTGCTGGAGCCCTCCTCCTTGGCAGGCTCTTCTTTGTCTGACTGATCAGCCACCGGGGCTGCCGGCTCCTCTTTGTTCTCTCCTTCCTCCGTAGGCACCTCCTCTTCCTCATGGTCGGTTACAGCAGGGCTACAACAGCACAACAGCAGCAATACTGTAGACCTCCATATTACAAAGCATTCAACACTACACAGCAAAAGTACGTTAGCTCGAACTCGATTATTTGGAAGTCCCATTTATTTATAAGAATTTCTGTGGCTTTATTTGGTGGTGGCCTGTATCAGCCTGATTAATTGGAAGATTTTAGATGTTATCAAGCGATTTCCAGTTCCAATTTTTCCAAAAATCTGGGAAAATGATGGCCCCTCTGAAGCCACGAGGTAATGCTGCATGACAATGCTCATGACTGATGACAGGTCAAGCAACCTGGCCTTGTTTCTGTCAGCGAGGAAAAAAAAAAGACCCATTAAAGGGGCCCTGAAACGCTTTTTCAAGTAACCACGGAATGAATTCACGGGAAAAGCTTATTGCCTCACGAATTCAAAGCCGCAAAAATTTTAAAAATCCGTCCAGTGCGAGTGGAGTTACAAAGTTTTGTCGCATGCTGCAATTGCATTCTCTCTTCTCTCGTCCCAACAACAGCGCTGGAAGCTAAGCAGGGAGGGATGACAGGGCCTCAAAAAAAAAAAAAAAAACGTCACACGCGCCTCGTGGCCTCGAGCACTTTTTTTTCTTCGTATGCACCGCTTTTTCAGTGTGATCGCACGCGCACGCGTGGACAAGTCGCGGCCTCTCGCGGCGACCTCTGTAACGAGCGAGCGTGCCATGTTTATATCGGCCAATGGCTGATAGATGGGTAATTCATATGTTAATTTTGGGCATATTCCACCATTTGTCGAGAGAAGAGAAAGCAATTTTTAGCTGACTTCGGTAATGTATTGTCAATTCCAGGCCACCTGCTGTGCTATCCGCATGCTGTGCTGTGCTAGCCTCTACTACCGATCGGCTTTTTCTGACCATGCTCAAAAAGTGTTGCAGAGCCCCTTTAATGATAAAGTTCACAGACAACCAAAATATGCTCCTGTAGAGGAGGTGTGCTTCCCTGCAACACGGCGGTCACATGTGGGAAGTGTATCATGTGTTTGCCCAGCATCAACACATAATGATGCCACGATTCGTACACCTGCCAGCCCTCCCAATTTGCACAGGGACAGATGTGAATCCCCCCAAAATACCGTCCTGAATAGTAAAGATGCTATTTTCTCAGCCTCTCCTCCCCTTTCAATTTCTGCGGAAGCCCAACTGCTGTGGCAGACAAGGATGTGCTCCCTTCAAGCTTGGAGTTCCAAATCTGCCGCGAAGACCTCAATATATACACGTAAGAACACCCAAAATTTTGGATGCTAAAAATCTTCGGTGTCTGATTTATCGGACTTCCTGCCCAAATTGAGCCCCCACCTCTGCCACATCTATCACCATGTTGAAACTAGCGTTTTCTTGATTCAACACATTTGCGACTGTAGCAGAGCCTGGAAGAAAGTTTTGCCCCCATACAAGAGTGTGATGGAGTGAAGCATATCGATAATCTGAAGAAGCCATTGTCAATCTCATGTTGACTGTATTCGTTTTCGGGAAGTTCAATTCCAGCACGAATCGAATTGAATAGCAAGCACTATTTCAAAAATAGCTGAAATTTCGAATATTTGCACACACCTACTAAAACATTTATTTTTCAAAAAAAAAAAAAACAGATAGGGAGACATTTTTTTTTTTTTTTTTAGTTCTGGCACCTTACTGGCAGTCAGAGGTCAGCCAGCTTGTTCCAGTCCTGAAAGAAAATCGTCCTGTGTGCTGAAATCCCAAGATAACTCCAACATTGCTGAATTGAATGCTGAGACAACTAGCATTAACATAAAAAAAACGCTAATGCCAAGGCAGAAAATGAAACTTTGTGCCGAGTTGGAAACAATTCTTTCTGTGTTGCCGCTTGGAAATATAGGGTAAGGTTTGCTGGAGAGCAGAAGTGATATCTTCGATCATATGCATTTGGGATACGATAACGTATGTTGGCCAGATTTTTCCCGTCCCTGAAGACAACTGCCGTCCCGTTGATGTCTCAACAAGCTCAACTGTAGGCAGTGCACGTAACAATCGTGGTACAACACGATATGCGAAATCTCATGAATGTGATAAGCATCTTCAAAACCTACTGCTGTATGCGACTATCATAGACATGTGGCGGTATGTTCACTGCCACTCGTAATTGCACCATCTAGCAAGGCGAAATGGGTTTTAAAAGATAATGGTAGGCATAATGGCAACCGAAGGTAAAGTCTCCAAGTGCCCATACTATACTTATCCGTCCAGTCATCCCAAAGATGGCGGTGAGTGCGCATCAACTCTTCTGGTGTCTTACAGCCAGAAATCTGCCAGATACTTTCCAGAACCAATTCATCCAGGCAGGTTCGAACGAACCAATGGTAGGCAGAATTGTCCAGCCAGAAAAAAATTAACCCTGACTGGAAGTGCGTGACGCGATGGGTGGAGCAACCTAAAAATGAAAATGCTCCAGGAGAAAAGTGCACAATTCGCCGTCAAACACTCTTCACGTTGAAAGTACACCAATGCTTGCCAAGATACAGTCAAATCTCGTTACTACGAACACCGAATTAACGATTTTTTCAGATTTACGAATATTTTGAAAATCCCCGCCAGATTGCCTATATATTTTCAATGTAAAAATATTTCAGAACAACGAATTTCAGTACAATGTATATTTCAGAATAACGTGCATAATTTATTTGCTCGCCTATACGCAAGGAACATCAGTATTACGAATTTAGTTAAAAGTAGCAGCACCGCAACTCTCACGCGCAGTACCCGCTGTTTTTTTCCATGCACGGAAGCTATCATCATCACCGTCCACCACACAGGTATGGTTTGATGTGTGGCAGCTTAGCAGGCCTAGCCTCGTTGCCTCGTCCTTCGTCGTGCGTCCTTCGTGCCACGCACGTGTGAAGTCTGCTGCGTTTTGTTGTCGTTCTTTTTTTCTTAGCTTTCTGCAAAGTGTTTGGAGACCCGACGATGAATGCACCAGGTGACAGCGCTAAGAAGAGGCAAAAGCAGTTTTCCCTGCAAGAAAAGGTGGATTTGTTGAGGGAACTTGACTCGGGCAAAAAGCAAATCGACCTCTGCAGGGAGCGTGGCATTGCCCCGTCGACTGTCGCGACCATTTGGAAAGACAGAGAAAAGATTCTGAAGCTTCACCGAGAGTCACAACTTGCACCTACGAGGAAACGGTTGCGCCTGGGAAATTTTCAAGATGTCGACCAAGCTGTGCTGACCTGGTTTAAAGATGCCCGGCTGCCAAACATCCCAGTGTCTGGCCCAATGCTTCAAGAAAAAGCCCGCGAGTTCGCCGACGCACTTGAAGTAACTGGGTTTGATGCAAGCGCGGGTTGGCTTTTCCGTTTTCGCCAGAGAAACGGCATAACCTGGCAGGTAGTCTCAGGTGAAGAAAAGGCTGCGGACAAAGAGGGTGCAGATTCCTGGCGGAACGATCGTTTCCGAGAGGTGGCAGAGTCGTACTCCGAAGACGACATTTTCAACGCGGACGAGACCGCGTGCTTCTACCAGCTCTTGCCAGATCGGACGATGCACTTCAAAGGTCAGCAGTGTAAAGGAGGCAAGAAGTCGCATCTCCGCGTGACGGTCTTGCTCTGCTGCAATGCGTCGGCCACGAAGAAAATCAAGCCGCTTGTCATTGGAAAATACGCAAAGCCTCGCTGCATGAAGAACGTCGTATCCCTACCGTTTGACTATTGTGCGAACAAGCGTGCCTGGATGACAAGAGAATTGTTTTCGCAGTGGCTCATCAAACTCGACGAACAAATGAGGAAAGAAAATAGAAAAATTCTTTTGATCGTCGACAACTGTTCAGCCCACATTGTGAATGTTCGCTTGACGCACGTTCGCCTGGAGTTTCTGCCACCGAACAACACGTCGTTGCTGCAACCACTAGATCAAGGCATCATAAAGAGTGTTAAGGCGGAATTTCGCAAGCGCCTTGTGCAGCGTTTTATTATAAATCTCCGCTTAAAGCAGCCGACATCAGTCAACATTCGTCAAGCGGCGGAAATGCTGACGGGAGCTTGGTGGAACGTGAAGACGTCAACAATCCGTAACTGTTGGCGAAAAGCAGGCCTAATCAAGGCACCTGCCCAAGTTGAAGACAACCTGGAAGAGGACCACAGCAACCCAGGAGACCTGTGGACTGAGGTTGAGGAACTGTTGCCCGACGTCTCTACCTTCGACGACTACGTGGAGAGCGACAGCGCAGCACTAACGTCGGCGGACATGACAACCGAGGAGATTGTCAACAGCGTTCGCGACGTCTCCAGTGACGACGACGACGACTCGAAGGAAGAGGACTCTGTATCACCGAACACTGAAGAGGATGAGACCATATCGCACTCGGATGTTTTAGTGCACATGAACAAAGTCCGCACCTACATTGGTCGGTGCAGTGATGTGCCCGATGAGGTGCTACGTAAGGTGGAAGGTGTTGAGGCGTACTTAATCAGCCGTTTGTGCTCCACGCGTCAGAAGAAAATCACAGATTTCTTCAAATAAAGAACGTTTGAAGTGTGTGTAATTTTTTTTGTGTGTGTGTGTTTGCTTGCCGGCGCACACGGCAACTGCCAAGGTACGTCATGTTCGCTCCTAGGTTTGACCTCTTGCTTACAATCGAAGTTTTTCATTACAACGATATTTCAAAATAACGTACGAGTTGCGGCGGTCCCACTTAATTCGTTATATCGAGATTTGACTGTAGCATGTGCGCCAGCGATCGCGACAGCACTTAAAATCGAAGTTCACCGTCGCTACTTGAGCGAACCCCCACCCCTTGCCCTGCGCGTTTTTTTATGCTCGTTCAAGATGGCTGGTTTCCTTTCTGTTTGAGCATTCAACGGCAGTTCTAATATGCATGATGGATGTTATCGTATTTGGCCTCCAGGCGATTGAGATGGGCTGGCTGATTTTATAACTGCTTCAACAGCGCTCGTGCGCTCTTACCCTGTCGTAAAAGTTACGATGCGCAGGAGCATGCTATCAATTTGGACTTAGCGGCGACGGCAAAAACCAGCCAAGAGTGCCCATATAATTGCTATCACAACAGAAACGCAGTTTCCTTACTGCTAAATAACTGTTTTGGGTTAGCTCTGTCTTAAGTTCCGGTTTTGTTAAAAATTGTGGGTTTATTTTTCGAACTTTTATACCGAACCTGCATATAACGTAATCCTCTTTATAACGAATGTTTCCGGTAATTTGTAATTTTTTTTCGGTATATCCAGGTTTAGGTTTAACTGTAATCGTACTTTCCAAGTACAGTCAAACCTCGTTATAACGAAGTTGAAGGGGGAGTCGTAATTACTTCGTTATAACCATTAGTTCGTTATAGCCAATATCCATTTCTACCGACAATTAGCCAGCAAGAGAGAATGTACTCACCACCGAATATCACAGCAGCCCGCCGCGCAGAGAAAAACGGCCGTCGGAAGGCAAAAAACTAGCAAAATAATAAAGAACAATGCACTTTATTTCTGCCAAGTTCAGCACACCAGCTGGCAGATCACTTCGAAGAAAAATAGTCCTTGATAGACTTTTGCCGACTCTTCTTCAAGCGGATGACTGCTCTTTCAGCGGCAGCCGCTATTTCAAGTCCGTCCTCACCGTCATCATGAGCACCAAAGAAGCGGCGCAGCAGGTCTGTCGCATCCAGCGCTTGCGCGGGCGTCGGTACGTCGGGTTCGTTAGGCTCCGGGGTGTCAACACATTCGTCACTGTCATCATTATGCACCCCCGTCACCGCGCGCACAATTTCCGCATCTGACAACTCTTCGGTTGTCACCGCGTCAGCATCGGCACCGACGTACGTGCAGAAGTGCCCCGCTCACAGGAGTGCCGCTTGCTCTGATTTCTAAAAACCAGTTGAACACCGCCTTCTCGACAGCTTCGAAGGCGGGGGCTCGCAGCTTCATTCGGTCGCCTTTGACGCCAGCGGCAATAGCTTCTCTCTTGCTTAAGATCGTTGACAGCGTGCTCAACGATACGCCGAAATCTTCGGCCACTTTTTTTTTCTTGACGCCGGACTCAACGGCTCTCAACATTGCAGACTTCTGCTCAATTGTGATGATTTTGCGCTTACGTTTGCCGTTGTCCATGTCTAGCGGCGGAGGGGTGTTGCTCTTCCACAGCGAACGACAAGGAACCAAGCACAAAGCCAACAAAGCCGCAATCTCCGCCGACCCAGCGTGGAGCTGAGGGAAGGAGGAGGTCAGATGCGCGGGCGGGTCAACGAGTTCCACAGGAGAGGGGAGGTCGGCTGACGCGCACGCTCGCGCGAGTTGCTGCGCGGGCGAGTCCATTAGTTCCTGAGGAAAGGGGAGGCAGGGCGACGTGCACCCACGCGCGTGTTGGCAGGCGGCGCAAGGCGCGAGTTTTGAATTACCGCTGCCGTGATGGGACGTGAACCGGCGCGCGCTATAAGATATTGAATTCACGTATACCAAAATGATCAGTAAATGCTCGTTGTGGTCAAAGAATGGTTCGTTATATCCATTGTGAGGAAATTTTCGCTTCGTTAAAACGAGGTTTTAAATACATGGGCGTCTATGGGAATTTCAAGGGGAATTACAATTGCTTCGTTATATCCATTAGTTCGTTATATCCCGCTTCGTTATAACGAGATTCTACTGTATTAACAAAGATGTATCACAACACAGCTCTATGAGGGTTATCTTTAATTTCTGCAATTGCGAGCTTAAGAGATGGGAAATCACATTAAGTGGAAACATAACGCAATTCTACTGTACTGGACATTTTCGCTTTTTACTTACTCAAGCACTTCAGGTGTGTCGACAGGGGTTGTGTCCGGAGCCTGTTTGCCTTCATCTTCACCCGGAGGCGCGTGTGCACGCGTGGCAGCAGCAATGTGCTCTAGCCAACTCCGTTTCTCAACAGCTGAGGCCGCAGCGAATTCCCACATGGCACGCTGCTCTGGTTCAGTGTCCAGGAGAAAAAAGGCACGTGCGTCGGTGGCAACATCACGGGCATGCAAGTGCCGTAGCCGCATGACGGGGCATTGCAACATGCGGTCCTCGGCCGTGGCTGTTGGCAGGCTCACTGAGTAAAAGCGCAGCACCAGCCGTTCGCTGCCGTCTTGACGTTGCAGAACCAGAAGTAGGTCTTCTAGCAGCACCAACTGGACATCGAGTGGCTTCTGCCGAGGCAGCCGCATCGTCAGTGCACCTTCGTGCACCAGCCGATGTTGCTTGAGGTCCAAGTGCCTGTACACTGGACTCAGGGGGTGGTTCTCGACCTACAAGTGGTATAGTAAAAGCTTGTTTCAAGGTCACTGGCACTGCAAAAAATCTATGAATTAAGTGGGTTTTTGAATGAACAAAACATACAAAAATGAGATGCAAAGAATTTTGAATGACTGAGAGCAATCGGAGGTGGTTGTTTGCTGTGTTGGCTAGTTTGCGGCTCCAAGTATCGTGTTTTCCAGCCACACCTGGTCCCAATCTTGCTGCAAACACGGGTGAACGACGGGTCTCACTGCTGCCAGTGTGGAAAGGAGGCAAAAAGAAAATGTGCGTGAAACATGTGCTTCACTGTGTGGGAATTGAGGCTGGCCCGCTGCCTTTGCGCGGGCTTTCCCGCCTTTTCTGCCATTCTCATGTCCCGACATGTCTGCCCTCCTTTGCTGTCAGCCGCGCTGGGAAGGGCGGAGTGACGTTTAACTCCCTCACCCGGTAGCGGATGTTGACGGTGGCGCCGCGCGCGGGGACCCCCGTGAGGTTTTCGCGCGCTGCGTCGTGAGCGGTGAGTACAGTCCGGGACTTCAAACGGTGAGCCACGCATTCTTTTCCGTCCGTCGAGTCCCGTCGCTCGGGGCTCGTCGGACTTCGCTGACGGCGCCTCGCGCCCGATGCGAACGCTCACCTTTTGTTGCCCCGCTGCGTACTCACGGCCGAAGGGCAGTACGGTGTCCTAGTGCGTGGCCTAGCTACGCCGACCCGTCTCCCTTCGAAGCCAACGCG
Source organism: Rhipicephalus microplus (assembly GCF_043290135.1). NCBI lineage: Eukaryota > Metazoa > Arthropoda > Arachnida > Ixodida > Ixodidae > Rhipicephalus > Rhipicephalus microplus. Next base: position 30,980,677 of record NC_134703.1, read on the forward strand.
AGCGCCTTTGCCCTCGCTCGAGCAACCGGGCCCTTTGTCCCGGTGTCTCCGTGGATCACCTTTACCGCGGAGACGTGCTCGTGGCACCCCTGTGTAGTACTTTGTGCCCGTGGCGTGGATAAGCCTACTTGCTTTCCCGCCGCGCCTATTTGCAACGGGCTGTACTGCGTTTGGTGTTGCCACAATAAAGTGTTGCGACTTGAGCAGTATCGTGTTTCCCGCCACGGCGACGGTTAACGCGTGCCCTGCGGCTCGCTAAGACCGGACCCACGCTGGTGGCCGTACTCCTTCGGGATACGTGTACACCACACTGGCGCCCAACGCGGTATCAAAAGCTCTAGCTTTTGACTGCTCTTAGCGAGTCAGTTCGCCTGCGCGATTCGGGCTCGTCGCAACATGTCTGCTTCGTGGCATGCCGCGTTGCACCAAGAGGCCACCGCCTCTATCGACGGGCGCCCTTCGGCGCTCGCCTGTGTCGTCACCCCTTTTTGTGGTGAATACACTCCTACGTGGTAGCTGACGCGCTATCTCGTGCCCCCTGTTGTCTGCCGAGAACCTGGATTTCGGTGCGACGGCCGCTCGCGGTGCCTTAGCACATGCAAGCGTCGGGGGCGAAACAGCAGCTTCGCCGCCATTCGGCGAGAAGGGTGAGTCCCCATGCGGACAAACCTTGGCTGCTAACCAGGTAAGCGGCGCACCGCGAAGCGGCCGAGCGGGGGAGCTTTCCGAAGGCCACGAGGCAGAGAGCGAACCCGTAACGCCGACTCACGTGGCGGTTGCTGCGGCCCTGAGTGGGCGCGATACCAGACTCCCCCATTTGGGAGAATGGGAATTGCTTTCGGCAGCGAAGAGCTACTGAAGGCTCAGCAGAGTGATCCGTTTCGAGTCTCGGAGGGACGGAGCGCCGTATACGCTGCTTGCTTTGCGGCGGGCGCCGTTAAACCGTCTTGAGAGGCGCGCCGTTACGCTGCTTGTTCTGCGGCGGGCGCTATTAGGGGGCTGAAACAGCGTGTGTCGCTGAGTCCCCGGCGGATTCATTTTGCTGGACCATGACGGGCTCCTGCTGAAGTATATAGCCACTGACGACGAGTCCAGCGACCCGTTTAAGGTGGTTATGCCCAAAAGTCTGAGAGCCGCACTGTTGCGATCCTCTCACGACGAATCCATGGCCGGTCACCTGAGTGGCTCGAAAGTTTTTGCAAACTGAGCAATGTTGTGACCTGGCCCGGCACGAAGCGTGGCTTTTATCGCTATTCCGTGCCTGCCACGTCTGACAAACGGTTGAGCCAAGGGTTGGAAAGCCGCCCGGTTTTATGAACCGATTGTCAGTGAGCGTCCGTGGCGCGTACTAGCTGAAAGATCCCCTTTGGGAAAACTCAGCCGTGCCCACATCGCAGACCTGAAGCCCTTTGTCACGGTCTGACGAGCTCGCGCCAGTGCCCTACGGCACTTCGCGCAAGCAACGGGCACACCCGGAGCGGCGGACCGCATTCGGACCCCGCACCGGTATAATCTGAGGAAGCGGTCACCTTTGTGATTTCGCGCCAGACGGCGGACTTCTCCGCAACCGAAGGCCCTCAGTTTACTGTCTAGCCTCAGTATAGGTTAGCTTCTTTACGGCCTTTTTTCGTAAAGGAGTTGACCCCGCCCTGTCTGCTGCCAGTGTTTCTTTTTTTTTGAAGTGTTCATGTGTATTTTATGTTTCTTTTGTCTAATATTAAGTGTTATTTGTATTTTATGTTTTTTGCCAGATGTTTAGTGTCAGTTTGCTCTGTTTTACTTTTTTTCCGTGTTTTTATGTCGTCTACCGCGAAGGGAGCTGTGTGTGACTTTGAGTGTCGGTGCTTGCCGGGAGAGAGAGAGACGAAGGACGCTTTGCGCCTACGCTCGCGCAGCTGTCGGCGGTGTGTGTGCGTGCTTCTGTGCGTGTGTAAGTGCGTGACGCTTCAGTGCGAGCCCGCGAAGAGTGCGTCGGCTTCCCCCCCATCGATGCGGACACTGGAGGTGCTGGGGGGGCATTGACCCATTGACATCAGACCGTCTGGCTGTGCTCTGCTCTCGGCCGCCGTCGAAGAAGCCGTGCTGCCGTACCCACCATGGCTCCTGCGCGAGGCCAGCTGAAAGCAGCTATATGCTGCCGGCCAACGCCAGGGCGCCTCGCAGCCAATTCGGGTTCGGCCTCCCTGACCACTGGAGAGGCCCGGCTTCCCGCAACGTCCAGCTCCGTCATCGAGCCAGAAATGCGGGGCGGCCCCGAACAACCGAAGCGGCTTTCGTCGGACTCGCGGCTTATCAAGAGCAGCAACAAGCCATCAGTCAGCCCCCTTTCCGTACCTCTGACCTCGCACTCGGGCATCGCACCCAGCGGACACTGTCACGCCTTTCCGCCCCTCCGCGCAGTGGACGCTATCCCCCTTCAGCACCACGAACACTAGTGCCACGTTTCTGTGCTCCCTTCCGCAGTTATCTTTATAGTGTCGTGTGTTTATTTTGTTAATTATGTTTTTGTTTCTCCTTTGTAATCATTTTTTTTTTAAGCAGCAGTAGTAGGGCTGGACTGAGGTTAGCTACCGCTCATAGCAGTGTCATTTTAACTGCATGGGTGACGTCCGGCTGCCTTTTGCAGACCGGTAAAGGACAAGTTTAGGAGAGGGGGATGTGGGAATTGAGGCTGGCCCGCTGCCTTTGCGCGGGCTTTCCCGCCTTTTCTGCCATTCTCATGTCCCGACATGTCTGCCCTCCTTTGCTGTCAGCCGCGCTGGGAAGGGCGGAGTGACGTTTAACTCCCTCACCCGGTAGCGGATGTTGACGGTGGCGCCGCGCGCGGGGACCCCCGTGAGGTTTTCGCGCGCTGCGTCGTGAGTGGTGAGTACAGTCCGGGACTTCAAACGGTGAGCCACGCATTCTTTTCCGTCCGTCGAGTCCCGTCGCTCGGGGCTCGTCGGACTTCGCTGACGGCGCCTCGCGCCCGATGCGAACGCTCACCTTTTGTTGCCCCGCTGCGTACTCACGGCCGAAGGGCAGTACGGTGTCCTAGTGCGTGGCCTAGCTACGCCGACCCGTCTCCCTTCGAAGCCAACGCGAGCGCCTTTGCCCTCGCTCGAGCAAACGGGCCCTTTGTCCCGGTGTCTGCGTGGATCACCTTTACCGCGGAGACGTGCTCGTGGCACCCCTGTGTAGTACTTTGTGCCCGTGGCGTGGATAAGCCTACTTGCTTTCCCGCCGCGCCTATTTGCAACGGGCTGTACTGCGTTTGGTCTTGCCACAATAAAGTGTTGCGACTTGAGCAGTATCGTGTTTCCCGCCACGGCGACGGTTAACGCGTGCCCTGCGGCTCGCTAAGACCGGACCCACGCTGGTGGCCGTACTCCTTCGGGATACGTGTACACCACAACTGCAGCACAGCAGTGACACACGGGCAGCATGTCACCTTCCCTTCCGCAGCACCAAGGCGCCATGAACCGACGATTCGGCCATTATTTCTGGTAGAATAGAATTTAATAATTATCAGAGTGATGGAATTTGCGATATGTTTTTGGCTAGAAAACATGGTCACTGAAGTTTTCGAGCAGGGTTTTCGAAGTAGGTGTCGCAGACATGTACCCCGCCAGCAGTGGAAGTGTGCAAATCACTAGAGCAATCACCAATAGAAGGTTTGCATACATCTTGAATTCTGTCAGACTGACCGTTATTCATTTCTTCATATTCCCAAAAAGAAAGGATAAATCATGATGTGCTGGTGTTGTGAGAAGCGCGTCTTCTTTTCCGCAGGCACACATTTAAACTGAACCGAGATGAAGCTGACATCGTGAAAGCTAGTGATTTTTAACTCATTTTGACACGACATCGTTAATTTGATACCGCATAATATTCCACCTACATATTTACAAGAGCATCGTCTACAGTGTTCAAAGAATGCTACCTTCAACTATGCAACAGGTGCTCCTGCATTTGTAATGTAAGAAAGAAGTGCGAACCTTGTCTAGGGCACTTTTGTCCAGGCGTCGCTGCAACTCTGCCAAACGATGTGCATTCTCGGCTTCGCGCACGGCCTGGTTGACGTGTGCCAAAATCCGCTTGGAGCACTGCAAGGCACGCTGCAGCTGGGCATGCTCAGTGGAACCCAGGGCACTGTGTTTGGCCACATTCTCAATCAGTAATGGATACTTCGTCAGACGCTGGAATCCGGCCGCAACCAGGTCCTTCAGCTGCAACCGCCGACACAGCGGGTGCATCTCTGCATCCTGCATAAAAAATCCATCAAACTATTTGAGGACAGTGTGAAAAGTCATACTACTTGAGAATGCACTCACTTTCTGGTAAAACAAATGTGTAAAAAATACATAATGTACATAACTATGTTCCTTTTTCAATCTTAGCTTCATTTAAAAACAACTTTCACATTTACTTTTTTTTTACAGGAAAGATGTTGTGAGCTACCGTAGAATGCGGAATATAGGTCGAGGCAGAATATAGGTCGACCCCCTTACCTAGACCAGCAAAAAAAAACGCAGAATCGTTCACGGATTCACTTTATTCAGTCCTCCGAGCTGTCAGAGCTCTCCTCCGACGACGACTGCTTATCACTAGCCGCCTCCAATAGCATGTCGTCCTCAGTGCCGTCGAGAGCGTTGCTGATGCAGCACTTCTTGAATGCGCGCACTACCATCTCTTCAGGCAGATACAGTCAAACCTCAATATATCGAACACGGATATATCGAATCATTTCTTATATCGAACGGTTCCTATATCACGCGGGAAATCGCATGCGTTATTGTTTTTTTATTTCGAACAAAGTTTGACATATAATGGATATATCGAACTCAGCCACCCCAAACTGCCCGCGCTCCATTGACAGGCGACGAGCTTTCCCGCAACTCTCGAAAGTAGCGGTAGAGCGGCAGGCGTTTACGAATGCTGCACACATCGATGGCGCCAAGAGCGCCACTTTAACGTAGCGGCGTACGCGCGCCGCAGCCTTGCGGTAGAGGTTCTTGAATGAGGAAAGTGAAGAGAAAAGCGCAGAGCTGTTATTTTCTTTCAATACGAAGGCACCGACACGGCTTCGCGCGGGGGAAGGGGGAGTGGGAGGTAAAGATTGAGGAGGAAAGTATAGGAGGGAAAGGACGCAGACGACTGTCTCGGACACGGCCCGCGCTGCCGCCAGGAAAGAGAAAGCAGTTAGGCGAGCCGGCATGAGCACGCCATGTGCGCGCTTCACACCCCGACTCTTAAGCACTGCGCCGTGCTCCCGACCAGGTTGCAGAAATTAGGTGCCTTTTCTCATCTTCTAACCACTACCACCACCACACCCGGACTCACGCCGCAGCCTTGCAGCTTGCAGTCGTTGCAGTCTCTATGGTGTCAACGGCACACTGTGCACTTGTTGCAAGCTCCTCCCCCGTAGCATCGGCAGGCATCGGTCGTTGTGCTCGCAGTGTTCGCGCGTTTGGAGTTAGGCCTGTCGCGCACTGTTCGGAGTTGGGCCTGTCGCGCGCTGCGCGCAACAGGGCTAACTCCGCACGGCGGAGCTCACGGATGTGGAGATTGTCGCCGAAGCTACTGCTGAGCAGCCAAATGAAGACTCTGCCAAGGTAAATCCTGCAAGCGCTGATGGTGCCCCGCTCCCGACATCAGCTGAGGTCGTAGCTGCCTTGGCCCTTGTGCGCCGCCACTGTGGCGCGATTGAAGGCACCGGCCTATCACTTATGGATCGCCTGGACTATATTGAGGACGCAGTCGTCAAACACACCATGGCCAACAAAAAACAGGCCACTCTTTTTCAATATTTTAAACCAACACAATATGTTTGAATTTTCAAGTCAGTATTTACTGCACCACGCTTGAACGATTCGTTGGTCGTTTTTAGCAAGCTGTTCACGCATTTTTTTCGTAATTTTTTTATATCGAATTCTGGATATATCGAACTATTTCGCGATCGCCGCGCCGTTCGATATATCGAGGTTCGACTGTACCTCCATGCCTCGGAGGGCCAACCAGAAACTGTCGCGAGAGGTGGCCTGCGCAGCCAGCCTGTCGGGGTCCGCGGGTTGTCGCCAGCCATCTATTCGGTGTACAGCGCACGCACACGGTCTTTGAAAGGTTTATTAAGGACGACGTCCAGCGGTTGGAGTGTTGACGTCATCCCTCCCGGAATGACGACAAGTTCCGCCTTTCTATCGCAAAAGCTCTCCTTCACTAATGCCGTTAAGTGCCCGTGAAACACATCCAACAGGAGCATGTTCCGGTGCTGCAGGAGTGCTCCGGGCCGCCGGTTCCACACTGTGCGGAACCACTCGCGCATTAGGGCCTCATTCATATACCCCTTCTTGTTGACGCGGACGATGACATCCCGCGGGAAGGCCTCTTTCGGCATCATCTTCCGCTTGAAGATGATGAAGGGGGGCAACTTTCTGCCGTCGGCCGTGCAGGAAAGCATAACGGTGAAGCGCGAATGCTCGCTTCCGGTCGACAAAAGCTTCACCTCTTTGGCCCCGTGTTCACAGTCGTGGACGACGGCATGTCGAACCACACCGGCGTTTCGTCGGCGTTGCCGATCAGGCCTAGCACGTAGCCATGCTGACGCCGGAGGCTGTTCACGTAGAGTTGAAACTCTATCAATTTGTCCTCGTACATCTCCGGCAGCCTCTGGCATATCGACATGCGCTGTTGAAGGGCACATCCCTTGCGTCGCATGAAGCGACAGACCCAATGAATGAATCCCTTGAAGTCTTTCTTTGACAGACCAACTTCACGGGCGAGCTCGACGGCTTTTGATCGAATGAGTGCTCCGCATTCACTGGCAGGGATCTGGCACGGTACTCGCAGGCGAAATCCGCCACCTTGTCCTCGAGTTTTGGGAGAACAGCTCGGCGACCGCGAAACAACGTCTTCGTGTTACACACCGACAGTTTGGATATTTGGTTGCACCAGTCCCTGACGTCAGTGAAGTAGTTTGGTTCTTGCACCAAATCAGATGCACGCATGGTATTAAAAAAAGTCATAATACAACAAAAAAAACTCGCTACTCTCACCGTCGGGCAGTTTAGGGCAACGTACACAAGGAGGATGCGGCAGCACATATGGTGCAATGGCTGCGTCCGTCATGTTGTTTACTTAGAGGCACACTTGCACATGCGTACGCGGGTTGTTCTCGTCATTTAAGATGGCATGTGCCACAGGTGCTACTTCCACGAAGACAACATGGTCGGACGATGAGACACAGGCACAAAAATAACATGTATGTCGTGCTACAAATCCGTCAGTGGCCACTGCCATCATTTCCGAGGTACGCTTCGCTTCCTCGTGTAGCAGCGAACCACCAAAATGACACTTCGCGAGCGTAAGCACACTCGCTCAAAGTGCACTTAAGTTGCCACGTGTGACAGCGGTATTAGAACTCCGGACTTGAAGAGAGCACTCCCTTGTCCGCCACATCAGTTGGGCGTCCACAGAAGTTGATTGATTGATTGATATGTGGGGGTTAACGTCCCAAAACCACCATATGATTATGAGAGACGCCGTAGTGGAGGGCTCCGGAAATTTTGACCACCTGGGGTTCTTTAACGTGCGCCCAAATCTGAGCACACGGGCCTACAGCATTTCTGTCTCCATCGGAAATGCAGCCGCCGCAGCCGGAATTCGATCCCGCGACCTGCGGGTCAGCAGCCGAGTACCTTAGCCACTAGACCACCGCGGCGGGGCGCTTCCACAGAAGTTGAAAGAGGAGGAGAGGCAGGGAAACAGCATGTTTGCCTTATGTAAAAAGTGTTGCACTTAAAATGTGCACCAAATCACGTAGATAAGTACTACAAAAACATGTCATCTGCATTTCCTTACTCTTGATAAGACAACTACTAAAGATCACCCTGTCAGCACTTCATCATACAAGCCAAAAGAAACACTTTCATGTTGCTATTTCATAAGAATATGCTTAGAGATTCTTTCCAATATTTTATGTGCTAAGTGTGATTCGACGTACTCAGAAAATATCACAAAAGTATGCGAAAAAGAGTTGATTAGATTTGCACTCACACTTTAATATTCAAATTCACTTGGCACTTAAATTCTTGCTTTTTGCACAACTTTTGTTTTAACCAATAGTACATTTCCAATAAATACATATTGATGAGATCTTACTGAGGGCAAATGGTGGATAGACTTTACGCATGCAAGAAAAAGCTAGCATGCCAAAAATTGGCTGCTGACTCTGCCTGTTATCCTGTCCATGTGTCGCATGGAAACCAGTGTTTTGCAATGCTGGTGCAAAATGTATTAGGCAACTCACGGCAAGGAACTGTGCCAGCTTCTGATCTTTCTTCTGCCTTGCCTTCAGGGCCTCCAGGGCTAGAGACTGATGCTGGCAAAATGTGGCCACTGCCTGCTGGAGTCGTTCGCCAGACTCACCGTCAAGCTGCGTGAACCATTCATCATGGTCGTGGAGGACACACAAGCAAAAACTGCTGCAGAAACATCAGTTTCTCATCGAAACATAAAACATTGTGAGTTGGGCAACTAAAGGGGACACACGAGAAGGAGCAGAAGAGTACAGGTGCACATTAACAACTCTAAGTTCTCGCTATTGTGTGCCTGTAATCGTTTGTTTCTTCTCGTGTGTCCCGTTTAGTTGCACAATCCACGATGGCTTTTAGTATGTCAAAACATCAACTCGCCTAACAGTTAAACTCTTTTTAAGTTCATCGAAACAACCTAAGCTGTCGCCCCCACCCACATAACTTACATATCAGGTTAAGCTATGTAAAGGATGATAAATCAAAAATACTACCCAATTGTATAGAAGTAACTCTTGGGTGAGATTGAAAACGCTGGTTCATGTCTGCCGACATTGTTTAATATGGCTGGAAAAAGTATACTTTGCTACGAGTGTCCCCACGGCCACTACATTACTCTTAGCTTCAAGGAAGAAAAATAAAAATAAAACAAAGAAAAAAAAGAGAGAAGAAAATCTGTTTGCCAAAAAAAGAATTGGGAAGTCCTTAGTGAGCCAGAACCACTTTTCTCAAATGGTGCAAATATGGAACTTTGACAAGATTCTTAAAAAGTAACTGTTGGTTACAATATTTTTCTTGCATTGCACGAGTTTTAAAAGTGTTATCTCGCAGTCTTGTGGCTCTATTATAAAGAGCAAGAAAATTGCAAATATGGCATATTGTTGAACAATACTCAAATTTCAAATTTTACCCGCTCCTCCTCTATATAAGTAATAATTTTATAAATTTTCCATAGCGTTTCCACACGCAAGGCCAGTGATTATGACAAATATGATTGCTCAAAATGACACTGAATGTAAACCAAAATGTTTAAGTAAGGGCATGCCTCTATATATGCCATACATTGTAAGGCATTAAAAAAAGAAACAAGATTTTCTTTCACTTCCCCAGAATTAAAGCAAGGCATATGCAATAACTTAATCTACAAAAACATGTTGCATTGCTTTTGCGAGATTGAAGTCAGAAAGCTGCCAAAATGGCCACATTGACATTAGCATGCAGCAACTCGGCAATATGCGGCAAACCTGCATGATTTGCAGCCTATACAAATGCCCATTTTTCTTTTTATTTCCTGCGTTAAAGCAAATTTTCAATTTTTAAAGCAGGCTTACCACTCTGGGAATATGCTTAGAATCATAAGAGGGGCCTAGAAAAGTCGGGGTACAATTTGGAAAATATCAAACAGGTAGACACTTTGCTATTATTCAGAAAAGCCACACTCCAATTTTTATGAGTAGCAGGTCATTCACTATCTACATGTCTACAGTCTTGATCAACCAAATTGAATTTTTTTTGCTTGTTACTTCTCAACTGTGCAATGAAGCTTAAACACTGCAGTTTGAGTTTGAGTTTAGTTTATTTATCCCGTACAGTTGTACAGTAAGTGGTAAATAAGTCTTTTTGTTGTATATTAATGTATCTTTATTTAATGCCCTAGCACATTGTCTAGTAGAAATGAAAACTGCTGTTATCTGTAAACTGAATCATTGATCAAGCTGTTTAGCACACTAAGTAGCCTGGTATAAATATTTGCTCAGATGAGCAACAGAACATCGCCGCCTTAGCGCCATTGGCATGTTTTTTAACTAAGTATATGGTAGGCAGTGTTTTCTTTTTCATAAGTCTTCAAAAAAAACACATTTTCATTCCTGCTGATTGAACAAATGAAGTGTATTGATAACACTTGTACTGCGTCTAATTATACAGCAATAAGTGTGGAATGCCATGTTCGCATATTTGAAATCTGTAGTGAGGTGGTAAAAAAACAAAATTGAGTACTTTTTCTGTTAAATTACCAACATGCAAGGTACGTTGCTTAATCATCCATATCTTAAAAAAATCTTTTGGGTTGCATTGTGCTTCAGTCAGCATGCCCCAACCATGGACAGCCTGGTTTGGCCAAGAGTCCGACTTATCATTTCACTTTAGCTGTTTTGGCTAGGCGGTACACAATATTAAATTGCAGTGCATGTAAGGGGACTTGCTTGGACAAGTTGCTGTGTGCAAGAATGTAACAATGAATGCAGTGCATAACAACAAATTTTTTTTCTGCTGATTCTAAGCACATTCCCAGACTGGTAAGTCTGCTTAAAAATTGAAAACTAATTGAAAATTTGCCCTGAAGCAAGAGAAAAAAAAAAGGAAGATGGGAATTTGCATGGGCTGCAAATTATGCAGGTTTATTATATTCCTATGGCTAAAACAATTCAGAACATTTAAATAATTCTAAAATACACAACAGCTGTGAATCTATAGAAAGAACAATTGCTTCGTTAGCATTAACAATGATTTTATTTTCCAAAGACTCAATTTCTCATTGAAGCATAGGGATCTGAAACTGCATCTTGCTTAGTGCTAGTTGAGCACACTTGCACATATGAATGACTTTTTTTCTCTGGTTGTTACTCATAAGCCACTCCTGCTTTATAAGCACACTAAGGGCTACGACCATGTCTAACATACTATCTACCTTTTACAGCAACTTCTGAGATCCCAGGCTGCTAAGTTTTCATCGTTTCAATGCTCTGTATGGAGACGAGGCACAAAAACATTGATATATTTAATTCTAAATCTGTAGAAACATAAATAACTGACGGTGAAGTTATGCCATGCTACCATTAACACGAGCTAAAACATGCGGAGTTTAGAACACCTGAATGAGATTCCCCTGCCCAACAAGTTCTGTAATACACTCCAACCTCATTATGAGAAAGTTGCATATTACATGCAAATAAGCTTGTTATATTGAAAAATTCACCATAAAGGCTTATTCCTAACCCTATTTTTATTGCATGACTATATTTTTTTTACTTCGTTATACCCAATGTTTTGTTATATTTGGGTTCCGTATATTGAGGTGTGAGTGTAATGATTTTGGCCTTACCAGAATTTCTTCATGCCAAGCTGAGATCATGACCAAGACAGACAAGCACATATTTATTTGATTCATGCTTGGGAATATATATGCTGCATAATATGTAGAAACAACAATTATGCCTTTTCTTTCTATACTACTTCTTAGCTATTCACTGTGGTTGCAGCTTTAATCACAGGTAAACATGACTTCAGTGATGGTTTTGCATGCTGCTATATGTCAGCTTCTGTGGCAATATGAGGTTTTTCAAAAATGCATGACGGCTATTCTCCGACCTTTCTAAATATGTCTAAATTCTCGACTATTTTGAATACTTCTGCTCTGCAACACAGACAACACTAACCATGGCAAGCATCATGGGGCCGATGTCACCTATGAGTGGCTCCTGAGCTCGCCGCCGCTTCATTAGGCTGCTGAAGCCTTGATGAATCCGCAGCAGCTCGTCTAGGTTAGGGAAGAGCCGCTGCAGTAGTTCAGGAGCCAGCAGCTCCTGCTGCTGCAGGGGTCGCCGAAAGATGCGCTCAAGCACTTTGAGCGTACGCACATGTGACCGTTCCGTGTGGAACAGCTCGTTCAGCACATCCTGTCGCTTCTTCTCCTTGGGTTTGAGCTGCCGCAGGGTCTCGCGGCCCAGTGCAGCCTGCCAATCCGGTGGCTCCAAGTCCCACTCCAGGTCGGAGTCATCGAATGGACCAAGTGCGGGCACTTCACCGCGATGCACCGCCTCCCAGGACTGACTCGGACTCTCCAAGCTCCTGCTGGCAGATGTGCCATGCTTGTCATTCAAGCAGCACTTCAGCTAGCTATTTGCAATGTTAAATGACTTCTATTCGCTACAACAACTCTGCCTCTTTGGAGCCCCACCACCACATATAGACAAAATGGCCAATGACTGGCCAGAGTGAATTTCCTCAAGTGTCTCATTCCTACTTAAGCCGAAGAGAAATTTTTATGCACCCACTTTTGCTGCAACACCTGAAGACATACTGAGGAGCTTACTAGTGAGTCATCAAAGTGTGTCAAGGCTGCTTGTCAGTAGAACAATCTTGAGATCCGACACACCGCTTTGGAAAGTAAAGGTGCTCCATTTTGACCTTCAATTGAACTAAAAGTCATAATATGTATGACAAATTATTATAGCTTAAACCAAGGAACAATGAAATGTAATAAAAATATAGAACTGCAATCTAGTCACCACTGCTAACTAATAACTTTTCACAAAATCTGGAGTGCACTGGATTGTCATGTGGTAGCTTTGTCAAAGAGAAAACAAAAAAATTACCAACAGTGCTTGATAAGACACTATTACAACTAAGGCACATCTGTTGCAGCACACATGCAACCATTGTGTCTTTTGCTCTCATTTACGTGCCACAAGAATTTCGATTCCCTAAACTACCATCCAACTGCAAGTGCAGTTTCTCAGCCAAGGGCCCAGCAATGAGCTAGCCTCAGACACAGAATTTTGGCGAAGAGGAGCGAGTCCTAATTGGTGCACAGCCAATGAAAAAGCAAGGCTTCCTCCATATGTCGCTCACACCAGTTACTCACTAGTGCTGCATGAAAGCGCAGCGCGAGACATTGACGAAGAAAAGAAACGTAACACGCGCGAAACTGCAAAGCCACAACAACATCACTGCAGGGCCAAGGCACACTTCCCTAATGTAAAGAGCCAATTGGTAAGCTCATTGCTATGCAAATTTGCCAGTGGGCAACACTATGCCACTATATGGGTAAAGAAGACTGGACAAGCGCCGGAGAGGGGTGCAGAAAATGTTTTTCGATGCGAAAAATTTCTGCAATGCATAATGCTGTAATACTCTCTAAATATGTTTGCCTTGGACGCCTGTACAGATGTGCCAGCCAGTTTGGAGTAAACAAAAAAAAAAGCATGTTTACAGGCCCTTTCAGATTGAATGCAGTGTTTGGTAGCACCTATCGAAAACAGTGTGGCTTTGCTGGCATTAGTATTGCCCATAGAGACATGTTAAAAAAAAGAAAATAGCACAGAAAGCTTTATTGACCAACCAAAAAACAACCCCTTTAGTATTGTCTACTATTGTACAGTGTCAACACAATCAGCTACTGCACATCAACTGCGTTGCGAGCACAGACTATCGGAGAAAATTTCTTATGGTGTGCAAGAATTTATCTGTCATGGGGATGCTACAAGTGTTCGATATAAAGATTATATTACATATCCAGGTTTGACGTACTTGCTGAGCATTTGATACTGCTAGAGAACATACAAAATGACTTCGTTACATGTTTCCTCTTGCCTTGGCTTAGTAACACTACCTGGTAATGAAGCCACTGGTCTCTGAGGGCCTGCTTTTTCAAATGATTCTGGTTAGCACAGCTGCATCACAATGACATTCAGATATAGTCACCATTAGAAACTTTCCTTCCCATGGCATGAAAATTCTAAGAATTGGGAATAATAGCCATGTCCACACAATCTACAAAACTGCAACAGTCTACAGCATATTGCATGTAGTGTGCAAGGTAGATAGGAGGACGCTTACCTGGTAGAAAGACTGGAGTTAGAAGAACTGCCCGAGTTGTTGAGGTTGGTTGGCTTGTCATCAACGTCCACATCGCTGCACAAAGAAAATCAAGCACCGTTTGTAATGGTCATTGCATCAGCTTTTTCAGAGTTCGATGCCTTGTCTTACAATGTGCCAGACCAATTGCCAGGCAAAGTGTTAAGTCAAAATAGAATTTGCCAGTTACACCCTCGTCTGCAGCACATGCATATGGTCTTTAAACGTTAGCTTTTATACGGTCTAACATCTTTTATGCAGCATACCTCCACACCAAATCACACATAAAACAAACTTTTCAGTCCAAGTTATTTGTTGACAAAGGGCACCAACTCATTGTACCATCATTTGACATGTCTAATGTAATTATGCGCACTCTATGTGACCCTCCTTAACCAAATACAAAAACAGCCCACAGAAAAAGCCTTCAATAACATGTACATGTCACAGGATTTCACAAACATTAGCATGTGCATTCAAATTTCCACCAGCTGTTGTGCTATTACGTTTGGGCTGTCACATTGTGTGTACCACTGCACATCAAGTTTGTCTAAGAAAGACAGCAGCGCGTACACTCACCTCTTGGACCTTGGGATGTTGGGGTCGCTACGCTTCCGATAAGATGGCCGCGTTTCTCTCTGCACATAAAGACAGTCCACCACTGTTAACATCACTTCACATTCATTGTAACCAGAATCATAGCTTGAAGTTGTGCGAGGGGTGGAAGGGGGCACCCCTAAATTATCTCCCTGACTATGCCACTGGTTTTAACTTGAAGTTTTCTACAAGCCTGTTTAGCAACTGCTGTGGAATGTGTCACTGTAGCTCACTGGCAGCCCCAAAATATTGCCACGTTCCTTTCCTAAAGTTTTGTTATCACCCTGTTACAGTACGTTCAGCCCATACCGTGCCTACAATGTTCAAGAAGATTCGAGGCTTTAGCAGATAGTTTTGTTAAGATTACGCCCACTTCGGGAACGTCATTGATTATTGGGGAACCTACATCGCCGCTAGCGATAACGCTAGAATATTCGATGGCAAGGGTATAAATGCCGACACGCCCCACCGCTTATCAGTTAATTGACAACGGACACTCCACTCCGTTCGCCGGAATCAGTCCAAGACTGCTGCTGTAATCCGACTGTTTATTTGGGCGAACCTGTGCCCAGTAAACGGAGTTTATTATTCGACTCGCAGTGTGCTCCATTCGTCAACGTCACGACTCCGTGACAATATCTAGATTTCATTATAGCCAACAGTGTAATTCATATGGCAGGAAGAAGAGGAAACATTGTGCCTTCTTCAAAAGCGAAGCTGTTTTTAACAGCCTTTCATGTCCGCGGGCCATTAGCAGATAATAAACCAAAGAAAGTGGGTGAACCTCACTACAAGTAAATGCCACTCCTGCCACGAAGCACACCATATGCCCACTTCATTCAACCCCACTGCATTCGAATCTCACTCAATTAAATCAGCTAAAATATTAGACGAAGCGAAGGCTCTTCTGTAACCCATGAGCTTTGCTGTTCCACGAGTCTGCCAAGAGGAGCTGGCAGAATTTTTTTTTCAGACGGCCACAACCCTTTCTTCACTAAGTACACTACACCATCAACAATATATATATATATATATATATATATATATATATATATATATATATATATATATATATATATATATATATATATATATATATATATATCAACATACAACAATATAAATAGTTTTGTGTACAATTTTTCCACTGCATGGCAATAATTTTCTAAACTGTATCAGAGAATAAAGGAGTCAGCAAAAACGGCTATGAGCGTTGTGGAGCAATCTCAAGGGAGCATGGAGGTCTGAAGTGATAAAAAGTCAAAGTTGTGTAACTGAAGGAAATTTTCTGACAAGCGGACCTGAATAGTATGACAAACACAGTTGTTATTCCCCTTATCCATCACCCCTAAAGCAAGAAAAAACTATTGTAGTACAATAAAGCACAAAATGATACAAGAGCAAATTCCGATCAATATTTTTGCATGTTCCAATCGTCAGTTGGACCCTTTTGTCAATTGGTCCGGCTGACCTAATCGATAATGAGGACGAGGCGTCGTTAGGGCTCCCCCAGAAAAAAAAAGAAGCAGCGGCCCATTTGCCGAGGCTCTACCTGTTTTGAGCACTATCCTATTGCGCCACTCACTGACGACGGCCACGCCAATGTGTGGGTGGAATTCCGGCTGAAACATCGCGGGTAGTGGTTCGTGAAGTGGCGCGCACACACTATGCCGAAAAGGTGTTTTACCTTGTTGTGCCTTGTGTCCGAGAGGACGCGTCGGCCAGCGGGTGGCCGCTCGGAGCGTCGCGACGGCATCGCGGGACTGGGGGCCGCCGTGGACCCGCGCCATGCGAGCCCAAGGTCGCGCCCCAAATAGCGCGCCCTGGACGCGCGCCAGCCGCTCCTTTCGCCAGGTTCGGCTGCGCAGCGACAGTGCATGGACAAGTGCTGCCGCACCTACGTACTAACGGCTCCAGCGGGCGGTCCAACAGGGCCGCGGCTTGTCGAGCGAGCTTGCGACCCCTCTCCACGCGAAAGGATGCCGGCGCTGCACCGTTTCGGAAGACGGTGATGTGCGCGCATTCATTTTGCACGCCCGCGTAGTGATTACCGCCGCGCGGAAACCGACAGCGCGCGGTGAACGCAACGCATGCGAAGCGAACGGGGATCGCGGCAGCGCGAGTCGGTAGGAAGAGCATCGACACAGACACGGTTAGTCCGGGTCACTGGGGGAGGAGGTAACGGTAGGGCGGGGAAGAGGCAATAACCAACGCTTCTCCGTATTTTCGGAGCAGGGCCGACAGCGACATGCCGTTTCGTTGAACGTGTGGACGTTTCGGGTCAGGTCTAGTGAGTGACCCTCCCAACGCTCCCGCACGTGACAGCCCTGACTCTGGCAGAAGCGATGCTGACAAAACAAGCGAGAACCGCAAAACGGCACAGCATACGTTGACGTAACGACACCACGGAGGAGGAGGAGGAAAGAACTTTATTAAGAGTCCGGTGAGTAGATGGGGTGGGCGATTGGCCCCGCCTAGGTTACGGCCAGGAGTCCTTGAATCCTGGCGGCTTCCTCGGCCCACTGGACGGCCCACATTTGGTCTTCACGGAGAACAGAAAAAAAGAAAGTGCCCGGTCGGCGCGCTGGGAGAAAAGTGTGAAATAGATGACGTCCACGATGACGTCTTAGCGGCCGCATCACGGATGTGCCACATGCATTGAGCACAATGGCGGCGTTGCTATGGTTACGTAGTGCGGCGCGGTGCACAACGGTGGCGGCATGTGCGCATACATAGTAAATACGTAGCTCTTGTACCGAGCCGCGGCGGCCTGGAGTTATTCGACGGTGTGCTGCGTTTTTAGCTACGCGGAGTTCTCGGGGCGGTTGTTGTAGCCAGGCGGTCTGAACAAGAGCGTGAGGAACAAGTGTGCATTCACTTGCAGCGCGACGGATGAAGGATTAACAGTGCTCAGATAAATCACGCTAAGATAGCACGACAAAACGAAAAATGTGCAACACAATCTGCCCGATGAACACCTTGCAGGCCAGTGACAGTTGCGCAGTGTTCCTCATAGTCACACAGCCGACATTTCCGTGCCTCTCAAGACGAAGTATCACCGCCATAATCTACTTTTCGGCGTTACATATGTCTACAATAACAACCCACTTGATGGTGTTTTAACATTTATTTTCTACATTGGCTACGTTACTCATTTCTGGCAGGGCATGACACGTTCGAGCGTCATTCACGTACGTTGTTCACAAGTGCGCCACAGTTGCACAGTGCTGATTCCAGAGACGTCTTGCGCAGAACACACGAACGCCACCGGACGAGATGCATTCCAACCACAGAATCCGGTGCACGGCCGCATTTTAACCCGATAGCGTCAAAGAGCTCGTCTCTCAGAAATTACGGCGTCGGTGTTTGTAGGTTGTGACCGAAAAATCGAGAAAGATGCTAATAAAAGAACCCTGGCTGCCAGAGGGGATCGAACCCTGGTCACTTGCGTGACAGGCGGGTGTTCTATTTACCACACAGCCACGCCCCCCCTTTTTTTTCCTTTATTGCAGTGCTTCAACAATTTTCAACAGAACAACTGAATTATGAAAAACAAAATCAATATAAAAACAATATGAGAAAAACAAAAGTAGCAGCATGAAACAAAAGTGTTTTCAAAGAGACATACAAATTGCAGGTGCTTGTCGGAACAGTAATTTGGCTAGTCCGCAAAGGCATCATAATTTTCCCGTGCGCTAATAAATTCAAGATATTACTGCATATCTCAGAATATTCATGGTTAACTTCTTTCACCGCGAAAACGCTAAGTGATTTTTACCCACGGTTATCGCGGTGGCCAGGAGTGTTCAGATGGTTTCGGAACGCCACGCCGCCCAAGTGGGTTTTCAGATGTAAACGAGAAGAGAATTTGAACAGTTTTGATGGTTCTTATGAAGCGCAACACGACACCCGTACACGAGAATGCACAAAAGATCATTCGTGTCCGTATATGGGTTCGCGTTCCATCTGAAATGTTCTTCAGGTGATCCACGAAGATTGCAACCCTTGTCCGGTCAATATGGCCGACTTCCGGCTTCGGACAAGAGTGACGTCAAAGCCTCCTCTTCCATTCACCATGAGCGATACTATACGTAACTCTGCCAATGTTCCTGCCTATCCACTTCCGGTGCCGATGCACACAGAAGAGCCTACAACGATCGATGTTCACGCGAACGACACCATGTCAACATGCAGGCAGAGAAGGCTTGATGCCCTGCGCTCCATTGCAAATTGTAACCGCGTTCGTGAAGGCAGGCAGCGCTGAATGTCAGACGTTTAGTTGGCTTAACAGCCGATTTCGCTGACCTCTGGCAGACACGTCTTCATGCAAAGTAGAGATGCCTCAACGCAAAGCGCGGTTTGCTTCACGCGCTAAGGAAAACACCGGCTTCGATTTTTTGGTTAAAAAAATAAAAATAAGGCACTCGCCGTAAGTTCGCGGTGTCAATTCGGAAATCGTGGGTTTACTTCGCGTCATTTGCCCGACAACGTTTCCAACATCAAGCTTCGGTGCGCCGTTCATGATGAGCACAGACACAGAAAGGACAAGCGACACTCGAGCAACTGTTTGCGCTCTTTCTGCTAGCTCATGTTTAGTAATCCACATCACTATGCAATACCTAATACGGAGACGACGCCTGCGGGGAGCGATAAAACAGAAAACCACGCGCTGCAAAGCACGCCCATGCAAGTCAACAACAAAAAAGAGGGGGGGGGGGGGGGGACGTCAACCACATGCGGAAGCGAGTTGTGCCGTGTTTGCATGTCCCCGCCCGTATGCGGACCGCAGGGATTGCGTCGTATAATGTATTTAACGACGACTGCCGCACAGCGATGGCGAAGCTATATGGCTTGTAACCGACCAGCCGAGAGAAAACGTCAAAGCGTGGAAAGCTTGTCTAGAGGCGGCAAATACTGCAGCGTATACCACTACTCGTCTAACCACTGGGAAACGGTGCAACCGCTGTGAATAACTGCTGCTCATTTAAACATTTGTAGCGGTACAAGACTTCGATAATGTCATTATGCGCCGTAGCGTGAAGCGTCAATTTCCTTTTTAGCCCCCCCCCCCCCCCCCCACCCCAACTCAGATGTAAGGCTGAAAAGAAGCATAGAGCGTAAGCGATGCGGGCTGCCACGCTATATTACTACGTTGGCTACCGCCATCAAAAAATTAGGCAGGATAGGGCTGGGTGTCGTTTGCTGCACCACAGGCTGCCACCGTAGATTTTGCCGCACCAATGCGAGAGACTTATTAACAGACTATAGTGGGCCAATGTTGTTCGCGTTCGACTGTATCTGATGTTGGTGCACCAGAGGGTGTTCGAAGAGCGGGCTCTGCTTGCAAGTCGGAGACGACAGTGCGGTGGCACGGTACGAGGCCGACGCGGTTTATTCACGACGAGCCCCGCCCCTAATGGCGTGCCCCGTCGTTCGGCGAGGATACGCCCTCCGGCGGCAACACGGCGACCGCACACGGTCACGTAAACACGCCGGCCAGATTAATGCGGAATCATTACGCGCGGACGGACGAACTGGAGCAACAGCTCCTTTGACGCAACGAGCGTGGCCGAACGTGGAACAACACTAGAAACTTGTTACAGTAATTGAAGGTAAATCGGTCGGAATTCGGAAAGTGAAAAAAGCCTCACCGGCGACAGAGTCGCTTCGCGTGACACGGGGCCGTGCGAAACCGGTGGCGTAGCAGTGATCGGCCGGCATGGTGGCGGCATGCGAAGGCCCAAACAGACGATCGCAAATCTGATATCGCAGTAACAGCGTCGGAACTGAGGACACGATTCCTTCCTATAGAGATAACACTAACAAAAACCAGTGAAGCGTGTCTACGGATGAGACTGCGTGAAACGTCATATAACACGTCGCGGCCAGCGTAGGCAAGAACCACAGCGTATGCCGGAATATCGGAAACGAAGAGACATGCGGACGGGCTGCCAAATTTGACCATGCGCAGCAACACGCCATGAGGCCCTGCATCATTTTTTTTTTCATCGAATCACCTTACTGTCGGAGTTTAATACCCCACCAATCCACCACAGCACTTTTCTTTTAAGGGATGCGTCAAGATATACAAGTCATTAATCACATGGTTTACAGGTGCTTTGAGTGAGAGAGAGAGAAAGGAATGATTGGAAACAATATGGGGTCGGCTTCAGCTTGAGCACTCTTCCCTTCCCAAGGCAGTTCTTCCCTCATTTCGTACTAAAGGGCGTGCTGAAGGCTACACAGGTAAGGCTGGCAATTAACCAATAAATATACGTAAGGTGGTGGTGGTATAAACATTTTACTACAGAAAATGTACCAGAGAGTTGCGGCATGTTGCATGATTGAGTGGCAAGACCCTATTCCGGGATGCCAATGGAGTTGGCCGCTGCTCGAGCGCGCCTCACCAAGGTTTGATTGATTGATATGTGGGGTTTAACGTCCAAAAACCACCATCTGATTATGAGAGACGCCGTAGTGGAGGGCTCCGGAAATTTCGACCACCTGGGGTTCTTTAACGTGGCCCCTCACCAAGGAGCGTTAAGCATACGTAAGCGCGCCTCGTGACCTCCAGCACTTAATTTTATTACACACGCCGGCTCACTTCAGAGTGATCACGAGCACGAGGGGCGCGAATAATTGTCGGTAAGTATGCGGCAAACGAATGCTCAAATCGACCAATGGCCACGTTTCTACGCCTATTTGGAAAGAGTAAGCGATTTGCAGCTGTCTTAAAAACGCAACGGTATATTCCTTGCTGCGTGCGGCACTGTAATGTTTGACACACACGTCAACAAGGCATGCAGCGGCGCGTAATGTATAACGGACAAGTTTCAGATATTTCGCTAATTCGCACCGCAACTAATTAGGTTTAATGAGCATTGCAAAACTGTACTTGCAGTATGCAAGGATTTCATGAAAGTTACGAACGGCCATTTATTATTATTATTTATTTGACAAGTGCGGAAAAGGAGCCATTTCTTTCCCGCCGTTGTCGTGCGAAAAGCAGAACGCAGCACAAACTTGGCGATGTTTTTAAATATTCAAAAAGCACTGCGACAATGTCACGCGCGTAGCCACTTGTGGCCAAACACTGCGTGATAGCCGATCAGAAGCAAATGGCAGCGAACCATGCGAGCCAGTGTACACGAATTACAATATCATGCATAGGTAAGCACCGCGCTGCTCTAACAAGATAAATACGGGAGGCACATTTGCGTGCAAGATTGCTGGACACGTGTGTAAACGCACCCTCAGCGGCACTGTCCCGAAAACAAATCAGGTACCTTTACTGCAGAACTTAAAGAATTTGGAATAGCAAGCTTAAGGAATCGCAAGCTAGTAACGTCAACTAGTAACGCGCGCTAGTAACGTCAATTCGCTCTTTAGTCAACCAGTCACGATGCCCAACTTGCTGCTCCTGGAAGAGTGGCAACCGCATTGATTATGTCGGGTGCCAATACCAAGACAGAGACTATAGCTAACTACCTGTTTATAGCATCAGAACATTTCTTTCTTTTTACGACAGAGCTGTTATGATCGAGGTTCGCCGTGAGTAGTGGATAGGAAATCGTCATTGCCATGAACGGGCACCCGCTCAATCTTCGCCCAAGAATTTCGTACAGGTGGTTACCAAGAAATCTGAGAAAAGGTGAAACGATTTCTTCGCTTTCAGTAGTACACATGCGTTTTGAGAATTCCACAGTAGAGCTGTTATGCTCTAGCTTGACCATGTGTCGTAGATAGAAAATTATCATCATCATCATTAATCGGCGCGTGCTAAAGAACCATCCAAGCATTCTGTATGCAGATGTTTAACAAGAGAAACTAAACGTGCCCTCCGTCTCTACTATGTCGCAGCCCTGCGCGGCGTAGTGCTTGCTACGCTAACTTGTTATTATTATTAGTTTTAATGATTAGCTGTCGCGATTATGACGTCAACGTTTCCCGCCGACAGAACGCATGTTAATGCGCTATTTCTAGCTGGCATTAGCCAATGTCCCTGCGATCTCTCATCAGTTACCAGTGCTGTTACGGAGGCGATGAACGATCCTCGAACAGAAGTAGGGGGAGCCGCTGGTGTCTTCCGTCACGAACGAAATCACAAGGAAATATGGCCCACCGACTCGAGCCGTGCCTTGCACGTTTTAAAGGAGCGTGGTGCACTTCAACATGACCTTACACACGCCGCCCGAGAAGTGGCTAATTGCAAAGGCTATAAGGATAGAGCACAAAAGTGCGTCCTGACACTGTGCTCACCAGCCCCGCCGCGGTGGTCTAGTGGCTAAGGTACTCGGCTGCTGACCCGCAGGTCGCGGGTTCGAATCCCGGCTGCGGCGGCTGCATTTCCGATGGAGGCGGAAATGTTGTAGGCCCGTGTGCTCAGTTTGGGCGCACGTTAAAGAACCCCAGGTGGTCGAAATTTCCAGAGCCCTCCACTACAGCGTCTCTCATAATGAAATGGTGGTTTTGGGACGTTAAACCCCACATATCAATCAATCAATCAATCACTGTGCTCACCAGGCTGAGCGTCCGGCGCATGGCGACACGGCGCAGCGTCTCCGGCTCTCCGACGGGCATCGTGTTCCCGAAATCACTGAGCGGGCGCCTGCTGCACCTTCTTCCCTCACCGGAGTCGTCGCCCGGGGAGACCGCGAGCGATCTATACCGCCCGCTGCGCCACCGTATAGCCCCCTCCCAAGGTGTACAGGCGAAGGCCCGAGTGAGGTTTCTCACTTGCGTAATCTCGCTTCTGGCGGCACCTCGGGACAATAGCGCACGTCTAGTTCACAGTCCCAAGGGAACTGAATGGGAAATAGGCTGGGAAAAAAATACATCTAACAAAAAAAAAAGAAACAAAAAGCTAGTCATCAAAATCGACGCTCGGTTCGATATATGATCGGAGATCCACTTAAACATTTTGGTAAGCGGGATCAAATCCCGGCTGCATTTTCGACGGAGGGGAAAATGCTGTAGGTCCGTGCGCTCAGATTTGGGTGCGCGTTTAAAGAACTCCAGGTGGTCGAAATTTCCCGGAGCCCTCCACTATATACGGCGTCTCTCGTAATCATATGGCGGTTTTGAAACGTTAAACCCCCACATACCAATCAACCAACATTTTGGTAAACTTGCACTAAAAACGCGTGACTTCTCAAAACGTTTCAACAGAAACGCACGTACGGGTCGCATAATAATACGCTTATAATATTATAGGAAGCTACGTACTTTTTGCCGCGTAATTGAAATTTCGCCCACCTCTGCCACATAAGCGATAATCGATGTCGCTAACTTGTTCGTTTATTTCCCCAGATAAGATATTTATGTCCCTAGTTTCCATTCAGTCATGGCAGGGCGCCGCTGCCGACGCTGAGAGATGCGGTGAAGCAGGGGCGTAGCCAGAACTTTTTTTTTTTTCGAGGGGCAGGAGTTCAATCATACACCTTGTATGTTCATGCATTTGTATGTGTGCGCGCATAATACGCAAGAAGAAATAAAAACTTCGGGGGCAGGAGTAACCCCCCTGGGCATGCCCATGGTTAACTAGAAGCTACGCCCCGGCGGTATGGGTGCTTTTCCGAAACGGCGCGGAAATTTCAAATTACCAGGGACGTGGGAGTACGGTCCCTAGAATACAGTGGGAGTGAGCGCTTACTCGGAATTCCTGCAGGGCCATACTCTTGCTTATCTCCACTCTTGTACGTGTACAAGAGTGGAGACCAGTGTGTCCAAGCTTTGACAAATGCATTGAACAATTGATGCTACGAACGAAGCGGTGAATTGCGCACTACGCTCGAACATATAAAGAAAAAACAGCTTTTTAATTGTTATTTTTAATCCACCGAGTGCTCTACAGCTACCTCAATTACATTTTGGTTCCTATACAAAAAAAAAGTCTCTAAATTGACAGCCCAACGTTCAACTCGCTAACTTTTGCCATTTCTTCTTACTTTTCAGTCACCAACTTCCCAACAGTCTCCTATGGTGAATTCGATTAGCTGATTCGGAGCACTTTGGGCAGAAGCTTTTTCTCCTCCAGGTAAAGCAAGTGCGTTCCATTGAAAGATTGATAGTCGGCCCTGTACTTTTCATTGGCAGATCTGGAGCAGCTCTCTCTACTCCGCGAAAAGCGGCGGATCTAACATGAAATAGCAAGCACGCTGCGCGGAGCGTGGCATTCCAAGCGACCAACGCTGGGCGCTGCTTGAACGCTAGCGCCCCCTGCCATTGGTTCTGGAGGGAGCGACTGTGTTCCGTTAGCAGATTTTCTTCGGTTGCCCTCCGCAGAGTTCATCGGCAACTCCGAATCTGCCATTGGAATTCACCACAATTACTTATTTCTATTCGACAGTGGACCCTTGTTTACCTTTCCAGCGCCGACATTTTTACAGAGCTGCCCCTGAAGCCCAAGGTTTCACGTAAGCTGTAATGCTACAAACGGGTGTATATGATCGCATGCTCTGCAAGGGAATCTTAGCTAGCCCTACTCGACCATGGCGATGGATGCATGGAACGTATTTTTTCGAACATTTAGTTGCATTCTAAATAGCGCGGCAGCTGATACGAGGGTTTACTGCTAAGCCAGGCTAAGCTCTTTCCGTCAAGAAGCTGGCGCACGTGTCGCCACCGATAAAAAGGTGCTCACCGCCAGAGCCATGAGCTTTCTTGATCTTGTTCCGCGTTTATTTACGCAACTATTTTATCCGTCATAGATAGCACGTCGGAATAATAGCTGTCACAAAGATCCAAGCATCAATATATGCTTTTCGCCCAACGATTGTGGAAAAAAAGTTCGGCTAGAAGCTGTGCAAGATTGCTTTTTCCACCACTTTCACTTTCATTTAGCGTACACCACCTGCATAATTAATGAAACCACAAATACTTTTACACCATGATTTCCTGTACTTTAAAGGGGGCCCTGCAACACCTTTGGAGCATCGCCGATCGGTGGGCGAGGCTCCCGATAACACGCGAGCCAAATATTACGGCGCAGCACGCAGTCTGCAATTCGCAATAAATTGTCAAAGTCAGCTCAGGATTACTTTCTCTTTTCTCGACAAATGACGCTACAAGTTCAATATTCACTCGTCACAGACTCACAACCATTGGCTGATTTGAA
The DNA here is from genome assembly GCF_043290135.1 of Rhipicephalus microplus. Taxonomy (NCBI): domain Eukaryota; kingdom Metazoa; phylum Arthropoda; class Arachnida; order Ixodida; family Ixodidae; genus Rhipicephalus; species Rhipicephalus microplus. The sequence continues at coordinate 31,006,318 of NC_134703.1, forward strand.
CATGTTGCGCTCGGTCATTACTGGGGCCACCGCGGGAAAAGCCGTGGCTTGTCCACGCGTGCGCGCGCAATCGCACTGAAAAGCCATGCACTCGAAGCAAAAAAAAAGGGGGGGGGGGAGAAAAAATGCTAAAGGTCACGAGGCTCGCGTGACGTATTTACTTTTCCTGTGACATCCCTCCCTGCTCAGCTTCTATCCAAGCGCGCGCGCGCAATCGCACTGAAAAGCCGTGCACTCGAAGCAAAAAAAAAGGGGGGGGGGGAGAAAAAATGCTAAAGGTCACGAGGCTCGCGTGACGTATTTACTTTTCCCGTGACATCCCTCCCTGCTCAGCTTCTATCCAAGCGCGCGCGCGCAATCGCACTGAAAAGCCGTGCACTCGAAGCAAAAAAAAAGGGGGGGGGAAATGCTAAAGGTCACGAGGCTCGCGTGACGTATTTACTTTTCCCGTGACATCCCACCCTGCTCAGCTTCTATCCAAGCGCGCGCGCGCAATCGCACTGAAAAGCCGTGTACTCGAAGCAAAAAAAAAGGGGGGGGGGAGAAAAAATGCTAAAGGTCACGAGGCTCGCGTGACGTATTTTCTTTTCCCGTGACATCCCTCCCTGCTCAGCTTCTATCCAAGCGCGCGCGCGCAATCGCGCTGAAAAGCCGTGTACTCGAAGCAAAAAAAAGGGGGGGAGAAAAAATGCTAAAGGTCACGAGGCTCGCGTGACGTATTTTCTTTTCCCGTGACATCCCTCCCTGCTCAGCTTCTATCCAAGCGCGCGCGCGCAATCGCACTGAAAAGCCGTGTACTCGAAGCAAAAAAAAGGGGGGGAGAAAAAATGCTAAAGGTCACGAGGCTCGCGTGACGTATTTTCTTTTCCCGTGACGTCCCTCCCTGCTCAGCTTCTATCCAAGCGCGCGCGCGCAATCGCACTGAAAAGCCGTGTACTCGAAGCAAAAAAAAGGGGGGGGGGAAATGCTAAAGGTCACGAGGCTCGCGTGACGTATTTTCTTTTCCCGTGCCATCCCTCCCTGTTCAGCTTCTAGCGCTTTCGTCGGGACGAGAGAGAAGATAATGCAATTCCATCGCACGACAACTCCGCTGGTACTGAAAGGATTTAAATTTTCTTTTCGGCGATGAATTCGTGAGGCAATAATAGGCTCCTAGTGAATCCATTCTATGGCCGCATGAAAAAGTTTTGCGGGGAAATTTCAAAGAATGCGACGAACAAAAAACGAGTGCCTAGTGCACCCGTCACTTTTTCGACAGGAAAGTATAGCAAGCACCCCGCCACGGTCGTCTAGTGGTTAAGGTACTCGGCTGCTGACCCGCAGGTCACGGGATCAAATCCCGGCTGTGGCGGCTGCATTTCCGATGGAAACGGAAATGTTGTAGGCCCGTGTGCTCAGATTTGGGTGCACGTTAAAGAACCCCAGGTGGTCTAAATTTCCGGAGCCCTCCACTACGGCGTCCCTCATAATCATATGGTGGTTTTGGGACGTTAAACCCCACAAATCAAAGTATAGCAAGCACAGTGTGTTACTTGCAGGTTCATAGAGAACAACAGTGCTAACTGTACCGGGTCAACGGAATAAAAGAGTTCCGGTAAGGCAGGTAATATTCTGAGGATGCGCACGGGCCAATTTCAACGACGACAGCGGACAGTCTTATTTCACATATTCCACGCAACATCCTTTCCGAAAGCGAACGCCAAAAGAGAAGTTCCAGAAGAGGCAACTGACGACAGGCGGCGCGTGCACGGCACCCGTGTCCCTTGTGGCCGAACGGTGCAAAACTTTAACCCGGCCGTGGCGGTCACGCCACGGCCGGGTTAAAGTTTAGCTGATGACTACTTTAGCTGATGCAGGCGACTGCGCCATTTAGGAAGCGACGACCCCCGCAACTGGATGTATTCGCGCTCGATATGAGGTATACCGCGGTCCTTCGGCACCACATCCGGAAGCGCGCACTATGCTCTACTTACCGCGTCGACGCGAATACGGTGGCTGCTATGACGACGGCGTTAGCGCCAAAATCTAAGCACTATCTGAAACCGTTACTCATATCCATTAAAAAAATATATTTTCTGAACTAAAGAAGAGGAAAGTACTTGGACCGGCAACCGAACCGACATTTCACGAATCAATATCTCGTCGTTTCATACGTGTCTCGCTCGCAGTCCTGTCTGCTAGCACAAATGGGCTTCGACTGCGCAGCCGCGCCCTACTTTCCAGCATCCGAGAACCGGAAAGAAGCCGGTGGGACAGGGAAACGTGCCGCCGTCCGATGCACGTATGCGAGAGCGAGGGGCTTCCTTTTCGCCCAGGCACGCCGTCCCTTTATCGGCGGCCGACCCGATCAATGGCGCACGTCACGGCTATACAGCACAGGCGGCCGCCGGTGCTTGCGCAATCAAATCCCCCGCCTCAAGGCCTCTCTTTCTACTCCCCGAAATGCAAAGCGGATGGAGCAAAGAGGACGGGCGAGAAGACTGTTCGGGCGCATTTCTTTCTCTTTTTATAAGTTCTTCCTGTCCTGGGTCATTACACGCCTGATGGCAGGCCATCTAATGAACTGCGAAGGGGGAACCAACCAAAGCATAGGTCTGCATCAGGTCAGCTAGGCCTGACTCCGCGCTTTCTCGTCTCCCCGGGCTCCGCCTGTTCATCTCTTTCTCATTATGACGGCATATACCACAAGCGACCAGGCGGTCGACAGCAGCACGATGGCAGGATGGGCTAACATTCAATGTCATGAAATTATAGGCAATTTTCCACGTTTTCTTTGCTCTAATACGCTCGCTCGGAGAGCGCCATGCAGGGAAAGGAGGCAAAGGTAATGCAAGCAGGTCTGGTTTACTGGGGACAGTGATACAAAAACTTAGGCAGTTCAGATGAAAAAAATAATGTTTATCCTAGCGATCAGTGTCCCAAGCAAGATACGGTTTCGGTGTTTGTAAACAAACTGGCTTGCGCCGAACGGCCTACCCCAGAAGACTTCCGATGCGGCTCTTCCAGTAATGCTATTTCAATGGCTCCGGCGGTGTTTGCGTGGTGTTAGGGTGGCTAGTGGTGTGTTTGGGTCACGACCTTCTCTATAAACTTACGACCTGCTCATGCCACCGCTCCCCATGTCGCAAGGTTTGCTTTTGCTTGTTTAATTTTTTTAGTTCTAAAAAGTGCCGCAACACACCATGGCGCCACAACCAACCCTCATCTAGAGTTACTGTATATGCTACCTATAGGTATGCTACCTAAAGGTAGCACATACAGTTACTCTACCCTTCTCGCTGCAGCCGCCAAAGCGCTTTCCTGCGTGGTGCGTGCATTGACTCGTTTTTGTGCCATTTAAAGGTAAGCGTTCGTCAGGATATTTGTTCAAGACTCGGGAGCGTTAGGGTACGACAGGTGCAGCACCATTCACATAATGGTGTACAGCTGCGTTCCATTCTGCAAGTCGAGCAGCCGGCGGTCAACTAGAATATTATTTCACGCATTTCCCGTCACTTAGATTCGATAGCGCCAATGCTAAAAGCTCGTGGAATAGAACAGGGACAGTTCAAAGTGATTTAGCCAGTTAGAATGCATGGTTTAGACCGATACTCGCGTTTCTAGAAAACATTATTCCCTTTAAAGAAATGGAGCACGACAAAAACTGGTGTCACTTAATGCGCTGCATTTTGCTGCTCCAGAGATAAACACTTGGTGACATTGCCGGTAAGACATACACGGAAACGCCAGCGGCGCTCGAACAGTGTTGCAAGGAACTTCTGCAGGTGCGAGAAATCACTGTAACAACATTGCTGTAATCCATCGGTTTTATCGCATGCTTCCATCGATCGTTAGACAATCGCCAGACGATAGCACAACTGCTCCATTCTATTGTTATCCGTGAACAGTATCATTAAAGGACGATATGCAGGGCATGAAAACTTACACGGGTCATCGCATGCGTTGTTAGTACCGTGTGCGTCTTTAATTGCGTCGCAGAAACCCCCTGATTTCAGGTTGTAACTCGTTACAAGATCACCGTTTTGCCCACGGACAAATTATTTCAGCACCTTCTAGACAGCGGGGGGCGCACTGCGCAAAACAAACTGGCGGTGTGTCGCATATTGCTCGCGTTCTCCTGCGCTTAGACCAGGACACAAAAGCGCTCACGCAGATTGGGTTCCTGTAATGAACATCCCGGAGCCAACCACCATGGTGCTTCTCACAGCTAGAATGTTGCTTGGATTCGTTAAATCCGTGGGTTGCTCGATCAGCGCGTTATAAATAATACAAAAATTGCAGAAACGCGCACACACGAGTGCACCCCTTCGGCAGTGCGTCATCTGCTATGAGGGTAAGTCGTGGCGGTATCTCGCAATATCTCGTTCCTACGCGCCAATTTCTGGGCCCACACGCCTTCATAGGCGTGGCGCCGATGAGCAAATCGCAAGTTTATAGAGGAGGTCGTGGTTTGAGTTAGCTGCTCTATTATTTCTGACGCATTCCTTAGGATGTGTTTGGAGCAACGTTTAGCGGCTACATGAAGGGGCTCGACGTAGTGCACGGCTCCTACGGGCGCGACCACTGCTGCCGGTAACAGGGCTCGCGTGGCCGACAGGCGCCGCGAAAAATGTCAGTCATGGCGTTCCGATGATCGCGGCCCCCTGCTCCATGTTACCTCTGACAGTGGCCGTCTCTATACAAACAGAAAATGTATGAACTGCAGGAGACGTTTGTCAGCGAACTTAATTGGGTCAGTTGGTTCTGCATGTCAACAATGTGGGTGTGGTTTGAAGACGCGGACAGGGAAGTGACAGCGCACACCTGCATTTTTCCTGCCCGCGTCTTCAAAGCGCAGCCACATCGTCAACATGCCGGAGAAGAATTGCTTGATCCATAGCAAAGCTGTTCAATTCAGCTTTTCAAATAGAACTGAAAACCTTCTTCTTGTCGAAGCCCGAACATACCTGTGTTTTCGCCTAAGCACACAACCTGAGGATAGAACACTTATTTCTGCGCCTGTGTCACACAGGCACTTCTTACAGAGATCAACGGCGATCGGAATCGCTCGCGATCTCAAGTGTTCGTGTGACTGAGAAATTATGAAATGTTCTGATTATGTGATAACGTCAACTGCAGCTGGGTCACGCGAACTATTGTGGTTTACTCACGAGTAAGCTATTCATGAATCAAACTTTCAAGTTGAAGCAACTGAAACCTAGAGTCTATGCTCACACCGAAAGATAAAGTAGCTGGAATGTGGTGATGTCCATTAGCTGCAGAAAGACAGGCGAAGGGTTGTTTGCTAGCACAGATAATAACCCACTGGCCGGCGTCGCTTTCAAAAAAATCAATTGCAACGACAACGAAACCTGAACACCATCACATACACTGTACGACGATTCATGTTGAGCGCAGCTACTTCATGTCCCATGTTGTTTAGAACAGTGCACATCATTGATGACGCTCAAACTAAAATAAACACTTCTGAGAAGGAATTTCAGTGTATGCTTTCACATTTCGCTACCCATTTCAGGCATCAGTGCACTTATCTGCTGCGGGTGGAAGATGATAGCGACCAATGTTCCCGGTAACCGGGGGCCTTTCACTAGTGTAATGTCCGAGTATCACCCCTGTGCCATTAGTCTGCACTGAACATTACATTGCCTCTGATGAAGCCTGCAGAACAAACCTGCGCGCTCTTAGTGAGAATATATATATATTTTTTATCTGGCCCACTAAGCGTTGAGTCGTGCACTTCAGGACTAACAAAGTTTTTATGCGTCCACCCATTTGACTACCACCACCAAACTTTGATGCCACCGCATGAATGATGCGATAGGCAGGTCGTCTTTTTTTTTTCTTTTTTATAGTTGCGTGTAAAAGAAAGCTGCCTTAATTTTTGTCCGCAACACTTGTGCGGGGTCACGTTTACCTACGCCTCTGAGCTGTTATAAAAGATACTCTCGCAGTGAACACTCGATGCAGAGATGCCTCTGTTTAACTTAATTTGTGCAAAAGACAAGGTTCTTGTTACGAACGAAGCAGTGGACTACTCGATGCTTAGCTTTCTGGGTTCAGCTGATGTGGTAAGAGTTTTTCTCACTGGCTGCCGTGGCTAAGTAACATTGGAATTCACGCCTTACTAGAGAAGTATCAAATGTTTTCGATTTTCACTCAATGTTTAGCTCGCCTAACAATACAGTTTCAGTTTTCCTCCTTGCGTGTTTTGGCCTAATATGAAGGTGTCTGTTCAGCATCGATAATTGCTAGGCTTTCATGTGCCAAACAAGATATCATTTTGAGGTACGCTGTAGTGTGTGTATCAAGACTGTGATCGCTTGGGGTTCTCCAATGCGCACATATATCTTGGTTCAGTGTTCTTTTTATACTTCACCCTCATTGAAGTGCAGCCACAATGATCGCTAATCTATCACGCACCCTTAAGAATAGCAGCACGACACCACACGTGATATGCTGCCATGGTGGTTTGCTTGATCAACGTCCCCGTGCATACATACTGTGGACAGGGCGTACAAACGACGCCAGAAAAAAAAATGATGCAACTAGGTACTGTTGTGACTGGGGGAATTTGTCGGGCCTTGAGCCATCCAAGGGTCAGGGCGAAGACGGGCCGAGGAGCCGGAGCTGATAACTTGAACGATTTATTTACACTATTTTACATGATGTTGAAGGTAGCGTGTTACATGGAGTAAGCATCATACTAGATGATGGAAGGAAGCTCTCTCTCCGAGCGTCCTGCGCTCGCGTTTTTATGCCCCCGAAGAGAGAAAGTCACACCGCCTCCTTCCCAACCTGGGAAGGGAGGAGAGGCCCGCCCAGTTCGCTGCCCGGCGAGGGTGTAACACACACAATACACGACACCACTGGCACAGTGCGAGAACGGGGAGTCGGACGCGCCGAGATGACTCCTCGAGGAAACATCGCTCGGGAAAGGCGCCATGGAACGTGAGGAATGTCCCCGAAGATGAATACAAAGCGCTCGGCTCATTGTCCGCTGAATGTTGACGACCCAAGCAATGACCACTCCTTCTAGGCAGCCCAGACAGCGAACAGCCCCCCCCCCCGGTAATCTGTCGGTCGTGCGTGCCCAAAGGGCTTTTTGGCAAGCCGAGCCGACGACTCCAAGGAATTCGCAGTACTACTGCTGTGTTGTTGCCGATTCTGGACGTCTCAGGACGCGCTGCGAAGCCGGAACCATTCCACGCGTCCAAGCGGCGCCCAGACATGGGGGCCGATCACAACAGCTCGTCCGCCGCCGGGAAAAAGGACTCGTAGATGGGCAGCCCAACGCTGCACCTTGAAGAGGCCTGGCAGCGCAGCAGCTCTGGAACGGCTGCGGCTCAGGTTTTCTCTCTCGCTCAAGTGGGGTCAGCAGGTCCGTAAGTAGTACTCTCCGTCGAAGGGGCCCCCGCAGGTCGAAGGCTGGGACTGACATTAGTGATCAAATCCGCACAGTACCCAAGCAGCGACAAGGCGGTACACCACCCCTCCCGAGATATGCCAGGCTACTGAACTCTTAGCCCGTTGTCGGCATAAAAGCAGCCACACTAGAACGTTGCCTGGAACGTCCCCAAACAAAGCAATATGGCAACGCTCCTAAAGTTTTGAAGAATTTACCTTAAATAAATTGCACTCAAGCCGCAAGTCGCATAGCCTTGAGGCAAATGGCGAGTGAGAAGTGAGAAGGTCGGGAAACTCAACTAACAAATTATATCCCTTTCTCAACGTCTGGCCGTGGCAGGCAGACTAAGCAACAGGTTCACCATGCAGTAAAGGTTAAAAAAAAAATCCAAAACGAAAAGATACACGGAATGACATAACAAAATAAAAAACCCGGGCTGTCGTAACTCAATCGGAATGCGCTTGCTCCTTATCACAGGAAGCCTCGGCTGAGAGCATCAGCATTTCCATTATCCCGCCCCTTTTTGTAGCGGATCTCAAATTTATGTTCTTGCAGTGCCAAACTCCATCTCAGTAGGCGGCCATTTTTAGGCGACATATTCCGAAGCCATGACAAGGGACAGTGATCTGTCTCGACAAGAAAGGGCGAGCCGGCCAAGTAGCACCGAAGCTTGTAAATAGCCCACACTAAGCATGCACACTCTTTCTCTGAGGTGCTATAAGCCTCCTCACGTGTGGAAAGCTTACGACTAATGAAAAGCACGGGGTGCTCCTCTCTACTTTCATCTCGCTGACTCAGAACAGCCCCAAGACCCCTTTCACTAGCGTCGCACTGAAGTACAAAAGGTCGGTTATAATCCGGAGCTCGTAAAATCGGTTGAGACGTCAGTGCTGCTTTCAAAGCCTGGAACGAACTTTCCCTTAACTCGTCCCACTGGACTTTAACGGGCTCTCCCTTCCTTAAACTGTCGGTCAGAGGACTGGCGATCTGTGAATATTTGGGGATATAGTGTTGGTAATATCCAGTGAGGCCTAGAAAGGCCCTGATATCAGTTTTAGTGACAGGTCGGGGATAGTTCTCGATGGCGGCAAGTTTTACCTCGTGGGGCCGCCGGCATCCTCGCCCAACAATGTGCCCTAGATACTCTACTTCCGCCTGTCCCAATTGACACTTTTCTGCTTTAACAGTGAGGCCCGCGTTCCTTAAGCGCGTCAAGACGTCCCGCAAGTGGCTCAGGTGTTTTTCCCAGCTGTCCGAAAACACTGCAATATCATCTAGATAAGGAACAGCGTAGTTCTCTGCTCCCGCCAGCACACGATCCATGAGCCGTGAAAAGCAAAAGGGCGCGTTTTTGAGCCCAAAACTCATGACCAGGGGTCGGAAAGTGCCCAAGGGGGAGATAAACGCTGCGTATTTACTGGCTCGTTCGGTCATAGGCACCTGCCAGTAGCCGCGTGTGAGGTCTAGCGTGGAGACGTACTGAGCCCGGCTAACAGTTTCCACTCTCTCCTCTACGTTGGGAATAGGGTACAGCTGGTCTCGCGTGACGGCATTCAGTTTCCGATAATCGATGCAGGGTCTCGGTTCCTTCCCGGGTGCTTCCACCAGTATTAGAGGGGAGGTGTACTCACTCTCCGACGGGACGATGACACCAATTTCCAACATTCTTTGAATCTCGCGTGCGAGAATTTCCCTTTGCCTGGGTGACACGCGATAAGGCCGTGAAAGAATGGGTTCATTAGAAGTTAGTTCAATGTCGTGCTCAACTAAATCGGTTCTTCCTGGCCGGTCGACGAAAGCTCCCTCAAACTCGCGCAGTAGGTTCTCCAGTTCTCTTTTCTGTTCTGCATTCAAATTCGAGTTACTGGTGACCGTGTCTAGCAAGATGTCGAGGGACTGAGAATCAGAAGCCTGCCCGGGAAAAGGAAAATCTGTCTCTAATTCTTCCGGAACGTTAAGCGCGAGTTGAACTACTGCTGACCGCTGGTGGTAAGGTTTCATCAAGTTTGAATGGTAAATCTTTACCTCTTTCCGCCTTCCCGGTAGTTTGACCACATAATTGGTGTCCGACAACTTCTGCATAACCTTCGCAGGGCCCTCCCACTGAACCGCGAGCTTGTTCGCTTTAGATGATGCTAAAAGCATCACCTGATCTCCTTCTGAAAACGAACGTTGACGTGCGTTCTTATCGTACAGACGTTTTGCTTTAAGCTGCGCCATTGTCATGTTCGCCTCAACGAGTTCTCTGCAGGTCTGAAGTCGCCCGAGTAAGCCCAACACATACTCGATCACAGTGGGATCCTCACCCCTCCCTTCCCAAGATTCTCGCAGCATGCGAAGTGGGGTCCTTAGAGATCTCCCATATACTAGCTCAGCGGGACTAAAGCCGGTGGCCTCGTGCGGCACAGACCTCAGGGCAAACATGGTGGCTGGCAAGCATGCTTCCCAATCTTTCCGATTCTCGTAGCACAATGCCCGTAATACCCTTTTGAGAACCGAGTGCCATGCTTCTACTGAATTGCTCTGAGGATGTCTGACGGAACTGTGTATTATCCTAATGCCACACCTCTCCAAGAATGTGGTAGTTAGTGCGCTAGTAAACACACTGCCCTGGTCGCTCTGTAACTCTGACGGGAAGCCTACTCTCGAAAACACTGAAAGCAAAGCATCCACTATTTCTACAGATGACTGCTCCTTCAAGGGAACCGCCTCCGGGAATTTTGTGGCAGGACATATCAAGGTTAAGATGTAGCGGTACCCTGACTTTGTCACAGGCAGGGGGCCCACAACGTCCACGACAAGGCGGCGGAAAGGTTCACTAATGAGTGGCACCAACTTTAAGGGCGCTTTCTGCTGGTCGTGTGCTTTGCCTATTCTTTGGCACACATCGCAGGATTGCACATACCTCTCGGTATCCTTGAAACAATTGGGCCAATAAAACTCCCTAAGTAGACGAGTCTTCGTTTTCTTTTTGCCAAGATGGCCCGACCACCCGCCACCGTGACACAGCTCCAGTACTTTGGCTCGGTATTTCTGTGGAACCACTAATTGATCATAGTGCACCCCCTTCGAGTCTTTGTACTGACGGTACAAAATTCCGGCGCGGCGGTGCAAAAAGACGTTCTTCCGCGCCAACCCCTCCTCCACCATATCGCTCAACTTTTGCAGCGTTTTATCCTCGGCCTGTTCCGCAGCGATAACCTCCGGGCTTACTTTCGATAGCTCCAAGAACCCGCCCATGCAAGGTAGCACGGAAAGAAGGTTAACTTCCTCGCTGGCCTCACTGGAACTCTTAAAGCTGCTTTCGCCATCGCTCGGGACGTTCTCCTGATTCGCGTCTGCCCTTGTTTCGTCGGGGGCCTGTGCCTCTCTATTTTGGGAACTGCCGAGCTCCTTTGCGATCTCCTTTGCCTTAGACCGCGTTAGAGCATGTACAGTGTGTTCTCCAAAGCTCAGACCTTTCTTTCTTAACAGGTCCTCCGAGTGGTTAGAAAAAAGGTAACCGTACTGCTTCGGCAAACTTTGTGACACGGCAGCCTCTGTTTCCAGTTCTCCGAAGGGACCCTTGATGAGGACTTTGGCCACTGGCAGACACACACTGTCTTCCTGCGCTACCTGTCTGATCCACGCGCAGTCTCCGGTGAACCCATCCGCGGGCACGTAAGATGGGTGTATTACATCCATAGTGGCCGCAGAATCGCGTAGAACCCGGCAATTTTGCCCATTGACAGTCATCTCTCTTAAGTACGGTTCAAGTAACCTCATGTTCTCATCAGTATGGTTAAAAAGGGAGAAAACGAGTTTTTCCTTACGGCAACCCACTGCTAAGTGCCCCGGTTCATTACATCGATAGCACACAATGGGTTTCTTTGCCTCAAATACTCTGTCGCGATTCTTATCCTGTTCTTTCTCTTTGCCAGCGCGTCCACTCATGGTCGATTCCCCGTGCGTGTCTTTTTCATTCGTCCCTCCTGGTGCAATAGGGGCATAACTGTTGCGCTCAGACTGCTTAGAATTCTCACGGTATGGTTTCTTTGCGGGTTTGTTGCGCTCTCTTATTTCCTCACGCCTCATGGTGTACTCTTCAGCCAGTTCTGCGGTACGCTCCAAATTCTTTTCCCCGGGCTGATCTAATACCCATAAGCGTGCTTCGTCACTTAGAACGTTCAGGAATTGCTCCGTGCAAATCAACTCGACTACCTTGTCATGGTCTCCAAAAGCTCCCTCGCCCTTAAGCCACTCGGTGAGATTGCACCTCAGACTGTATGCAAAATCGGCAAATGATTCACTGCTACGTTTGCTACTATTTCTGAAACGTCGTCGGAAAGCTTCAGCAGACAGCCGATACCTCTTTAGTAGCGCACGCTTTACAATATCGTAGTCATTCGCCTCATCTCGCGGCAAACGAGCCAGTACATCCGCTGCCTCGCATGGAAGCACGGTCAAGAGCATTTGTGCCCATAACTCACGCTCAAACTTGCCTTCGCAACTTCTCTCAAAATTGACCAAAAATAACCCGATATCCTCTCCCATCTTAAAAGGATTCAGGAGGTCTTTTATTTTTGGTGCCTTGCTTACTGGAGCATTGAGTGTTGCGCCTCCTGAGGTAGTTGCCCGAGCTATTTCTAAGTCTAGGCGCTTCTTATCCAGTTCGTGCTTGCGCTCGCGCTCGCGCACGCGTTCCTGCTCTTCTTTATGGCGCTCGCGCTCCTGATCTTCCCTTTTTTTTTTTTATATCCTCCCACAACTCCACGATCTCCTCGTCATCTCTGCTTGCCTCCATAGCCCTGATGACTTCCGCCTTTTTAAGATGTTTCCCGCAATCAATCCCGAATTCCCCGCATATCACGTCTAGGTCCGATCTGTGCAACTTTCTCCAAGCCATGGCTGCTACTTTTCTGCCGACAAGTTTCTCAAGGGAAAGCGTTGAAGCAAGGTTCCCGTGAACAGGCTTCCAACACTCTTGTTACCAGGAAGAACTAATTTAAGCCTGGCAACTCTCAAGGAGAAAAGGTCGTGCACTCACCAAGCCGGAGTCGAATTCCTGCGCAGATCATCCCACCGCTGCCACCACTGTTGTGACTGGGGGAATTTGTCGGGCCTTGAGCCATCCAAGGGTCAGGGCGAAGACGGGCCGAGGAGCCGGAGCTGATAACTTGAACGATTTATTTACACTATTTTACATGATGTTGAAGGTAGCGTGTTACATGGAGTAAGCATCATACTAGATGATGGAAGGAAGCTCTCTCTCCGAGCGTCCTGCGCTCGCGTTTTTATGCCCCCGAAGAGAGAAAGTCACACCGCCTCCTTCCCAACCTGGGAAGGGAGGAGAGGCCCGCCCAGTTCGCTGCCCGGCGAGGGTGTAACACACACAATACACGACACCACTGGCACAGTGCGAGAACGGGGAGTCGGACGCGCCGAGATGACTCCTCGAGGAAACATCGCTCGGGAAAGGCGCCATGGAACGTGAGGAATGTCCCCGAAGATGAATACAAAGCGCTCGGCTCATTGTCCGCTGAATGTTGACGACCCAAGCAATGACCACTCCTTCTAGGCAGCCCAGACAGCGAACAGCCCCCCCCCCGGTAATCTGTCGGTCGTGCGTGCCCAAAGGGCTTTTTGGCAAGCCGAGCCGACGACTCCAAGGAATTCGCAGTACTACTGCTGTGTTGTTGCCGATTCTGGACGTCTCAGGACGCGCTGCGAAGCCGGAACCATTCCACGCGTCCAAGCGGCGCCCAGACATGGGGGCCGATCACAACAGTACCATCTACTCTGCTTTTGTTTTTTTTTTTTTACTGCAGATGTTGGTAGCGTGGTATCGCCGCAGCACGGGCTTATGAATGGGGGCATGTTGGTCAGCACTAGCATTAGCCCGAAACCCAGCACACAACCAAACAATTAGGACGAGGGAGCTGCCATCACGGCACAGCACTGTTCCTTCGATACTATATGCATGGACAAAGTTCGCTTTGCAGGGCTTCTCTCCAATTTTTAGTGCCTTTATGTGACACTAGCCTTCAGACAAAGTTATTTTACTGAACCACAGTGCCGTATTACTGACAACGACTTTTCCAGCCGTTAGTTCCAAATGAAGCATGGCAGCAGCGCACGCGCATGCTCTCAGAGTGGTACACTGCGACCGGTCGTCTACACGCGAGCAGCTGAATTGTGTCGTGACTCTCTGCCAGGTGCTCTTTTCCAGCGCGCCATCTATCTAGCGCTGGTCCACCATAGCGGTGACCAGTTGAGCCAAACGCACCTGCCATCTCGGGGGCCATGGCAGGAAATTGTTCAATAGCCGTTGTTGCTGCTGCAGCTCTTGCTACTTTCGCTCTGCTCCTATAGTGCCGATCGCCGCACAGTAAAGCCAGGTAACGTTGTGCACGGCCACAGAAACGTGAAAGTTTCCACTTTAGGTGGGTAATTTGAAGTGTGATAACGCAATTCCGACAACTAAAACATGCTTTTATTCCAAACTAAGCACATTGTTGGCACAAAAGTAGCACTACAAGATTTCTGGATTGCTATTTCAGCAATCAACATTGACTTGATATTTGCCTTTAGCTACTTAACGGTAACTATGGTGCATAATTAAAATGATGCTATTAGCGATTATGCCAAGGAACACTTCCCGAGTACATTCTAGCACGTTGAACAAGGAAAGAAAAATGAGCAATTGGCACGAAGGCTTTTTTATTTCCTTCTCTTGTACGGGTATATTGTCACGAGAATGTGACAGTGAAAAGAGAGGAACTCCAGCAGGTAACATTGAGACACTTTATTTGGGCGAACTTGGACCCAAAACGAAAAGAAGCGATACACTCTCTGCACCAATACCTTCAATCGCAACTATCAGTAATCTTATCTGCGTGCATAAGGCGTATCGGCATTTATTACTTCGGCATCAAAGATTCCAGCCTCATCATTCACTAGTGTGCTAGTTCTCGAAAAAATTCTACTGTTCTCATTGTGTGCTCAAGCTTATCAGACAATTCTAAAATAACCTGGAAGGTTCGCAGACACACTCAGTTTGTCAGACACTTACACGCAGTTTGTGCAAAGCAGTGGTTATACATGTAGCGGACTAGTTACACAAAAATATAAATAGAAGAACACGTGACATTGGCCCCCTTTGAAAAAGCATCGTCCAGATGCTTATAAGATAACTTAGAAGGGAAACAAATATGCAGGCACAAGGAAAGAACAATAACAAAGCAAAACTTAGAACCTTCAGGTTCGCTAACACGTATAAAACGGCTCAAGGAGCATGACACATGTATTTACGTGAATTGCGGCACCTCAAAGTTGGTCATGCCATCAGAGACAGCCAAGACATTGGAGTAGTGAATGTCAAGACCCAAACAAGGCCTCTGGGATGATATTCCGTTGTGTCCTCAAAGAGTTTAGTGACAGCTGCGGACTCAATGCTGGTTCTCAATACGCAGGCAGGCGGGCTGTCTATAAGCATTGCAGGCGTTGCAAATAAGCGGCAACATTGAGATTGTCTTTGTAGCTGAAAGCATGGCATCTAGTGTCAATGCAGAGTTTTTTCCGTAGACAAACTTTTATGGCATCATCTGCATCGCTTCTCCTATGGCCGCGTTTTAAGCGAGGGTCATGTACCGGATAGCATCTCAAATGTAGAGCTCGACGTCGACGTACGAAGTCGCCATGTCGATGATGGCATTATTTAGACATCATCGGTCTGTAGGTGATAGGCGGTGGTCTTGTGGTGGCTTGTCTGGCTACATCTTAAGATCATCTAGGTCAGCAGTAAAGGCCGCACCTTTGTCGGTGATGAAGACCTCTGGGCACCAGGATGAAAGGACGATATTCTCAACAAAGAACTTAGCTGACTGATTGATATGTGGGGTTTAACGTCTCAAAACCATTATATAATTATGAGAGACGCCGTAGTGGAGGGCTCCAGAAATTTTGACCACCTAAGGTTCTTTAACATGCACCGAAATCTAAGCACATGGGCCTACAGCATTTCTGCCTTCATCGAAAATGCAGCCGCCGCAGCGGGGATTCGATCCCGCGGCCTGCGGGTCAGCAGTTGAGTACCTTAGCTACTAGAACACAGCGGTGGGTGAGAACTTTGCTACCTTGGGGGTGCTGCCTTTGGCAGGGCCCTTGTGTCAGCATGTGCGTGAGGTAGTCGGTAGATACGACATTTATATCAGGAAGACAATGTCAGGAATGACCCCAGTAAGTCCACAAGTCTTGACTTGCTGGAATGATTGGCGAGGTAGTTCGATAGCCTGCAGACGTGTAGTTAGTCTAGGGTCTAGTCAATGGTGTCTTCTGTCGCTGACAATCTCGGCAAGTCCTTATGTAACGGGTGACGTCAGCAGTAAGGCAGATAAAGTAGTAGCTTTCTTGTACCCTTCGGATAGTGAAGGAATATTCAAGGAGTCCAGCTGTCAAATTGTCATATGCAAAGCTTTAGGAACTTCTGGCCCTAATGCTGAAGGTACTACAAGGAGATAGTTAGTGCGACGTTTAAAGTTCTTTTTTAGAAAAAGGTCATTTAGCAAGAACAACACGAGTCCTTAATTAAATAGATTCAAGACGTCAGTTTTGCTCTCTATATATTGCACAAGGCCCCCGAATTCCGAGTTCCCTTGCTGTCATTCAACGAAGTCGTTGGCACTTATGGTTCCCTAGAAGCAGTTATCGTACTAGTTGTCCTGTGGCGGTGATTTGACAGGGGCACGAGACAGACAATCCGCGTCAGAGTGCTTTCGTCTGAAACAGTAAATTATGGTAATGTTTAATTATTGAAGACCGAGACTCTATCATGCGAGGTGACCTAGAGGGTCCTTTTTAGCTAGCCAACACAGGGCGTAGCAGTTGCCCACAAGTTTGAAGGGCCTGTCGTGGAGGTATAATGAACTAGAATACCCTTTAAAACATTGTGGTAGAGATAGGGGCAAAAGCCCATGGAGTTGATGGCAAATCACTCCTTTTTTCATGGTGGAATAGTTGGTTTCTGTCTTCGATACCGACCGTCTAGCCTAACTGATAACTATTTATAGTCCGTCAGTCTTCTGCACAAGAAAGGCACCAAATCCTACAATGCTTGCATCGGTGTGGATTTACGTGTAGGCGTATTCGATATGCGCAGGTATAGGAGACGTCTGCAGGCGTCATTCCAGTTTTTTAAGCGCTTCAAGTTGCACCCTTTCCCACTTGCATTCCACATTAGTATTCGTGAGGTGCGATCGTAGCTTGGTGATCTGCTAATTGCTTGATGAAGCATGTGTAATAAGTGCATGGGCCGGGAATTCGGTGTATGTCCTTCTTGTAGGTGGTTGGCAGGAAGGCAGCGATGGCAACTGTTTTTCGCGAGTCTGGGCGTGCTCCAGACTTCTTAATGACGTAACCCAAAAATAAAAGCTCCTTGTACGCAAAGCAGCACTTTTCTGATTTCAAGGTGAGGTCAGGGGTCTTGACTGCCTGAAGTACAGCTTCGAGGTGTCGGAGGTGTTCGTTGAAGTTTGAGGCAATTAGTATGTCATCCAAGTACACGAGGCAAGTCTTGTCCTTCCAAGCATGCCAGTACTGTATCCATAATGCGTCGGAAAGTCAAAGGTGTAGAACTAATACCTAAGGGCGTGCGTGATCTTGAACTGGAAGATGCCGTCTGGTGTATGTTATAAAGGCAGTATTTTCTCTGTCTCTCTCATTGACTACAATTTTCGAGTGGCTGATTATGAGTTCCACCAACAAAAAGTAATTCATGTTATAAAGTCGTTCAGGGTGTCGTCTATCCTTGAAAGATAATACCTGACCATAGTGATCTTGTGCAGGCGACGATAATCGACACAGGGATGTAGGGTTCCATCGTTCTTCCCTAACACCATGGGATATGCCTAAAGACACTTAATTGAATAGTGGGAGATGTTGCGTAGCATTTCATCTACTTATTTCATTGAGGCCTTGCTTTGTCATGTTGAAACTCTGTACGAGCTCCAACGATTTGGTCAGGCTTTTCTTTACCAGCGTATTAGCTGGATTTCCAAGTTGATTGCCATAAGAACGTGATTTTCCAATAGGCATAGCAATTTATGCCGATGAGATTGCAGTATGCATGGTCCATCACACCATGGTCCACGACATTGTGGAGTACTGCAGGAACAGAAAACTCTGAATGCAACTTTGGTAGTACTTGGCAGAAGTTGGCCGTAGATTTCTCCTGTGAAGTACGCTGTGACTAAGAACCATTTTAGGCTATGCACTCGTTGAGGCATGCGCAGGCTTTACCTCCAAGACACACTGATACTGGGGGTATAGCAACACCGCTAGCTGGGCATAATCATCGATTATCACCTCTCTTGGTGCCCTGCTGTTACCATTGTGGGGTACAAATCGCTGTCCCAACATTGACCAGACGACAACGCCATAGGGGTACGAATCATCTGTACTTTATTGCATGATGTATGCCCTTACAGTCATGAGCGTGCTGCCTGGTTTAATATCTGAATGAAAACGGGATCATCATGTCGCCCTCCCAGTGATGCTTGGCTTACCTCGTGACGCTTAATCTATTGAACTACTCACTGAAGCACACCAGTTGCCCCTAAGGGCACAAGCTGACTAACGAGCGTTACATCATATTGAAAGTATGCACCAAGCCCCGGATGACAAAACACTCATTAATAGGCTGATTCAGCACCCACTTCCTAGCATAAAAAAATGGCAGATTTATTGTTTACTGGCAATTATGATGCACTAGAAAGCAGCCCATTAGTCTGTCCTTTTGAAAATTTCCCTGTTTCCTAAATGTGAACGCAAGACCATCGTTGTTGCCTGTAGCAGCAGAAGTGTAGTGCTCACTGTTAAGCATGTGGGTGAAGGTCCAATTTCTGGCATGGAGGAAGGAAAAAAAGCAACCATTGTGCAACACGGTAAAAACAAAGTAAGTTGTACATCAGGCATATAGACGCTGAGCTTCGCTGGCGCCTATTTCCCTGGAGGGCAAGGACGCCCAATTTTCCGAAACTTGTCTTCCATTAGCAGAGTAGGTACAGTCCAACCCCACTGCAACGAAACTGACGGGGTGCGGCAAAAATTTCATTGAAGCAAAAATTTCGTTGTAGTGAAATCGAAAAAAATATACCTCATCTGAGCTTGCGAAACAACGAAACTGTTATAATGGAAATTTAAGAAGTGTCGACTGCTTCCTTTTCTTTCACAGCAGCGTCGCGGCGCAATTATGACCCACGTATAGTGACGCCATGGGGAAAATCACGCTGAAACAATGGTCACAATGGTTTTTGTGAATGAATCCAACAGTTGCATTAACACGCCAACACCAGGAGCTGTGCATTCGACAACGCCAAGATGAGGGCGTGGTATCTTGGTGGTGACTTTTGCCTTTCTCATGCTATTCTCATCATACACCACTCGCGGCTGGCTGATTTTGTTAACGCAGATGAAGAGCCGCTTTGATTAATTATCAGACTGGCCACGCACAAACAGAAGCAAAAGCATTGGCATAAGAAAAAGCATCGTTCCGCTATTGCACCCAGCAGCTAAGTGAAGGAAACCATGAAATGAGCGACTCAGCTTCAGCTTCAGATCGTCTGTGGCTCAGAAGCAAGCCAGTGGCACCAGCAAGGCAATCTAATTGCCATCGCTATTGAGCAATGGCAGCACCCATGCTTGGTAAACACCGGCGGTTCCTGGTGGTGGCAACGCGTGTTTTAGACTTCGTCGACGTATTTTCATGTAGGGACCAATTTATACGCAGGTGCACATCGGCTCAGGCGAAGGGCAAAAATTACCTTGTTAACTCGAAGTCGTAAAAAGCAGGAAAAATTTTGACATAAATGAATTTTCAAGATAAGCAAAGTTGCCCTAATTGCAGCGAAAAATGAGAGTGATTTTCAGAAAAATCCCTACTACTTGCCAGCTCTTCAGCAGCAGTTTCTAATCTTTCTTCTTGCACAGGTTTAAAAGAGAAAAGAAAAACATACAAGAGACATTAACCGGCTGGGTTTTGTCCCACTGTCATTTTATTTAGCAGATAACTGCCTAATGCTCGCCTGCTTTACGGTTGTACTCGGGTCTAGAAAGGCGTCCTCCAGCTGCTTGACGCATCGCATCAGTCAATCTTCCCCGCCGCTGCACTCGACTTTATTTTGAAGCAAGTGCAGCAAATTTCTCATCTTAGAAGTAGTCAGTACCTCTCGAGGTAGTTTGCCATCGCACGTTGTCTCCGCCGTCGCCTACTTTAGCAACCATTTTGAATGATTTTGGCGTCCGTCATTTTTTTTGTCACCGCCACATCCTGCTCACACATCGCGTACTCTAGAAAAGTCACAGCATTTTTGGTCGCATCGTTACCTGTAAGCTTGGCAACAACAAAAAAAAAAAACCAAAGACAAACAAACAAACCTCACAAAAAACAAGGGGGGGTGGGAGTCTCAATCACAAGTGCTACTATCAGCGTTTCAGTTTTATGGTGGCTTGGAGTGGCCGAACACATGAGGATAGGGTTTCACACTAAGGTGCAAGACTCAAAGGATGAACACAACTAACAGAATCTATTTCCGTCTAAATAACTCGCTTATGTCTTCCCAGGATACACGTGAACGGACGGGACGGCACAACTGCTTGTCGCTCGCAAAAGCGCGGGTCAAAGCTTTGCTCACTACTAGATTCTTACTTTTGGCAGGAACGCCAAAATGCGTCTGGCCCTTTTTATTTATTACGATAGCAATTATATGGACCGTCTAGGCTGGTTTTCTGGCTCTCGTTGGCTTCATTCACTGTGTGTGTGTGTGTGTGTATGTGTATATATATATATATATATATATATATATATATATATATATATATATACACATATATATATGTAAATATGAACACTCAAAAAAGAAAGAGAAGCCCCACCTCTTCCGCAATGCACTGACGCGCGCTTATCTTTCACGCCTACGTTTCACGCTTATCTTTCACGCGCTTATCTTTCACGCGCTTATCTTTCACGCGCTTATCTTTCACGCGCTTATCTTTCACGCGCTTATCTTTCACGCGCTTATCTTTCACGCGTATGGGCCTTTGGCTTTTACCGGAGCGATTGCGTTAGTTGCCAGGCCCACAAAGGTCACTTCTGTCTCTGCACAGGCCCCGTTTGCGAAAAGAGCACACTTTTCATACACAGCAAGGCATAACAACTGGGACACTTGTTAGTTTGTACTCATTAGTACCTGTGATTACGTAACGTGCATCGTTTTTGTTTAAACAGTGCGTTACCTGTCAAGCGGTAAATGTTGTAGTTTGCTCTTGTCCTGTGTGTATCATTTTCAAGTGGCATCTGTGCGAGAGCAGCGTGCTGCACGTAAATATCCGCTTGCCATTCTCAGCGTGACACTCCAAGTTGTTGCTGTCGCATTCATTGCTTGGCCCTTACGACAAAACTATGACTTTTTTTTTTTAACGTATTTACGGCATTTATTCTACCGCTGCACGCCCTCAGAGCTCGTAGATCGCTATCGCGTTGTCGCGACGGTGGTTTTGTGCACAGTGGTTGCGGCAAACGGTAGTTCTTTTTACAATTCTCGTGCACAATAAGTCATTTTATGCAATTCAAGGTCGCATGTGTCGAAGTTCTGTCCGCAGAGTTTGCAGAAAGCAACGTTGATATGACTGGTTGAGCGCACACTTTCAGGGTTCTGTCAGTTACGTCGTAGCCATTCATGATCGTGTCAACAGCGACTGCGGTTTCGTCTACAGCAGTTGTGGCAACGACAATCACACGCACAGTAGAAGGCAGTGCACGTGCCGATTGCACGTGTACTTCCAAAGCTTCGAGTGCGCTGCTCTTGGCCTTCATTTGACGGTTTTTGTACTAAAGTTCGTATCACAAGCCGTGATTAGGAAATGTGCTTCGAGCATTCGAATTTAGGCTCAATGAACATAGTGAAATTTGGTCGGAGATTTTCACAAATTCGTATCTGCCGCGGTTTCCGATCACTGATATTCTACTGTACGTTTAGATGAACTCCTCTTAAACTCATTTATAATAAAATACGATGGGCTCGAAAAGCCTGGAGCGGATCGAGCTGCTTTTTTGCCAATGCGGCCAGATCACGCACAGAAATTTTGATTTCCGGGATATTTTCATGACAACCATACAAATGGAAGAAACAGTCGAAATCCGGGAATCTCCTAGCCAATCCGGGAGACTTGGCTTGTATGCTGCACTCCCAGCTATCTGCGATACGGCCCAAAAATAATTTGAAATAAAGGGAAATATATACATGGGACGTATAGAAGAACATTTGGTGCCGTGGAAAATTTCGACTTAGCCGATTTTTCGAGATACTGTGCAAGTTCGAGTTAACGGGGCATTACTGTACATGCACCTTTATACCAAGTGCTAATGTACGCAGATAAGTTACAGGTAGCACCACATTTTGGTGGCAGCCTACCACAAAGGCTAACTATGGCAACCTCTACAATTGCTGTGACCCATATCTTTCCATTTCCACTCGATCTCACAATAAATTGCGCATAGCCTTCCTCCTGCTCTGTTAGTGCTCAGGGCATGTCCAGATGTATCAGCCATTTGATCAATGCTGCCAATCTGGCCAAACTGCAAGTTCCCCTACTTTCGCAGACAAATCACATGCCGCTAAAAGGTTGCGAATCACTCTTCGTAGATTCCTGGCAGCTTTAGTGATAGCAATGCGCACTGAAACAAAAAAAATTCAGGGTGGTGCATAAAATATGACAACTGGCATTCGCTTGCCTTGACGTCTGCCTTTTGAATGCCCTTTTTTTCCTATTGTCTTTGCCTTAGCTGGTAGCATCTCAGTATCAATTGTAAGATGTGTAGCTTGCTGCTGCTCTCAAATGAAGTCTGTCAGTTCTCATTCAAGTTCAGTAAACAGCCATCTGTTTGGCTCCCCAAAAGCTTCTTCTCAGGCACTTATGCGCACAAAGAGGGATCTTAACCTGTGAGTACTGTGCTCATTCAGTACAAACAGCCCCCTTGCAACACAGATGCCAAGGTTCTCAACAGCTACAATCTCTTTTCTTAGAATAGCCAAGTACTCCTGTAGTGGTGCTGACACGGTCTAAGCATCCAAAGTATAAAAGAGGAGACAGCTGTTTTGCGATACTATTAGGATTTTCAGAAGTGAGCACAAGAGAATATTCGTAATTCAAATTTTCAGCCTAATTTCAGCCTAATACAATGGTATAAAACTCCCCAGCCAAATCCCATTGTGTCCAATGAGCCACATTTCAAACGTTCCAAACACTTCTCTGCGTCAGAACTGGCGACACGAAGTTTGGTACAACCGTTGTGCAACGGCCATGCTCCGGGAGCTGGAAGCACGCGTGAAGAGCACACATGTACTGTAAACAGAACTATGGCAGACTCTCGGTAAGTGAAAATCTGTTTAACGGAACTACTGCTTAAATGTAACAAATGCTTCTGACAAGATTGGCTTTGTTGTTGCATTGTGCACCTCTGTTCATCTCTCAGTAAACGAAACTCCTGCTAAACAGAGCACATTTTACTGGTCTCTTCAGGTTCCATTTAATGAGAGTCTACTGTACTATTAACCACAATCGCTACGTACTAAACCACAGTCATTATTGCTACGATAATCGATAGCGAATTCTCCACTCTAAAGCTAACACACCAGCACATTAGAGGTAATTAAAGTCATAAACATTATGGTGACCCCGCTCCTAACTGCAGCGGACGATCACCGCGGGTTCACTCTTAGCGAGCCACAGGGCCGCTACTCCGTTTACTCGCGTGTAGCGCACCGCTCCGCGCGCGCTCAACTGATAAGGCGTTTAGCGCGGCGCGGCAAATAGACAGTGTTCTAATGTAACAGTACACAACACTTTATTGCCTCTGGCGGCACCCCGAACAACAGCACAACGTCCGCTCCCGGGACGCGGGTAGCAAAGGCACCCGCACGCGGACGTTCACAATAAGGGGAAAACCGCGAGCACGTCGCAGCTGGCAATGGCGAGCTTTGACACGCCGGTCGGGAAAAGGCCCCTCGCGGCTATGCTGCGCACTCTCACGATGGCCACTGGGCCTGGTCGCGAGTGTTAGGGCAAACCTCGTACGCGCTGGGCCTACGGCAAGTGCGGCTCGTTGTGGTACGACCACTCCAAGCACTAGGCACCGCTGTGGGCTTAGCGTACGCTACCGAAGCTAGCACTCAAGTAAACACGCCTGCCGAGGTGCCCAAGGCCACCCCAGGCAGGCTGCAGTCCGGCGATTCCCAAAGGGGACGCGGACGAAGGAAAACACGTGCTTACCCGGCGCCGACCAACGGAGAAGAGAGCGCTCCCTCGGCGCGCGCGTAACGCGCGCCGTGCCCGCACGTGGCGCCATCTATCGCCACGTGGTGTTAACAGGGCAGGAAAGCAAAAGGGTGTGGCCGTGTGGCGGAATGCCCGCGAAAATGGTCGCGGGCGCGCCTCAGATCCCCACATCCTCCTCTCCTTAATTCACCCTATATACCGGTCTGCAAAGGCAGCCGGTCGTCGCCCATGCATGTATGGTGACCCCGCTCCTAACTGCAGCGGACGATCACCGCGGGTTCACTCTTAGCGAGCCACAGGGCCGCTACTCCGTTTACTCGCGTGTAGCGCACCGCTCCGCGCGCGCTCAACTGATAAGGCGTTTAGCGCGGCGCGGCAAATAGACAGTGTTCTAATGTAACAGTACACAACACTTTATTGCCTCTGGCGGCACCCCGAACAACAGCACAACGTCCGCTCCCGGGACGCGGGTAGCAAAGGCACCCGCACGCGGACGTTCACAATAAGGGGAAAACCGCGAGCACGTCGCAGCTGGCAATGGCGAGCTTTGACACGCCGGTCGGGAAAAGGCCCCTCGCGGCTATGCTGCGCACTCTCACGATGGCCACTGGGCCTGGTCGCGAGTGTTAGGGCAAACCTCGTACGCGCTGGGCCTACGGCAAGTGCGGCTCGTTGTGGTACGACCACTCCAAGCACTAGGCACCGCTGTGGGCTTAGCGTACGCTACCGAAGCTAGCACTCAAGTAAACACGCCTGCCGAGGTGCCCAAGGCCACCCCAGGCAGGCTGCAGTCCGGCGATTCCCAAAGGGGACGCGGACGAAGGAAAACACGTGCTTACCCGGCGCCGACCAACGGAGAAGAGAGCGCTCCCTCGGCGCGCGCGTAACGCGCGCCGTGCCCGCACGTGGCGCCATCTATCGCCACGTGGTGTTAACAGGGCAGGAAAGCAAAAGGGTGTGGCCGTGTGGCGGAATGCCCGCGAAAATGGTCGCGGGCGCGCCTCAGATCCCCACAACATTTTGGTATTCCCATCGTTTGCTTAGAATGCGGTGGAGCAGGCAGCACTTAGCTTTCAAAGTGAGGCTCTCCCATGTGTGAATTCATGGCAGCCTTCTTCGCCGTTCGTTCACGTGCGTCCCAGGATCACATGCCGGAGTTCTTCCAGTCGCAATACATATCAAGTATAACGTGGTTTGAAAACAGACTTTGCAGGCTTTTTGATGTACCAAATTCAGGGCGATAACAAATGTTATTGCTTTCCCTTGAGATTTGTGTCCTCGAGATTTTAACTGTACCACATGACGATAATATCCCTGATAATACCAGTTAGAAATTCCTAGAAAAAAGGCACTGTCACGTGGTAGTCACTTTTGACTTTATCCTTTTGACTTCCCCAATTCTGCATGCAGGCCTCTCCTCCTCCCCAACCCCTATTTGTGCAATTGTCTTTTCCTCCTTTTTTATTTGTGTTGGAGAAGAGGGTATGACACATAGGTGCATGAACTGAAGTAGGCAGAGCAGCCTTGACAAAGAGAAGTCCGCTTGTCGTAACGTTGGCTTCAACGACACCCTGTGTTCCCAAACTTTTTACTTCTTCAGGTTCCATCTTTCCCTGCACTTCTGCTGTTCTTAGATATACAATTTCTAGAGTCACTTAATACTGAGCAGCAGTGTTTTCCATATACGGCGCAGCACTACAATTTGCTTTCTTTATATGAAAGGTAGTGTCAGAGAGAGGAACATCCTAGATATACTGCAGCACACCAAAGACACTGATTACCTCCCATAACTTTTACACCCAAAACGAAATATGAGCAGCACTCACTCTTTGGCGAAAGCTCTCCGAACGCCCGACAGCAGTGGCAGAGTTTTTGCGGGCAGCCCTGCATAACAATAGTGTCCATCCTTCTGTTATCAAATAAAATAATTTCAAATAAAACACGTGATGACAATGTGGTGTCAACATATTTTGTACAAGGTATAGTAAGTGTTCTGGCATGGTACAAAATCATCATCATCATCATCATCAGCCCGACAACGTCCATTGCAGGACAAAGGCCTCTTCCAAGTTCCGCCAGTTAACCCGGTCCTGTGCTTGCTGCTGCCAATTTACACTCGCAAATTTCTTAATCTCATCTGCCCACCTAACCTTCTGTCTCCCCCCAACTCGCTTGCCTTCTCTGGTACAACATAAAAGTTTCCTAAAAAAAAACTTTCAAAAACGCATATTGTACACACAGGTTGAATTTCACGTGACGGTAAGAAGTAATGAAACAGCTAAATGTGAGAATGAAATATTCTTACTAAGAGCCTCATATTAGCTATATATGCACATTTGGGATATCAGAAGTCATTTAAACAATATGCACACCACTGCTAGCACCACCATAACCAGTAAAGCAGGCCTTACCAGACAGCTATAATTCTGAATTCATCATTGCTGCCATGACCTGCAGTTAAGACTGCTTGCATAAACGCAAATTAGCACGTCCAAAGTGTGAAAACGGTGAGACTGCACTATTTGCCTCACGCATAAGCATTTTAAAATGTGTCGTTTGAAACATGTGTGGATAGGAATAAAATCAAAGGGGGGCTTGAATTGATCTCTTTTGAAACTTGGCTAATGACTGCAGCTACAGTTAATGTACACTGCCTTCATTCAAGAAAATGAACGTGTGAGCACATGGCCTGTGCTCTGTGGCGGCTGCCTATAAAGTGCCACCAACAAACAGCTAAAGAAAGCACGTCTGCTGTTTGAGTCATTTATCTGCAAACCAAATGATTCGTCGGGGCTGGTGGACAACCATTGCTTGATCACGCTCCCTCTCAGCTCGCGCAACGAACAAGACCTGCAGCTCGTCGACTTCTGCCAACAAAACAGGCACGGTGCATGAGCACAGTCGAAACGGAGAATCTGTCGCTTAGCTTACTCGCTCCGCTTACAAGAGTTCCACATTTTTAAGAGTACAGACACAACATTGATTGAAATGCTTACTAACAAGTGGAGCATTATTTACTTAATATTTTCTTACATAGCCACATCTTCTTCATTGTGATCATGGCCAGAGTAATTTGACTGCGCATGATGTTACAGCATCAAAAGTGGATAAACAAAACAACACAATAGTATTACTAGGGGCAAACCAAAATTCTTCCTTAAAAAAAAATTTCCACAGAACTCACTGACACACTTTTGTAAAAGAAAACCACAACCAAACCTTCACTTCACATAAGTCAAGAGACTGAGCGTCTTTGTTTACACCATGCTCAACAACTAAGCTTCATTTGTTCGCAGCAGTCCACGTGCTGAAGGCCTTGCACATCACACAAGTGAAGAGGGAGTCAGGTCAAGCAGTGCTTGTTCATCAGCCCCGACTTGTAATTTTGTATGCCAACAGATGACACCAATAGCGATGACTAAGCTTGTGCGAATATTTCAATGTTTCGAATATATGAATGAATATTACAGTATTCATATTTGCTTAGATTCTAATTTAACTTATTGAAAATTTGGCAGTATTTGAGATGAGTGAATGAATTTAAATTAATGCACATGTAACCCCTCTAAAGTTGGTTTCATTGCAGTGGAGGGGTGCTAAGCAGTGAAAGCGCCCATTTCAATGTAAAATGTAATTCTATGAAACTCTTTGTAAAGATGGTTTTCTAGCAGTAAAAGAGTGCTATGCCGTGAAAACGCATACCCAAAATAAATCCAACTGCCGCAAAGCTATACCGTATTTACTTGCATAATCCTCGCACTTTTTTTTGCTGGAAAACTGATGCAAAGTTGGGGGGTGCGAGAATTATGCGGGGAAAACTTTCCACGGAAACGTACAGAGTGAAAAAGAAAGCGAAGTGGCCGCAAATCGGGATTCTCACACCAGCAACTTACAGCAAGCTTTAAGAAGTACTAATTAGAACTTACCTCGACAATAAAATCAGAAGTTCAACACAAGGCAAGATTTATTTGAGACACAAAAAGTGCAAGCAAATAGTCCAGAATTAGAATACCATAACAAAAGCTTGTGGGCGTTGCGGGCGTAGCGGTAGCGTTCGTCGCTCAACAGGAGCCCTCAAAAGGCAAGCGTAGGACGTCAGTATTGGGCTGATGGCTATTTAACAATCGTCCGCAGTTTCCTTCTGAAGAAATGAAGTTTACCATCAATCCCAGTTTTAGGCCCACGGCCGGCCCAACGCGTCTTGGTGGCTTTCAGCTGCCGTCACTAGTAGCGAACACAAAATTCGTAGACTATGAAGGGCCTACCGGCGGCCCTGTCGCCATCGTTTAGTACATGATCTATCACTTGCAACTTGAAGCAGCCGTGTTGCTTCAATATCACCCCATAACGTGCCAAGATTGCCGACACAGCGTACAAAACACACCGCAACGCGCATTGGCCAATTCGGCTTAGCTTGGATTGGATTGAATTTGCGTGCAATAGTACGGTTGATGCTTAGGAGATGGTGCCAGATGGCGTGCACTATCATCATCGGTGGCTGGAACGAGCAGACGACATTACTGGGGCTGTTTTCGGGGGTGCGATAATTACTAGAGAAAAAAAAAAGAAATCTTATTTTTCTTGGGCAATGTGGGGGGTGCGAGAATTATGCGAGTGCAAGGATTACACGAGTAAATACGGTACTTGAAGGTCAACAATCCTCACATCAATTTATCTAATTTCAAGTTTAAAATTTTGTTGATACAGGCTTTGTGATTGAAGAATAATAAGTTTTAAAATGAAAATATTTTACAGATTATCGCTTGCATTCTCCAGAAAGTAAAATTCTGCTACTATATAAAGTTGTTCTCACTTTTTTGAACACGAAAATACACATACAGGCCTTGTTTCTAATTAAAGAAAGCACTGTGCAGATTAGTTAGGTCCCGACAAATACACCCATTTTTTTTACAACATGTAACATACAGCATTTAAATTTAATTTGAAATTATTCAAACAAAGTCACTATTAGCTTCTAATTCGCTTTGAACCTGAAATTCACTATTCGCACAAGCCTAGCAATAACACCACAGATGACAACAAAAGCGACGTGCTTGCTCGTCGGCAGGATTTCGAGGTAGTCACATTACAACCCGCTTTTTGTCTTAGGCAAGTGTTACGCGGGCACATCGAGTTCTTCTATGGGGCGCTAAACTGGACTAAGTAAGTATCATGTTACAGCCAGTCCTGTACTGCAAGGGGTGGCGTTATAAGTGATCTGAGCTGTACATCGTATCCTCTAAGATAGGCAACATATGGAGAATTGAGTTGAAGTTCACCTACTTGAAAGCTCACTGAACACAACTGAGAAGCTCTCGCAGGGATGAGATCCAGTTCTGTTTTTAGTTCATAAACACTTGCGCAGCAGCCATCATCATCAAAGGTCAGTGGCAAAGCAGGGTTTGTGAGACTCCCATGGTAACTTACCCTCTGTCAAGCAGCTCTGCAGCACCACCCATCACGGAGGCTTCACACTCATCACCGGTCTCTGGACGGCTCCGATCTGCACCAATGATTGCATCCCTTTGCATTAGCCTCTCCACAAGTGCCATGAGGAAAGACTGTTCCATGACAGAACGAACTACAGTAGACTCAGGACATTTCATACTTTTGGACAACTTAAATTTCAAATTTTTTGTTTGCCCAATATACTTTTATATTTTACAGTCACTCAATTCCATATTATGTGAACTTGAATTACACTTGAGACGAGATACGGGAGTAGAAGTAGACGGGAAGAACGCAAATTAACTTCTACTGTGATGTCTCGTCTCAAGCCCCATCTATACATGCACGTAATAAAAACCCAACCATATGCACGCGATTTTCGAGTGACGGGAGTTGCTGTTGCAGAGGGCCACCCATCGCTGTCGCTTATCCCATCACAGGTTTCTAAAAAAACCAGGAAAAATTACTTATAGACTGGAAGTGAGACAGACGATTTCAAGCAACATGAGAGCACTCCTGATTCTTGGTACAGTTGCAATTTGCTCTTGGCTTTTTAAGTATACAGACTTCAAGGAATGCAAGATATAGACTGCCTTCCTTACAGTGACATCTCACGCGGAGAGAGTGGCAGCGGTCGTCATATTTTGTCGTTCGTCATGTTATACACAGTTTGCTTTGATGTTTTGCCAGTAGCTTGCTGCAATGTCAACATTTTCATAGTGTGAGTTTGCAAAATGCATCATAGCATCTTTGAACACGCCTCTGGGCACACCTCCAGGTTGCAGCAGATAATGGTGTTGTGGTTAAAGAAAAGATTGCAAAAGATGAATGCCGCATCACGCTTTTATGGCTCCCTCATCTCACACAAGGCAATAATATGTTTGCCATCTACTTTTCAATTCTTTTTCACAATTTATCAGCGTACCCGTGATGTGTTCAATCGAGCAATAGTGATACCTAGTTGCACATACTATTGGCAATGTTATGATCATTGTGATGCAACAGAGCCCATTTGTCGCCGTCACTCGTCCCCGTTGCAGTAAAATCGCGTGCATGTGGTTGGGCCTTAATGTCGTACCAACTAGCTTCTAAACGCATGCTCCTTGAGTTCACTTAATTCAAACTGCTTCATTGCGTTAATTAAATTAATTCACACTTTTTGCGTACTTGTGCCAGGAAATATGTGCACTAACATTCCCACGTTGATCGAAGAAGAAAGAAGAAAAAAAAATTGATTGACTGGCCTGAACCTATTATATGCTGAAGGCTCAAGTAGCTTTTGCCGCAGTACAGTGGTACGATGCAGAAAAGAGAATGAAGACTAGAAAGGAGCTTTAGCCGTTGCGCTGCAGAGGCATGCAATGTCGACAGTGTGCAGATCATGATGTGCTCACCATTGTCCAGGGGTAGCGTGGTTTGGTCGAGGTTGCCGCTCCAGTCCTCCACAGAGTGCTGGGTGACTCGGCGAGTGTTCGGGCGGCGTGCCTTGGTCTTGATGCCCTCCATGAGGTTCAGACCAGACATGCGGTGATTCTTTTTGCCCTTCTTATGTGGAAGTGACAGCGAGCCAATGCACTGTTCCTCCACCACTCGCACACATGTTTTGTGGATATTCATCTCGCAGTCTGAAAATGACAACACAACAAAAAATGAAGGGCATCGAAAAGTCTCTTACATGTCTTGGTTCAAGTGAACTCTGAAAGTTGGTACACTAAAGCACAAAATCCTTCTACTGCTTCTGCAGTACTTCTTTTTCTGGTTTGACAGTGGCAGTTACAGACCACTCCTTATTTTTTAAATTTTTGTCATTTTTATTCTTCCCAATTTAATAAAATTAGTCTATTTTGATTCACTGAAAATGAATTTGGAGGCAAAAATTGGAGAGCAAATGAGCCAGCCTTAGCAAAAAAAAGTGGACTGTGTGGCTTGAGGCATTAGCTGTTTGGTTACATCACCTAACAATCAGTCACACAACATGCTTCCGCCTAAAAGATGTAACAAGCAGTCATTGACTGATATCACTAAGATCACGTAACTACTAGTCACGTGACTAAAATCACGCAACATCCCATTAGGCAACTAAACTCACTTAGCATAATGCACACATCTAGTCACATGAAGTGTTGCCGCCAAAAACGTGTAACATAACAGGACGTTTAGTCATGTCACTGAAATTGTGAAAGAACTAGTCACATGACTGAAATCATGTAAAATTGCATAACAACTTACCACGAGGCAAATATCACGTATGATCACACTGCTATCACACAATTTAAATCGCATATCATCTAGTCATGTGACTGAAATTACGTAAGATGACGTAATGCTTAACTATGAGATCGAAGCTGCGTAGCATCACATAGAATTTAGTCTAGTGACAAATTGTGTAACATCATGTAACATTTCGTCAAATGAATGAAATCCTGTAACTAGTCCTGCGACATGATCATGCAAAAAAAAAAAACATAACTAGTATTATGACTACAATCACTTAACTTAAAGGGACACTAAAGAGCAAAATAATTTTTCTGTATTAGTAAAGTACATTTCCATCATCCTGAAAATTCTACTCTTATTGCGAGACGACGCTTGGAAAACGAGCAAATGCACGAGAAGAAAACGTGAGTGGAGACAGCACCTTCAGTTTGCCGCACCAAACCCTGTGACGTAGAAGATTCTGCCGGTATCTACTGGTTCCTACGTATTTCCAAATTGGTAAAAATGAAGTACATTGTCATCTGTGAATGCCATAGACCTAACGTAAGAAGTTTCAGAAAATTTCATGGAGGTGATGTCGCGAAAATATGAAGAATACATTTAGAAGTTAGTGACGTCGTGTATAGAGATTTCGGCCAGAAATTTAAAGAGCAAACTTTGACTTTGATTTTCTCGTCAAATAACTAACTTATGTTGGTGAAAGCTGACATCAAAGTTCTCGGAGTACGATTTATCAATATAAATCAAGTATTGTTTCACCTAATGTTAGACAGTCACATGACATGTTCCTGCCAAAAACATGAGAATTGTGTATTGTGGGGAACCGGAGAATAACATACCTAGCACTACTAACAAAAATTAAACTTCTCTAGCAAACACTTAGCATAACTAGCAAAACTATTCTAAGTCAAACACTAGCTCCATTGTTGGTTCCAGCCTCGTGCCACTAGTGTAACTGCGCACATTTTTTTTTTTTTCTTCTGTTAAAAAAAGTAAAAATAAGATTGAACTGCTTTACAGAAAGCAACACCAAAGAAGCATTCACGAGAATTCAGAATTGATATCATAGAGCCTAACTGCGATTGCTATGACACAGAAGGCTTCAGCATTTTGGAGCTGTGTCCAAACAGAGGCACGCCTCGAAGTGGCCACATAACCATAAGCCTTTTTGCCATATAGCAATGAAACAGTGGAAGCAGCTCACTAGTGCACTGGTAGCCCTGGTCACCGACACCCCAGATGATGTGCTGGCAGTGGTTGCAGTAGGTGACGCGGTGGTACTGCTGTGACTGGAAGTGGTGGCCTCGCGTATGGATCGTCTGAAATGCAAACTGGCACACAAAAGAGCCCATTGCAAAACGGGAGACCATAATACACAGTGACAGAAACACCACCAGTGCAGTAAAATGTTTCACTGAAAGTGTCAGAAACATTTATCTTCAATGCAAACTAGGAAAGAAATTCCACTGGCTAGTAGTCTTTCAACTTGGCATAAAATTGCTTTGCACTTTTAGAACTGCATAACGATCTTTTTTCCACACACATCAACCACAAATATTGCTAGCATTGTAACATAAGTTGCGTAGCTAATACTAGTAGTATATTAAAAGTAATTTATCTTTCCTAGTGCACTAATGAATAGAATATAATTCCTGCTTGACAAACTCGTGTTCATTGTTCATAAATAATCAACAGCGAAGGAAGCATCGATGGATCAGTTATAAGATACTTAAAAAATCTGTTTCCCTTAAATTAGATCATGACACCTTTGAAAGCTGTTCTTGAATAAGTTGAATGAAAGGTTATGTAACTCACTGTGGTAAATCACTGCACACTAAATTAAATAGCACCCTTGACATTTAAGTGAGGTGCTACATAAATGTACTCCAATCTCTCAAAACTGAATCTAAGTCGCTGCTATCAGTCTCAAAAGTGGCAGTGTTTGATCACACAACATTTCGTACACTGCAAGTAGATCCAGAAAACTATTGTCATCATAAATGAGTATGTGCATTGGAAATGGGGTAAATCCCAATACTCTCCACTGGCGTACTAAGAATGAAGAAGGCTACAGTTAACACGACAAGTAGCTGATAACGTCAGTGGAGCTGATCGTTTTTGAGATGGACCATGACTCTATGACATACTGTGACACTAGATCCCGATGAGCTGAGATCCTCCACCATGTCATGACCACATCATGATTAGCACGATTAGATCATAAATTTTGTCGACCTTGTGTCATCACGATGTCAAGCTAGGATGACATCATCACGTGATACAGTATACATTACACACCATGACATCAGGAGACTCTAACAAGCCAAGCCCATAAAGATTCACACCCTAAACGAAGCTGGGGACAGCAGCCAGTTTGGTGGGGTCATAAAATAAAGGAGTTGCGCATCATAAAACAGAATCGGCTCGCACAGGACAGGATGAATTGGAGATCATCGGGAGAGACCTTCGCCCAGAAGTGAACATAGAGTAGGGTGAAGATTATGATTGTCATAATTCTTGCCAAGGACAGCGGCAAATCAACGAAGGAACACAATGACCCACCTTCTTATTGCGAGGAAAGAACTTCAGGCGTGACTTTTCACGGGCTACGAAGGTGGGAAACCGCTCAATGAGGGCCACTGCATTGGGTGTCTTGACACCAAAGCTCTTTAGCACTGTGGCCAGTGCAGACGCCAGGGCAGACTTGTAGTCCGATAGATTCTCTGGGTCCTCTTTCCTGCAAATGTGCAACCAGCATTCACTGTATCAACTGCATACCACAATATACAGTCTCTTCAAAGCAAATATGTCATTAGGCCCACATCGCTTACAATTGCACCAGAACTTATGTAGAGTCGGCTACAGAAAACAATAGATACTAACTGCATGATTTATTTTACACAAGCATTGGCAAAATGTGCAGAGCAGTGTCCTTCGGAGTTCCTTTTTGATTATCTTTTTATGTCTAAGACTCTAAACTTTGGCCCATCCCTAGTTCAAGAGGGAGTTACTCTAAAACAAAAGCTTCGTGGTGGAGCTAAGGGTCAACACTAAATACGGTGCATGTCTAAGCAGGTATGATTGCAAAGAAAGCAAGTAAAGGAGGGAGACTCACCCCAGCGTTTCAAGCTCCGTGAGGAGCAGGGACTCCACTATGTGCAGCTCAGCGTTTTTGTCCCTCAGCGAGTCATCCAGCGTCACGTCATTCGGCATGTACAACCCCGACAGCCCTGAAGGAAACACACGACCGTGGGTACACAGTGAACACAAGTGTGTCCTTTAACCAGACCACCAACAGAATGTGGGACTGCATCGTACAGTTGCCCATCCCACTTCAAGAAAAATAGGTGGGCAAAGAATGAAGCGGGTGGCACTACTTCTGGCCCCAGCCACTTTCATCTTATGTCCCTAGATCAGTCTTCCCAATTAAACATCATTCAGTTCAAGCTCGGTGCAATAAGCACTTGTGTGATGAACACTCGTGTAATGATAATGCCCAACTCAGTGACACAAAGTGATTTAAAATTGTAAGGGCAACAGCATACAAAGATGTACAACAAGGTTCTCCTAACCACTTCTGCGAACAAACCCTTGTAATATCGGCACCACAGAATTGTAACCGCTGTAAACAAAAAGCTAAAAAAAAAAGCAAACAGCAGCCACAGAGACTGACCGCATTCTATCCTTTTCACTGCATGCCAGCATGCAATAAACATGGATTATTTTTGAGCATGGACAGCCTGCACTGCCATCACTCGTGGACAACTTATACACATAAAAAAAAAGAACGCAAGTTTGTCTGCAAGTTTTGACAGCAGTAGCTGAAGCTAATAGAATGCTGACTTACATGTACTGATCTATATCTGCAGGTCCCTGCATAGTCTATTTCTACACTGTTCTCCTGCAATTGCCACTGCTTTCAGTGATTTCTGTTCGTGATGCCTACTTGTGCAGAGTTTGCCAAGTCAATGCTCCACCTCACAAGTTAAATGAGGTAGTAGTTGAAAGGCTGCTAGTAAACTTCTGCGACAAGCTTCATTCTTCTGAAGCCGATATCGTGACTGCAACAGGAGAACACAAAGGCTTTGTTTCTAGCCTAACACTACTGAATCCTATGATCAAACCAGTGAAAGCAGAAAATTCAAACTTTGTTTCAGCCAAGAATTACCTGAAATATGATGAGCATGAAATTCTGACTAAATAGGTTACAGAAATAAAACAAGTGGCTCTTTGCAAAAAGCTTTGTAGCTCAGGAAAAAAAAAGGGGGGGGGGGAGCAATATTAGCATTTTTTGATTGACAACCACCAAAACAAGGTTTCGTTGGCGATGGAAGAAACTGACCAATGGTGCGGGTGTTCCTGAACTCGACCAGCAGGCGCTTGAGCTGCTCCATGGCCTTTTCTCGTGCCTTGAGGAAGATGTCCTTGAGTTCGTCTTCCTCCTGGCCCTGCTGTTCCTGGCTTGTCTGCAGAACTTTGTCTGCAAGGTGCACCACTGGTCCCACACCTTCTCCATAGCCAATCAACACACGTGCCCTGACTGAGGCTCCCAGCAAGAGCCACTATACTTAATTAATGTATAGCAGTGACATTCCTTTTGGGCACATTACAAACTGACATTTTGATAATCTGCACTTTGCCCAAATAGCCCATGCACTAATTCAGCCAACACCAGTCAAGCATAAATTATCTGCTATCATGAGTTACTCGCACATTTTCAATAGTGGGGTTCAACTGAACCAGTTTTCACCAACCGTCGTGTCAGTACAAAAGGGCAAGTTAAGTCCAGTGACAGAAGCCAATAGTTTGCCACCACATTTTAATGCACCCAGAATTTGTCTGTACAGTCAAATTCTGTTCATCTTTACTCAGACAGCATTAAAGAAATTAGTGTTGCAGAGGCTAAAAAATAAGAGAAGCAGAAAATACCACAGAAATATTGCTGTATTAATTCGAATCTAGGCCGATAGTTTTTTCTGTTTTAATTTTTTTGCATTGAACTCCAGAGTCGGCTTAGATCCGAGGATTCTGAAAAACGAGTCATCTTTCATTGAGAAAAGTGGTGCACTAGCACTACCTAGACAGTATTATAGCCGTTAGTAGTCAAGCCAACACCTGAATTTCAACAATCATTTGAATTTGATTATGGAAAGTCTGCGTTCTTTTCTGTCCTCATTTCATTGCTTCTGTACTTACACTGTAACTACTTTCAAGTTGCGCTGTTCGTATATTCAGTTATATTTAGAATATGGCTCGACCTAGATTCAAGTAACTACGGTAATGGTCTTAATTCAAAAGCGAAACTCAAATATGACTTTCTATAAGAAAAACGCAGTGCGCATCTAACTCGGACAATAAAAAAAAAAGAACAGATAAGAAATAAAAGCAGATGCGGAGGTTCACTCATCTGCATATACCCTGCAGATTATAATATCTGGTGTTTCACGTTACGAAACGACCATATAATTACGAGAGGTGCCGTACTGGAGGGCTTTGGAAATTTTGATTACCTGGTGTTCTTTAACGTCCATTGACATCGCACAGTAAACGAGCCTCTATCATTTCGCCTTCAACAAATACCCTGCAGGTGAGTGAACTCTTGCTGCGAAAGGTAAAATGGGTGAATTTGTGAAAGCTTTGTTTTAGAGCAGCTTTATTTGCGCAATCATACCCAACCGCGTTTTAGGCCAAGCCTCGGCTCAGTGCCAGCTCAAAAAGTCTTGCAATCGCATACGCCGTCTATCCTCAGATGGCAACGCGCCCCTAAGGAAGCTTGCTTAGATGGTGGTACTAGATTACCTTCTACATGCCTGATATTACTTCCTTTAGTTGTCATTGTGAGAAACCCTATGTCCAAGAAAGAATAACACAATGATGCACGGCACAGTTACAGTAGACCATGCAAGCTGCCACCACTTCATTTACAGTAAGTGCATCAAGAAAATATTAGTTTCATTTTAAGTGAGGTCAAACAACATACCAATTTCCTTTAGTATGGTCTCGTCAATGTTCTCGATACCAAGAGGCTGTAAACAAACAAAACAGAACAAAGAAAGTGGCATAAATAACTTTTTTGCCTTCCTTGAATCTCATTCTTGCTCTTTCATTAAGCCACACAGTTGTTGCTATTAGGCTTGTTCTGTTAATATTTTAATTTGGCTCAAACTTCATTTGGCAAGTTAAAAAGCGATCTTATACCGATCTGCTGAGAGTAAAAGCTTTGTATTTTCAAATTTCTATGCACAACAAATGTGCACATTAGAGGAATGAAACCTGACTTTACAAGAGGAATATTTCAGTAGAACTGTTCCAATTTCCAAAGCTCCCAAAGCTGTTAAACTTCTACCAATATGTTTAAATACGGTGCGAATAAAAATCACGAAATAATTATTAGGAGCACTGACACTACTATTCAATTGTCCCCCTTACAATGCAGCCATGTGGTGTTACACTCCACCTGTGCTATGTAACACTATGGCTGGATGCAAGCAGACAACAGCGTTGCTACAGCAGCCAAGAATAGCAATGAAACATTGTGCTTTGCACAGCTGGATATCACATGTACACATCATCTTTTATGCTCCAAGGATCAATGCAAATATGTATAATGGGCATTTTCACCTACAAAGGCTGCTACAGTAAAACTGGCTTGTCTTGTGAGCTGTGAATTATATGAATCATGCATATCTGCTGGCTACTATGGCTGCGAACACTTTGCGAAGTCTCTAATTTCGATGTACTTTAGTGGAGAATTTTCTTTTTTTTTTTAAATATCAGGATGGTGCACAAGCCACTCTGATTTACTTGGAGTGGGAACACTGTATTTCTTTGGGTACTTGCAAACAAAAATTTTCCTTGATACAAGTAACATAGAATGTAATAACACTTTAAATTTGTTCATTTGAGCAGTTATTTTCTGAAATAAAGCAGCTACGATAAAATTTTATATCCGATGATTCACTACGCATATAATATCGAGGTATAGCTACAATACCTATGTCACCCTTCGCTTGATCAGTACACATACAAACCAGTGTACCACGTGTTGCAATGATGTTCACTGACACAAAGCTAGAAGCGTCTACATCGATTTTCCCAAAAAGACATAGTAATGCCTCACCGCATTTTGCACCAGAAAGGTGGAGGTGATCTCGTAGGCCCACTTCTTCATTTCCTTGCCAGTGCCCAGCTTGTACAAGTTCGTTATTATCAAAAACAGCTGCACACAGAAACACCAATGGAAAGCCTCAGCACACACTCTGACAACACGTCAATGCAAAAAGCTCTGCACAGAACTACCTCTGCTCTTTCGGCTTAATTATTGCACTGTTTTATCTGCACTTAGGGGTTCGCACATAAGTGGATCAACAAATTGCTCACCACCATTGTTTGTGAAGCATAATTGGCAAAATAAGACCATTAGCAAAAAAAAGAAGGAGGCAGCTTCGCACTAGGGATGCTAAGCCTGAAGTAAGTGCAGAGCTGGCCAGCCTTCTGCTTTGCCTGCATTACACCAAGCACAGTACAGTGAAAGCTCGTTAATTCACACCTCATTAATTCTAAATTTTGGATAATTCGAAATGGTCGCCGCAGTCCGGTCCGCAGTGCATAGGAGACCATGTGTAAAACGATTCGTTAATTCGAACAGAAATTGCTGCCTCTATGAATAATT
The DNA here is from genome assembly GCF_043290135.1 of Rhipicephalus microplus. Lineage (NCBI taxonomy): Eukaryota > Metazoa > Arthropoda > Arachnida > Ixodida > Ixodidae > Rhipicephalus > Rhipicephalus microplus. The sequence continues at coordinate 31,045,371 of NC_134703.1, forward strand.
CGAAGCGCGCGCCACCGAGCGTCATCATCGTCAAACACTATAGTGGAAGCTTTTACGGTCAAACGATAGGTGGCACGACCAGTTTTTTCGAGCTTCAAGTGGCCTCGAGCAAAGGGCGAGCAAAGTATGGCCTCCAAAATCCAGGGAGCATTTTTTTTTTTTTCGTAGCCCTCCCGCTATTTCAGCGCCTGGCGCCACTTGTACGCGGGACCCACGGGACGCTGAGGAGTCGGCGGAGTAGTCCTAGCAGCCCTAGGCCACTCCCGGCAGCGCCACTTTGTTCCTCGAGCACGTTGTTCGTTCACAAATGATTTTCTACGCGGGCGACAGGAAGGACTTCGGCATTGCGCTGCTCACTGCCATGCGCATGCGTGCATGGGAACAGGTGACCGCGACCACAATCGCAAACTGTTTCCGCCACAGTGGATTTGCAGCTGGAAGTGCGCAGGATAGTTGTGACGTCGACATGGATGGGGCTGAGGAGCTCATGCCAGTGGCATTGCGCGACACTCTTCGGGGCGTACGTTTTGCCGATTATGTTGAAGTTGACACCGGTACATCGGTGTGTGGTGCCCTGACTGATGAGGGCATTATCGCTCAAGTAGCCGGTGCGCAGCCTGATGCTGAAGAGCCAGAAGGTGAGGAAGACGAAAATGACGAAGCGCCTGTGCGCCCGTCAGCTTCTGCGGTGATGGAGGCACTTAATGTGGCGCGTCTATTCTTCAGCTTTGAAGAGGGTGAAGAGGATTCCCTGCGCCGCGTTTGTGCGCTGGAACAGGGAGCCGCAGCTGTGGCATTCAGAGAAAAGAAGCAGATGGTCATCACCGACTTTTTTGGCCAATAAATATTTTTCATGCCCCCACCCCCAAAATCCACCCATTTTTGCTCACTTTCATTATTTCGAATTTTCTTTAATTCGAAATTGCTCAGCGTTCCCGTGGAATTTGAATTAACGAGCTTTTACTGTATTTGTTCTTTTGCTGCTGATGACTACTGGATCTTCATCAGGCACTGAAACAACAAGAAGACTTCGCTTTGGCATGAATGCACATTCAGTATGTATGCATGGAACGTAACACCAAGTGACAATGACACCACACAACAGCATGCGACCGCCCGGCTTTCTAACGTGCTTTGCACTTTAAAGAACAGCATTAAAAAAGAACATCCCAAGCGCCTTGTAATAAGTTTGAAAATTTCGAGAAATCCTTGCGATAGCCAACTTGCCCAGTTGTGCCTCCCAAACAAAATCTCCAAATGCCTTGATCATTTTCTATTTACTAACCAGGCTTTCTAATAGCCAACTTGCCCAGCTGTGCCTTCCAAACAAAATCTCCAAATGCCCTGATCATTTTCTATCTACTAACCAGGCTGGAGGGCTTCATCTGGCTTGAAAGCAGGTAATGCAGGAACACAGCCAAGTGTGCAGGATGGCGCAGAAGTTTCCAGATGTTATTGAAAGGACCATTGTCCCCCAACTGCGTCTGCAAGCAACAAAAGCCAGTTGGCAAACATTAAGCACATTACACCCTTTGTGGGAAATCGCATTCACTCATTTGCTTTTATGCCACCTTAATTAAAATGCATAGAGCTTTCGAGGTGAAATAGAAAATTTCGGGACTGCATGGAATTCGCAACACAGTCACAGCAAAAGTTGCAACAACGGCATTTCAACTGCCACAGGTTGGTTGGTTGGTTCCTCAACAACTTGGTGCAACCCACCTAAGGGGATAGGCCATGAATGGGACAGTGCCTTGCCTTTTAAATTAAGTCACTCCTTAAAAGGAAGGGTTGATATAACTAGGTAATATAGGTAATAATTTAAATGTGTTAGATTTCTTAGCTACACTTGCATGACACCCACTACGCAATTAATCATCATAACCTTTGTGAAGCAGGGAAGCACGCACTACTCCATTATTCGTAAACGAGGTACCCAGTACACACCTCTAAGACATTATGTGCAGAGGCTTTTTCGTTTTTTAAAAATATATTCCATTGCCTTCACTGTGCTGCATCACAGAGCGCCCTAACCTCTCCAGTCATTAGGGCAAAAAATTTGTCACTGAAGTTTAAAAATAATGTGCAAAGACAAGTGAGTCTGTGAAAAAGAAAAATGCTTGTGTGGGTTTGTTTACATCTATCGCTGTCTACTGCTGATATTTGAAGACATGGTAGTCGTCGGAATCTAATAATATAGAGAAAACATGGTGCTCTGTGTAGTTGCTGCAACACTAACAAGAGAACTGAAATTTTTTTGTACCAAAAACTTTGGCAAAGAAGTATTTTTTCCTTTTTTTTTCTTCTTCACAAAGCTATAGCGGCATGCCCATGTACAGAGGACGACGACACTTGCCAGTTCTTGTTACCAGAAAAAGTCCTATCTCAACCAAAATGAACGCATTCAGTATATTTTTTTACTTGCAAGCCAAAGAAGACTTTGAAAAATGAGTTATGGTAGCTTAATTGTGGCGCCCCGAAACACTTCTTCCAGGGTGGACGAGCCCAGCTTGTCTTCAGTTGCGGGAATTTCGTTGGCGAGAGATTTCATTATTACAAGATTCGACCATATTCTATTTCATTATAGCATGGTTTGAGAGTAGCTGGATGTCATTTGAAGTAAATGCAGTGCAGTAAAAAAATGATCCATAGTGCTTACCAGCTCGTTGTCTGAGGTTCGTTCCTCGTCGTCCATGGAAAGAATGCTACTCTGCTGCACTGGCACGCGGCCACCAGTAGGGGGTGGTCCTTCTGGAGGAGTGCCGTACTGCACACACAACATGGGCCTCACTGTTACCTATAGTTGATATCCTTTGCCTGAAAAGCCAGGCACTTGAAATTCGAATTTACACTCCTTGAAGCTGAACAGAATGCAGTGCCTGTTGTTTCGTAAGCTTACGTGTACAGAAAACACGAATGCAGGTGCTCATCTTCAAGTTCAGAATGTTGTCAAGTATATTGAGGTAAGTCAACAAATGTTGAGTTATGAACCCCTACCTGTGTTGAACACTCAGTCAATATACAATATTTCGAAATAGAACTTTTCTGCTTGGTAGCTATGCACCTGCTATTCGTGAAGACATTTTACAATCAGTTTGTTTAAGTAACAAGGTAAAAATGAGAAAAGACGTGAACACAAGAAGCATCCACAAGCGATTATTTTTTTTACTGCACTGATACTTCTAACAGCAACATGTTTAAACTTAACATGTTGTTTCTGCTACCAAATAATTGATGTCAGAACATTCCTAGGCAGTTTAGCATCAATTCATGCATTCTCAGCATGATATCTAGCTTGAAAAGCTTTATTCAATTTTCAAGGTGTGATGCAAGTTAGAGGCAATTTGGCTCACATCAAGCACCTCAAATTAATGTCACAGTTATCAACAAATGTACAGTAATGCAAATCCCACAGAAAGTGTGCTTAGGTGGACACAACTCTGTAAGGGGTAACTGGCTTATACGTGTTTTATAGCCCAAGTCCAGCCTTGTCCAAGAAAGGGCCATGCGTTGGCTCGACTCAATCATTTCAAGTCTTGCCTGCACCCGGCCCAGGCCCGTAAAATTTCGACCCGGCCCGTTTGAGCCAGCAGCCCTTGAAGGTAAACAAGCCATGATCGAATTCTCAAAGAGGTACTGACACAAAATTTTGAAGGCGACATAACTTGTGGGGTTTATTTGTGTGCATACAGATGCATCATCTACAAAACATAAACAGCTATTCTTGCCTAGAATATATTTAAAACCAATTTCGAAGTGCATGTGATGCAAGTGTGCGTGATATGCTCCACCTCGGGACATCGACACCAACTTAGTTTTTATGTAAGCAACCAAGAGTCATCTGCATCAAGATTTTGTGTAGACCATCGCAAAGCTTGCGAGCACTCTCTCCTAGCAGACCTTTCAATGAGAGAGTGGCTGCCCCACCTTTATGGATTTACACGTAAGTACAAAGACTGAATTTGTTGCCTCATCAGTGTAAGGGAGTCATTGCTGAAAATGGCTGTAAACACAGCGTTCAGGCAAATGCGGTTATGCGTGCTCACGTAGCCAGCTATGTTTAAAATAAAACAACTCTGGGTCCCCCCTCTCTTGACACATTTTGAAACATGCAGTTCGGCATTTCATCTCGTTTTTGAATCTCAAATACCCATCATAACATACAAGGGTGACACTTGTGCCAATAAACTCGTCGAGAAAGTAAATATTAATATGCTGGTGCTTAAGCTTTCTGAATGATTATTACACTGCTGCATAAACCTCAACAAATAATACGAAGTGGAAATGGGCAAAATTAATCCTCATGCATGATCATATTTTACTTATTTATTTACTGAATAATGCGGACAAAAAGTCCAAGCAGGGTGAGCATACATGAAACGCACTAAATAACAGAATGAAACAAGGTTGCAAAGCGTTTTTTACACCATTTCTTTGCATATAAGACAGAGGGGTTATGACTTAAAAAAAAGTAACAATTGAACAACAAGGTGATAATACAATTTAAGGAAGTCATGGAAGAAGAGTATTTACACAAATGGTCAAGGGCGTTGAGGAAATGCTTCGGTTAGTTTATTCCAATCATCTATTGTTTGTGGGAAGAAGGAGTACCGAAAAGTATCAGTCCTTGCGAAGATTGGCGTTATGGAATGAGGATAGTGGTGTCGAGTGGGTCTGCTTAACAAGGGGGATACGTATACTGCGGTGTCTAAGAGTCTCTATATTGTCACATGAAAAGAATTTTTTTTTTTTTAGTAAGCAACTGCTACTGCTTTCACAGGAATCGAAGATCAATGGTGATGAACACAAATAAGTGCAGTGCACCAGAGCTGTGTCACGATCTGCTTGCCTCATATTGCCCAGAAGCGAACAGGCCCCACTGACCTATAAATATTTCACACGGCTTTAGTATTTATGGGCTACAGTTTGCTGCCTAGGCCTAACGCCTGGACTTTATGCCTGGACCTAATGCCTGGCAAGCTGATGGCCGAACCCAAAACTATCAGAGTTCCTAGAGAGTTGAACATTGCCAACACTGTATTCACAGTACAATGTACATGTATTATGCTGTTTTGAGTGGGTTACGTTTTTATTTGTTTTTATTAGCATTCATAAGATTATTAGCATGTTACTAGTTATGCATTAAGTTTAGCTGGTGAGCGCGCTGTGACGTAAAAGCAGTTAATGATTGCCCACATTTATGTTGCACGACAACGTGGCTGAGTCCTTGTGTTCCACGTGAAGAGCATGTTTTCATTGCACATGCAGTGTTGTTTCACTGAATAAGAACAATGCGATAAAAAAGCACAGCACATATTTAAGCAATCATAAAGCATGCTGTGATTAGCCAAATAATAGCTTTAATAGGATTCTCATTTAGAATGGGGGGTCATTCCAGATGGCCCAACAACCTGTATTAAAGAAGCCTTGCTGGCAGTCATTGCTACTTCAACATCACTGAACAATTGCTCAAACTTGATTATAATAGTGTGATGACTGGCTTATGACCTTAAACCCTACTAAATGCAAACTAATGTCATGCACTCGTCGTCTAAACCCTCTCCGCTTCTCTTGTAACATAGCTAACATCTCTATGTAATCAGCAGCGATTTATAAGTACCTTGGAGTCGCCCTATCCTACAAATTGTCATGGAACACTGACATTAATAAAATCTCATCAACATCTAACAGAACCCTGGGCTTCTTAAAACGTTATTTACACAGCACTCCGAGTCATGTGAAACTACTTGCTTATACAAGTTGGAATACGCATCTCTCATCTGGAACCCACCTGAAGTTGGTCTTAAAAATTCCCTTAAAATCAATCAAAATCATGCAGCTAGATTCACTCATGCTTCATACTCATACGACATCAGTGTTTCATCCCTCAAAGCCGAGTGTAACTGACCACATTTACCTTGTCGCTGATGCCATTGCAACCCTCTCATCACTATTTCACAAGTTTTTTTTTCACTTGCCACTTAACCGTTCTCTTTACATTATACCTGCAGCTCACATATCTCATTACACCGGCCATGCGCTCCAAGTTTTTCACCCACGTGCCCGTACTGAAACATTTTCTGCTTCTTTTTTTTCCCAGAGCAGCAAAAGACTGGAATCACTTTTTCCACGATATTGCCAGAATCAGCTGCCCATCTAGCTTCACGCATAGCATTTCAAATGTAACTTCACATTGACCATTGTGACAACACTATCAATTGTATGTTAACCCACCCGTTATGTAATACCCTCCCGGGGGTTTCTAAGGAAATAAAAATTAATGAATGAATAAATGAAACAAAAAAATTACAGAAAGGGTAACACTTATGAAAAGCACAGAGAAAGGATGAATGACCTCATGCTAATAATTCTAACTCTGCCTCCAAGAATTTTCAACAGGATTCAGACAGGATATGTGGCCCAATACTTCAAGCACTAAGTGGTGGACATATGTATTAAAATTCAAATGTTTGATGCAGTTTTATTTTGTCACAAATGCATGGGCCTTATGTGCCATGTCACCCTCTCATGTTGCAATACTTTGCTTATGGCTAACGGCGTTAAGCCTTTGTACTTTTCTTGAATTTTTTTTTTCTTATGAGATTGTCAGGCGCATTTCTGTTGGCATTTACTCATGTCAAGTGTTTTTTTTTTTCTTCGGCACATCTCATATGTTGACACTGTCATCTCTTTTTTTTTTTTTTTCAAACCTGCTAGGATGCTTCAGAAATGAGAAAGCCCTGCTCTGCAACAAGGGAGCACAAGAGCAACAAGACAGTGAATGTCATGCATGCCAAACGTATGCGAAGTTCCAAAGATACGAAGAACTTGGTATACCCTAAACAACCAAACAAGTTGGTTTCTATACTATTAGGACAACATATTTTTTGCCTCCAGCTGTAAATGCCTTTTCTCACAGCTATCTTCCATGCTTTTCTTTTTTTGTCATAAACAAGCAGCAAAAATACTACTTTCACACTTACGCTGCAACCGATCATTTCACCACAAAAAAGGCCCTATGTGATACATCTTCTTTATTGCAAGTCTCTGAGATGCCTCAGACCCAGAGAGTATGCAAAAAAGCCAAGAATAAACATTGCAATCTAAGTCGCACTTCTTGTGTGCACGGCTCAAAATATCGGCACTTCCATGAAAGCTAATTGACAACACAGTTTGCATTGCAGCCTAAAAACAAAAACAAGAACATGGCAGTTCTACAGCTGTCTTCAAACAAAAAATGAACTTGTGAATCTCACTCAACAATTATTGTCACTCTAGCACTATGTTAATGCAGTGTGAAGCATTTCAGCTACTTTGCGACGAAAGTAAATCACTGCTCTGAAAAATCAGGCATAATGCCTTTCTGCAGGGCTTTAACTGCAAGCTCAACATTTCACTAGCAGCAATGAAAAGTGCAGTGCGCTCTAGCCAGCTGCAGTGCTGCCCCCTGGGAGAGAACAAAATGTTACCTGCAACGGTCGGCCTTCAAGGCTGTCGTCCAATCCGGGAAGCTCACCTTCCAGGAATCCCTGCCAGCAGTGGTTAGCAGCACAGCAAGTGTGAAAGGGGGGGGGGGGGAGGGAGGGTGCACTACGTTAGCCAGTGGGTCAAGCCATGCATTCCTGACACTGTGAAGCAAGAAGTGAGGCTAGCCTACTCAATGAGGTGAGCGATCGGGCAAGCTGTGCGAGTTAATGAGCTGCTCCAAACAGGACAGTTCGTTCACACAAACTTCTGCATTCTCAAGGTGAACAGCACAGCTTTGTTGAGAAATTGGCCACATCTAAACTGGCCGCAATGCTACACTCGACTACGGGGTTGTAAAAGAACGACTCAAACCCCACAAACCTGAACAATGTGCAGTGCGAACCCTTGTGCCTAGGCTTCCCCGCAATCAAATCAACAAAAGCACGAAAAGAGTTCTATTGGTGGCTACTGTAGGCTACAACAGAACGCAGGAGTCATAATTTGTATCTACCATATTTGCTCGCATAATCCGCGCTTTTTTTTCTGTGTGAAAAACATATGCAAAGTTGGGGTGTGCGAGAATTACGCGGAGAAAACTTTCCACCAAAACGTACAGAGCAAAAAAGAAAACGAAGTGGCCACAAATCGGGATTCTCACACCAGCAACTAACAGCAAGCTTTGAGAAGTACTAATTAAAACTTACCTCAACAATAAAAGCACAGGTTCAACACAAGACAAGATTTATTTGAGACAAAAAGTGCAAGCAAATAATCGAGAATTAGAATATCATACGCAAAGCTTGTGGGCATTGCGGGCGTAACAGTAGCGTACGTCACTCAACAGGAGCTCTCAAAAGGTAAACGTAGGATGTCAGTATTGGGCTGATGGCTATTTAACAAAATTGTCCGCAGTTTCCTTCTGAAGAAATAAAGTTTACCACCAATCCCAGTTTTAGGCACATGGCAGGCCCAACGCATCTTGGTGTATTTCAGCTGCCGTCACCAGTAGCGAACACAAAACTCGTCGACTCTGAAGGGCCTACCGGCAGCCCTGTGTTCAGTGCATGATCAATCACTTTCAACTTGAAAGCAGCCGTGTAGCTTCAGTATCGCCCCGTAATGTAACAAGATTACCGACACAACATACAAAACACACCGCAACGCGCACTTGCCACTTTGGCTTGGCTTGGATTGAATTGAGTTTCCGTGCAATAATAGTACGCTTGATGCCTAAGAAATGGCGCCAGATGGCACACGCTATCATCATCAATGGCTGGAAGGAGCCGACAACACTATTGCAGCAATTTTCTAGGGTGCAATAATTACTCAAGAAAAAAAAGAAATCGTACTTTTGTTGGGCGATGTGGGGGTGCAAGAATTTTGTGAGTGCGAAGATTACGCGAGTAAATACAGTAACTAATTAGCACAGCTTGTCATTTATATGAACAGCACTGCGCTTCGCAGAAACTCCTGAGTGCCCTTAGGCTCGCCCTGCAAGTAATGTATGTATTCACAAAGCCCATATGCCCAACCATCTTTGCTTCACAACTGCAAGTGGCTCATGGATGCACTTTATCCATGCCCCATTTTACAGTTCTATATTTCTACGTCACACTGAATCATGAAACACCTCAGTGGAAACACGCTTTAGTGCAAGCACACATTAGTAGAAGCCAGACCTCTAAACAGTGGTCCCATCACAAAATAATTCAGAATTTGAGACCATGATACATGACTCATGCAAGTAACTTGGTTTAAAAGTTGTGTGAGTAAGACAATGGCTAAGTAACTGCTCCCTAAGAATAATTGTCTCAAAACTAAGCAAGCTCATTAAGAAACTTATAAAAAATACAAAAGAAAGGCAGAGTAGTCAGCTTATGCTCATAGAGTGATCCAACAGCAGCAAACGCTTACCTCTTCAGAGGTGTTGTCAGCCTCTTCAGCTGTGTCATCCCCACGCCATGTCTCTGACAGGTCACTGGGGTCCTGAACACAAAATGGGCAGTCTTCAGTTCCACAAGCTGGTGAAGCACTTTGTTGCATGAAAGGTAGACAAGTAACGAACACGCACAGTACTGATATGTCCAAACATGCATGTGCTTGCAAACAAATGCACATACACACACATGCACACACAAAAGTTATTACCCGTAAAACCACACTAGACTGTCGTCGATTGGACAGTCTTTACAGACGAACCCCCTAACTCAGATGTCAAAATCAAATCCTCGCTACACCCCTATTCTAGCAAATTAGAAAAGAAACTTGTCTTTTGTATAATACCTCAGATACAGAGCTCGAAAGGTAACAAAAAAATGGCGAGCTGACAGTGAAGAACTTCCACTCTGACAAGGATATCCCCCCCCCTCACCCAATGTGCTGCCCCGACAGATGTCTCAGAATGTTGTCTACCAAACCTTCTTGACCTTCCACAGTAAACAATTTAAAATGGGCATTTTGTACAATCAGAATATTTACAGCAAAACCTGGCTTCTCTGAGCATTGCTGAGCTGCACAGCAAAATATTTTTGCTGCGAATTTTTCATAATATTTAGTGTTGGAGGGCTCTCTGCAACAGGGCACTGCAAGGTCTGATAGCTCTGAGCAGCAAAGTATCCCTGCACTGACTAGGATACAGAAGCAAGCTCACTCTAACAGGGGTCACCGGGGGATTATCCGTGCAGGATGAAGGTGCAAGCCCTAGGTCAAGACTAGGCCCCATGGGCGGCTCCTCCACTGGGCCAAGGGGGCCTTCGAGGGTGCACAGCAGAGTCTCGGGGCTTGACCGCTGCCGCAAATGCGTCGGAACACTCTGCAAGACACAGAACACACAAAGTTCAAGCTCGAATCTGCTTGTTCTTCTGCGTTTGGCTATCGCAATGTAGTGGTGTTGCATGTATCAATTGTCATGCATCGGCTGGTGTGAATATTCGAATGCTTTACAGTATTCAAGTTCGCTTTGATTCGAATTTTCATTACTGAAAATTTTGAAGTATTCTAAATGAACAAATAGGCACGCATTAATCCGCACGTAACCCCCTGTAAAGATGGTTTAACTGCAATATAGGAATGCAAAACCATGAAAACACCTATCCAGAAGAGATCCGCACTGCCACAAATCCCATTTCAAGGTTAATGAACAAATTATGCTCACATCAATTAATCATTCTTTTACTTTCCAAGTTTAAAACTGGCCCATATGCTCCAAGTATAGTAAATTAAAACGCTTAACATATTTTACAGGTTACCATTTAAATTCCCCAGAAGTCATATCCTGCTACTATTCAATGTTGTTTCCACTTCTTTCGAACCAAAAATGGCATTTTCACAGGCCTTGTTTCAATTTTCTAAAAATGTTGTGCCCGTTAGTTGGGTCACGACAAATGTGCTCATTTTTCTTCATAACATAAGATACATACTATTCAAATTCGGTTCGAAAGTTATTTGCCCAAATGGCTGTTCACTTCCAGCCTAAAATTTACTGTTCGCACATGCCTAGTCATGTGGCATCAGCTAGGCGATTATTCTCAAAAGAGAGGATGATTGCTCTCTTATGGCCCACATGATTCGAACTAATGGGCACTGCAGTGATGTTGCTACTTTATGGACAGGTAATGTGCACTCTAGTGTGCTGTGACCGATGGCGCTAATATAGGCGATGACAATAAACCCAGCTAACAATTGCTGCTCCTGGCTTCATCAGTTACACTCTGAGTCTTTGATCAGCCACGTTGTGGCTGATACAAATACCACAGCTGCATGCGACACTCTTTGCCGCTTTTTTCCCCCCCATATTGATCTCGATGCAATTGGACAAGTTTGTGCAGTTTTTCATGCTGCTTTTCAGTATATAATTACTTCTGTAACTTGTCTCGCTCCTATGTAACTAAAGTTCATCCACTATTGTTTTAAGAGCCACTGACACCAAAATCAAAACACTGAGATGTTTGCCATTGTTCAATTGTCTTGTATACGTGAGCACTTTTGACCTACCATTAGCGACAAATGCAGCCTTTCCCATATTTTCATTTAAAGCTAGCAATTGTGCTCATCTGAGTAGGAGGAACATTGCAACATCGCCACTGGTATGACTTGCATATTGAATCCCCTTAGATGTTGAATGAATAAAGAGAGTATCATCAACGTCACAGACAGGTTTATGGTGCACAGACACGATCACAACTGGAAATCGACCGCAGCTATTGATTCTTGATTCTTGCTGATATCACCCAGCGCGCAGAGGATTACGCCAATCAACTAGCTGCAACTAATTGGGCCAATTTCTGTGATTCACTCAATGGAACGCTGAGTACGGCCAAAACATGGAACATACTGAAAGCCATGATAGACCCCACGAAGACAAAAAATGAAAACAGTAAAGCCGTTGAACGATTGCTGCACTTATACCCAAGTACAAAAGAGGACCTCATTCAAGCCATGCATAGAAAATGCTTTGGGGAAGACGGAGCGACGCCTTCATATTAAGGAAGGTATAAAGGATCACCGCAACCTGATTTAGACAAGCCTTTTACGGACGCTGAGATAAGAGCAGCCATATTTAGTAGCAAGAAGAACACAGCCGCGGGTGCAGATAAAATCACCGATGGTATGATCAGGAGCCTAAATGACGAAGCCATTGAAGCTCTCACTAAATACATAAACAAACATTGACTGGCTGGAACTGTCCCACCAGAATGAAAACATCCGATTGTGGTCATGGTGCCTAAACCAGGAAAAAGTTGCCATTGAGAACATGAGACCTACCTCGCTCACGTCCTGCTTAGGAAAAATCTTTGAACAACTGGTGAACACCAGGCTCCTCAACCATCTCGAGAAGAACAACCTCATGCCCAAAACTATGTTTGGCTTTCGCTCATACCTTTCTACGCAAGATGTTCTACTACTTTTAAAAGAACAAGTATTAGTGGACATCTCTAAGGTTGGGGAAAATGTCGTTATGGCAGTTGACATGAAGGGAGCCTTTGATAACATCAGTCACAAAGCAATACTAGAAGGTCTGGAGGAAGCTAACTGTGGAGAACGAATGTTCGACTACGTCAAAAGTTTTCTTAGTAACAGGACTGCAACAATCAAGCTGGGAGATTACGAATCCGACATCATTAAACCTCCAAACAAAGGAACACCCCAAGGAGCGGTCATCTCACCGACACTTTTCAATGTCGCCATGACAGGCCTTGCAGGAAAACTCAAAGATATTGCCGTTCTACAACATGCGATATATGCAGACGATATTGCGGTATGGACAACTACAGGCAGCCTAGCAGAGAAAGAAGATAGGTTACAACAGGCAGCTAACACCATAGAAGAGTACGCAAGGATACGGGGTCTTCTGTGCTCAGCCGAAAAGTCAGAGCTCATTTGCTTCACGAAGAGAAAAGCAGGGAGGATCGACCCGAATCTAAAGCTGGAAGTCAAGCTCGACGGAAATGTCATTCCGGAGAAAGATACCGTACGCATACTAGGAGTGTGGCTTCAAGCTAATCAGAGATGTCTGCACACACTAAATCAACTCAAAACATCAGTACAGCAGATCTCATGCATGATCTCACGAATAACAAACAACCATAACGGCATGAGAGAACAAGATACCCTAAAATTGGTCAAAAGCCTCATCATCAGTCGCATTACATACTCCCTTCCGTATCAAATCATGAACAGGAAAGAGAAAGAAAAAGTAAACCAAATAATTAGAATGGCCTACAAGACAGCCCTGAGATTACCGCGGAATACTTCAAACGACAAGCTGCTGGCGCTTGGTCTTCATAACACAATTGAAGAATTATCCGAGGCCCAGTTACCAGCGCAAGAAAATCGCCTTCTCCAGACCCCAACGAGCAGAGCAGTCCTAACAAAACTAGGGCGCGATACTTTATTACAAACACACCAAGAAACTAAAGAAGTACCAAGCGAATTCAGAGAATGGTACACCGTATTGCCAATACCAAGCAACATGGATCCTACTCTGCATGCTGGAAGAAGAAAGGCAAGGGCTGACTACATAGACAAAAAGACAAGATTTTTGAACATGGCCAGATTCACTGACGCTGCGCCTTATCAGACCAATGCAAAGAGATATGTGTGTGTAGCCACCGACCATAGAAGGAAAATTACAGCCTGCGCTTAATAGATCAGGCGTCGACAACACAAGCAGAAGAAGTTGCCATAGCACTCGCAATAAAAGAGGGATGGACGCGAAACGCTCCAATAACAATCATTACAGATTCGCAAAAAGCTTGCAGAAACTATCTAAAGGGCGAAATTGGAGCACAAGCGCTCCGTATATTGGTTGGGACAGGATGGGACCCCACAGTGAAATACGTACAGGCTGTGACTTGGGCACCGGGGCACGAGGGCGTGACAGGGAACCTGCGCGCGGACAAGGTGGCTCGAGGCTTCACAAATAACCGAGCCACTCAAGTCAATGCAAGTGATGACCCTACACCCCTGAACCCTTGCTTCGCAACAGTTTTAAAGTACTACAGAAAAAATAGGCAGCTGTATCCACGTCCTCATAGCAAGCTCAGCGCTGCAGAGGCAACAGCGCTAAGAAAAATACAGACTAACATTTACATAAACCTGCACACTCTTCACCTGATCTACCCCACGGCGTACAGAGATATATGCCCATGGTGTGGAGCCACTCCAACACTCTTTCACATCCCGTGGGAGTGTGCAGAGCACGACGAAGAGCACGACACCACTGGCACGTGGGAGGAATGGGAGGCGCTGCTGTCTAGTCCAGCCCTAGTGGATCAGCTGCGACTGATCCAAAGAGCTGAACGGATGGCTCGCGCCAGTGGGGCCCTGGAATAGGGGCACCACCCTGCCAGACAGACTTCACTCTCCCCCTCGTATATTCCTCGGGGCACTGGAGTTCAAGCCTGTCTGGATTATGTATATAATAAAGTTTTGTACTACTACTACTACTACTTGATTCTTGCTCCGATTGCCCTACTGTCAGGTTGCTCTCAAGATGGATAGGGGCCCTTACACTATTGGTGTTTAGGAATGTTTTTTCTTTCTCTCTTTTTTCCTAGTGGGTGCTGAGCATTGTTACGTTATTGCCCACCCCTTAGAAGACGAACACTGGGCGACAAAGAACTATACGGTCACAAATGCAGGTAGCTGTACTGCGTGTCATTTCATTCCATATTGGTTCAAACAAAAGGAACTAGCAGATCATTAGCTGCAAGCCAACTAGGAAAGCTTTGCATTGGCATAAGACAGAAAGATGTCAAGATGTCAAAAATAAGCCAGCTAACTATCACTTAAGCCACTCCGTGTAGATCGTCATATTTCTACCTAATGTATAATGAAAACATATAAACTGTGGGGGTGCTGACACCCCCCCTGTAAAGTTGTCTGTGCCGCGTGGCGCACGTGTCTCGCCCCAGGGCGTTATTTCGGTGGTGACCACCACCGGGCGATAGATGGCGTTGTGTTCGCTCTGAGTACCACTGTTGGTAGAGCGGTAGCGCCGGCAGTGGCCCCTGGCGGAAGGCGGGCCTTGGCGGTGGGCGAGCGTTGAGCGAGCCTCTTCTGCGCGTGGCGGCTGCCGCGAACGGTTGTCTGTAGCGCGGGTCCCCGGTGCTCGGCACCGCGGGCTTCGCGCCGGGGTCCCACGTGGAAAGTCAGGCGTTGGCGACGCCGTCTTGGGTATGTGCTAGTGTGTTGAGTGTGTTAGTGTGTGTTTATCATGTTATTTTGTGTTTAGTGTGTCACTGGGTTATGTTGTTTGTATGGTAGCGTGTTAGTTGAAATTGGTGTATCATTCGGCGGACGATATCGTCGTCTAAATTAGTTAATAAATGTATGTATGTTGCGTGCGTTGTACCGACCGCGTCTACTGTGTCCGTTCACTCCAAGAGCGTGGCGTGGCGAAGCGCTCGTTCGTCTCGCCGAGACCCCACACTGGCTGCCCAACGTGGGGCTCTTGGAGTGTCGGACGACAGTTCTTGCGGTTCGGTACAGGGATTTTGTTAGAGCCGGAGTAGAGTAGGCCTAGGGGAGACTTCTTTGCTAGTGTCGGTGGTGTGCTTTGTTGAGAAGCGAGGGGATTGGTTTTGTAACGTGTTTCAATTTGTCGGCAGGTTGACTTTCTTTTTTTTTGCTCGCAAGTGTTCTTATCTTTTGTTGTTAGTTTTCAAAAACGTTGTTGAATTAGGACGAGAGCCATGCGGTCCGCATCCTGAAGTGAGCAAGGCCTAGAGCACGTGGTTTGTAGGCCAGGCCCGAAGCGAGTGAGTACGGAAGCCTCGTGGGTGGTCCGATTTTCTGTAAATAGCTTCTTCTATCTCTTTGGGCTCAGGGAGCCGGGCGTCGTTGCTGACTTGTATTGCGGCTCGACGCCGGGGCGTCGTGACACCGCCCGGGGCGGTGGACGCCGATCGCTCGGTAAGCTGCTGTGCGCGGCGAGCGATAGGGCCACCTCACAGAGTGGACGTCTCCTCGCGGCTGCCTCTCCTGCGCCTAGGCTGGGTGCTGGGTGGATGCCGGTTGTTGCCGAGCGACTCATTAGGCCTAAGGCTCTGCGCAGCCGCCTGTCGCACGTGGCACAACTAGGTGGATCGTAGCGTTGAGGTGTTGCGCTCTGCTTCCCTCACTTTTTTTTTCTTGTGAGCACGAGTTAGAAAAAGTGATTTTTGTTTTTATTTTGATGGGCGTCTCAGCCGCCACCGATGTATTAGCTAGCAGTACTAACCACCGTACCACGTGGCCGAAAAGCCTGAAGCTCCCTCCCCTGGGCCGCGCTCCTTTGTTTCTTTCGAGTTTTGTTTTTTGTTGATGTATTCAGCGGGAGGGATGTCATCCACGGCCGGCTGTCCTGCGCATCGTCAGCGTCGCTGGCCAGGAATGCGGTCGTGAGTTCGGGCGATGAAGATGCCTGGGACCTGCGCAACTGCCTGCAGTCCGGCGCCCTCGTGAGTGCTGGTCGCAACTGGAAGACGTGTCGGCGCTAGCGACGGATCGTCGCGCCGACGGCAACGTTGCTGTTGCGGGGCCGGTACTGAGGTGAAGTCTAGCCGGAGAGTGCAGCAGTGTCGACCAGCGGCGGTGTCGTGGTGCAAGGACATTATGGTCGTGCGATATCATTTTTTTGTTAAAGCTTGTGTAGCTAATTTCGGGATATGGTTTGATTTAAGGTTGGGGGAATGTGGGGGTGCTGACACCCCCCCTGTAAAGTTGTCTGTGCCGCGTGGCGCACGTGTCTCGCCCCAGGGCGTTATTTCGGTGGTGACCACCACCGGGCGATAGATGGCGTTGTGTTCGCTCTGAGTACCACTGTTGGTAGAGCGGTAGCGCCGGCAGTGGCCCCTGGCGGAAGGCGGGCCTTGGCGGTGGGCGAGCGTTGAGCGAGCCTCTTCTGCGCGTGGCGGCTGCCGCGAACGGTTGTCTGTAGCGCGGGTCCCCGGTGCTCGGCACCGCGGGCTTCGCGCCGGGGTCCCACGTGGAAAGTCAGGCGTTGGCGACGCCGTCTTGGGTATGTGCTAGTGTGTTGAGTGTGTTAGTGTGTGTTTATCATGTTATTGTGTGTTTAGTGTGTCACTGGGTTATGTTGTTTGTATGGTAGCGTGTTAGTTGAAATTGGTGTATCATTCGGCGGACGATATCGTCGTCTAAATTAGTTAATAAATGTATGTATGTTGCGTGCGTTGTACCGACCGCGTCTACTGTGTCCGTTCACTCCAAGAGCGTGGCGTGGCGAAGCGCTCGTTCGTCTCGCCGAGACCCCACAAAACCCACCCCTTACATAATGCCCTTGGGCTTCCAAGGTAATAATTGATTGATATGTGGGGTTTAACGTCCCAAAACCACCATATGATTATGAGAGACGACGTTGTGGAGGGCTCCGGAAATTTCGACCACCTGGGGTTCTTTAACGTGCACCCAAATCTAAGCACACGGGCCTACAACATTTCCGCCTCCATCGGAAATGCAGCCACCACAGCCGGGATTCGAACCCGCTAAGGTACTCGGTCAGTAGCCGAGTACTTTAGCCACTAGACCACCGCGGCAGGGCCGCTTCTAAAGTAATAGTACTATGATGAAATGAATTGAAATCGCGTACCATATTTACTCACATATCTCACACTCCCTAACCCGGCCGAGCCAGTTCACCGGCGCACGCACGAATAGACTGTGGACCTTTGAATTCTTGGGACGGGCGCGATGAGCGCGCGCCCGGCCGATGGGGCAAGCGCAGTAAGACGGGCCACGAGTCACTTTTTCCTAGGGTCTCTAGAATGCCGTGCACAAACACTCAAACCTGTTGATGGATTGCCGGAATTGCTGGAGCGTTTGTCCCCCTCTACCTCTCCATCTCTAACAGCATGTGAATGCACGCACGCGTCTTGGCACAAACAACTTTCGGAACCAAAGGCGTGCGAAGACCTGTTGCGCCTGTCATGCCAACTCTTCCCCCCGTTCTCTGCGTCGGTGCTGCAACGCATGCTTGGTTGATTTTGCAAGTGTAGGTTTCGCCCTCCGTCCTTGGCGTTTCTACTGCTCTTTTGCGATGGGCTAGAGTAATTATATGTACAGCGAAATTCAAGCTCGCTGTTGTAAATTTTGCCGAAGAAAATGAGAATTGTGCCACCGCCAAGCATTTCAGCGTGAAGTTCTCCTATGTGAAACAATCGACGTGATCAGTACGAAAGAAAGAGAGTGCACGCTTGCTGATACAAGTTTCCTGCCCGTGCAGAAGGACTTTTCAATTATGTGCAAGCACTCAAGTCCTCCAGTATCACCATGTCGTGGGACCTAGTTTCTCGCAGCACTGTCGAGAAGAGCTTCAAGAAAATGGGACATTCGAACGCACTGGACAGAACAGAGGGCGATGTACTTTGGGAGGGCAGTGGCAGCGGGCATGACGATGATTCTCAATCAGACCTCTCAATCAGCAATTCCGACCAGGCCACGCTTGACCGGATCTCACTGGTTAAAGTACGTGCTAATTCAGTTAAATAAAGAAGTATATTTCATTCATCTCCAATTTCTTTTATTTTCTTTAATGTACATACTTTCCGTATTAAGACTATCGGACATTATTTTGTGTGGATTCGCGAAATCCCCGCGTAGTTTGCGCACCCCCTTCTCGGAGCCCCCGAATCATGAAGAAAAAAGTGCGCAAATTTTGCATGTGAATGCGGTAAGTCATTTGCCTTTATTAACAGTGCTTCTTGAGGTGACAGGCCCTGAATTGAGGTGCTACTAAGGGTTGACCAGAAGACATCTTAAAGCGAGTAGAAACTGGACTGCAACATTTGTGAGAAGACAAAAGCTTCTCCTTTAGAGACACACGGGTATCTTCCAGAAGATCAATGATGACGTTATAAAAGGGCGATTTCTTTTCTATTAAATGTCTGTGTATTACACGCAGCTACACCTTCATTTACACATCACTGAACTAGCAAATATTGTGTACATGTTATAATCATGTAAATACGGTATGTTAGCTGTTGATACCTTTAGATATTCATGTACAGCAGCTGATATTTCAGCTTTGTTCGAGCTCTGTGAAAATCAAGATTTCCTCTCGCAAAATGCTGCTGAGTGGTATCCTGTAAAGCTAAAACAGAACTTATGTACAGAAAGCTGGGCCGGCAATGTGTCTAACCATAACTTCCAAACAGGTATTCTCTAGGCTTGTGCAAATAGTAAATTCTAGGTTCAAAGTGACTTCAAATAGTAATCTGGTCGAACCATTTTGAATCGAATTTGAATTCTATATATCACATATCACAATTTTGAATAGTAACAGGGTTTGACCTTTGGCAGCATGCAAGTGATAACCTGTTTAATGTGTTATGTTTTAAAATTTCCTATAATTAGAATATATAGGCCAAAATAACAAGCTTTTAAGCTTCCAAAATAATGAATCGATGTGAAGCTAATAGTATGTTCAATTAGCTTTAAGGGGACATGCTACTCAAAAAAAAGTTTCTATATTTGACAGCCTAGGGAAGTGAAACTTTTGCAGTATTTAGAGGTTTTGATGCTCGCTTCAAACATGTAATCAGTTTTATAGTAAGCTGCATAGTTTTCATTTTGTACCATGGCAATGTGTAAAATATAGATCTTTTTAGAGACACTTTCTGCCACTGAGTTTTTATGGTTCTGAGCCAATAGTGGCTCATACTGCTCCACAATAACTGCAGACTGCAAGTAACTAACTAACAAGAAAGCGCATCTTAGCCATTTTAACAGGCAAGAAAACTAACAAGAAAGTGCATCTTAGCCATTTTAACAGGCAAGAAAAATTGTAATGTGAGAAGTCTTAGAATGCCGAGGCCTCACTAATTGTTTATTTCAGTTTCATATTAATTATAAAAGTGATATCAAGCTTCAAAGAAAATACTTGCATTCTTCACATGTTAAGGAGCATGTGGGCAAAATTTTATTATGATCTGGCTATCAAAAGTGCCAAAAACATGACGTCAAAACTCAAAAAGCTGCCCAAAACAGTATCTTGAGAAAAACCGCATCTTTTAGGTATAAGTGAAAGCTCAATATGTGGCTAGGATGCATTTCTTAAAATTATTTCTTTCGTCATGAGAGCTTCGGAATCATGGTTATTTTGAGCATGTGGCTTTGGTGAACTGCTCATGCGAAATACAATGGCAAGCAGCTGGGCGACAATTTCCAGGAGACTATAGACAACGAGCTGTCTTTTTTTTTAGTAGCCACCTTGTGTTTTTTTTTTTTAAGTGGTTTTAACCTACTTCAAGTTAAAATACAATCTTCACTTTTTGTGTGTGAAAGCTGAGAAACTACACTTGTGAAAACAAATAAAAACAAAGAATACGTAATTTTGGAAAAAAAGAAGTTTCGTTTTTCGGCTCACAGTTTTCCTTAAAGTAACGGGTTCGCGGCAATGCATATTTTGCTTGGAAAAGTGTAATCATGGTAGAGCAAACCTCCAATGCAGTGAAACCACGTTTACAAAAGGTTACATGAGGACTAATATACCACACTTACTTGTTCTTTTGAATAATTCGAAATTGTTAATAAGTTAAGTTCTAATCGATGTAAGTTCAAATATTCCAATATTCGTTAGCATATTCGAAGTGCTTGAATATTTTCACAAGCCTAGTATTCTAAACTGCGACGCATTAATCAGGCCCACTTACCCACGGACTGGGCCCGAGCGCATGCGAGAGGTTCTCTAACGAAGCCGAGCTTGCCAGTGGTCCCGACCGGGGACGCCCCGTTGTTGTCGCATGAGGTGCTACGTGGAAGGAACTCGAGCGCAGCCCCTCGGGTCCTTCCGTACTCCGACGGGCCTCGGTGGCCGAGCGCTGACGAGGAGCAGCAGCGCTGGCCTCCTGATTGGAGTTCCGCAAGGCCAACAGTTGTGTCTCCAAGTGAGCAATGCGCTTGCGGGCGCTCTGCATCTCGGCATGGCTTTTCTCGGACGACGTTTTGCCATACTCGTGCAGCAATTGCTGTGAATGGGGCACCGATGTAGCAACCGTGAGACTGTGAAGCAACTGAATTATTAAAAGGTGAACATATTCAACAGAGATCTGTCTGGCTGTGTGAAAATTCCTATGAATAAAATAAACTCTTCAGCCACCTATAGTACTCAGTCTGTAAAGTTAAAATTTAAAAACTATTCATTGACCCGAGGTTTCGGGACAGATTCGGTCCTTTATTCAGGGGTGACTGTTCGGCCAGCTTCAAAGCTAGCGACGTTTTTGGTGGTGTCCCCCTCTTCATGGTCATTCTTCCCACCACAGCAACAATAATGGCGGGAAGAAGGACAATGAAGAGGAATGTCATGAGCAATCTCCCTTCAGAAAAAAAAAAAAAGATAACGAAGTATAGAAGATGGTCGCTTCTGCATGAGCGCGCACACCATTTAGCGAAGCCCGAGGCACTTGACCCAAGCTGCGATCGGCGCGCAAGCAGCGAGGAGCTGGATTGTCGACCTGGACGTGGCAGAGGAAAGTCACATCGCCAGTTAGCGTACTGACGACAGGGGCGTCAGGACAACGACTTGGCAACATGTGACGCGGGTGTCTCGACAAGAAAACGGATTCCTCGACCTGCTTCGAGGAAGGCTGCTCGAGATGAAGCCACCTACAGCAAGCGCCAATGTTCCTGGCGCAAATTCCCTTCGAAGCAAGCTGCCGGAGACAGTCCTTGGGTGACCACATCAGCGTGCAGCACCGGGTATCGCCTGTGGCTGCTATGCCCAATCACCGAGGCATACGCCACGTAACCAACATCAAGTGATAACGACGACGGGCGACCACATCAGCAGCGGCAGGGACGGCTATATTCGTCGAGAACCACGAAAGTGACACAGCGCGACCGATCTTGGACATTATCGAGTCGTGAATCGGCTTGGTCAAGTAAGGTCGGCGCGAAACGTGTAGCGATAGTTACCTGATGATGATCACGACAGTTTGGAAAGTGAAGGGATTTGTTGGAAGATTAACCTTGGGAGCTATTACTGCTTGTTTGGTACATTTTTATATATATTTTTAAAGTGCCGTTAGTGTTTATTAAATGGGTTTTCTTGTTAACCGAGTCTTGTCTCAGACCATCAACCGCAGCAGCAGCCCGTAAATCCATGACAGGGGGACACTACCAAAAAAGCCCCTAGCTTCGGAGCCAGCCGAGCCCCTGAAGATGGGGCCGAATCGGTCCTGAAATGTCGTGCCAGCTTATAGTTTTCAAATTTTAACTTTATAAAGTGTAGACCATAGGTGGCTAGAGAGTTTATTTTATTCGTATGAGCTGAAGTGTTCTAGTATTGCAAAAGCCGCGCTACGTAGCTGCATTATGTTTTATTTTTTCGAGAAATATAACGACAATAATTTAGAATAATTTTACCAAGTTACTCTTAGCAACCCTCCAGCTGCGAGCTTTGTGCATCAGAGCGGATTATCAGTTTCGCTTAAGCATGTGGCAGGAATGAGGTTCAACTCAATGAATTCAACTAATAAGCAGCGACAAAATTGGCAAGGCACCTTATTTATCAACATTCTTTCACAAAAATAGAACACATTTTGCAGAAAAGCATTGCGAGTGCTGGTGCTGAAAAAATTCTGATTTATCAATGAGACCGTATTTTTTCAAACCTACCCAACAGAATACAAGAGGCGCCACTATGTGTAGAATCGTTGTCCTCCTCTGGGGGCGTTTTACGATTGCACTGCTACTACAGTAAAAGCTTGTTATTTCAAACTCAAAGGGCACTATACTGCTGTTAGAATTAAGCGAAGTTCAAATTAGCATGCGGCCCCAAAATTGAACAGACACTGCACCACAATGCGTGGACAGAACCCTCTGAAGCCACGTTTACACTTGCTGTTAAGAATGAAGTTTATGAAGAATGAGCACAGCACTCACCATCAGGTATGCCTGCTCCTTTTCCAGCATCTTCTTGATTGTCAGGTACGAGATGTTTGTGCATTGTTGTTGCTTTTCAGGCTGCAAAAAGAGAAGGGCCTCCTTTGTCGGCACACTTACACAATCCACGAAACGCAATGAGTTCTTTCCAAGCCGGTGCAAGCAGTCTTCTACATTTTCAATAAAATACTGAGTAATTTTGCATCTGCCTCAATTTAAAATATCATTGTTATAAATCTTCATTAAAGCACTCAAATGAGCACAAGTGTGAAAACATAGGCAATTGAAAGTTTCTTTTTGTCACGTAAATGGTATTCTAGTGGCTTAGCATGAAGGCAAGTTATAGACAAAGCACAGTATTGAGATATTTATTTTGTCAAAGCCAGTTCTGTTAACCCTTCTCCCCCCCTTCCACCCACATACATTTTGAAGTAAAAAGCAAGAAAAGGACAGAGAAGACACGATTACGTGTTCCTCCTCCTAGCGCACCGAACCATTTTTTTTATTCTTCCCATATTTTCTTTTTTTTTTTTTCACACTTCACTTAAAAATAGAAGTACACCAACTTATCCAGTTTGTTCTGTTTATGTACCACTGTGCCCTTAATCAGCAACTGCATTTTGTTGTAGACATGTAGTATAATGTTGAAATGCATGTGCCACAATCAAGCTTTCAAATCTTGAACCCAACAGTGACAGATTCATTTAGTTGAAGTCGGTTGTGTCAGTGGCTTTTGCTCAAATAAATAACAGTTTCCTTATTTTGAGCTTACTAATTTGATGCTTACTAAAAAATTTGATGCTTACTAAAAAAACTAGTAACAGAAGGATGCACTTTGAGCACTATCTGACCAATAAAGATTGCCACGTTAAACTCGCTGGGTGTAACCTCCTTGGTTCTAGCAAGGTTTAGCGAGGGTTGGGCCGCAGCGCCATGAACTAGCGGCGGTGAAAGGTGGGAACTAGACATGAAGCGCAGGTCCTAAGAGTGTGCACGCGTGCAGCTCCTCTAGTCCGGTTGTGCCTCCTCTCGTTTAGCTCTTGGCATGTTCACTGTATGGCGGTTTCAATATGATGAATATATGATGTAAAGATAGGAGATGGCGGCACTTGGAGTATTCACTAGATGGACAGACAGATGAACAGATGCTTGCACGGACGGACGGATGCACAGACAGATGCACTGATAGATGGATGCACGGACAGACGCATGAACAGATGGACAGACGGACAACACACGAACAGACAGAAGCAAGAACGAGCGGACGGACTGATGGATGTTTTGCCCCACTCATCATCATGCACTCAGCGGATATGCTGTGATTTTTTTTTCCCGTTCCTAAGAGCGCATCAGGCATGCCTGTTTTTCGAAGTAAACACGATGCCCCCCTGGCGTCCATTGGTTCGTGTAATGTGTCAAACTCCATTTTAGTGTTTCAAATAAATTATACTTCAAACGTCACATTGAAATGTATGCTGAACACTCAAAATGTCTCTTTCCCTTTAAGGTTTTTTTTTTTTTAATATAATTTGCTTTTCTAAATGCATTAAAACTGTGAACAAGCAAAACCAAAACCAGAATTGAAATCAGCTGCAAGTTGCCATAACGTGGCTGCGTCGAAGCGCCACTTCGATAGCCTTCATTCCACTGCCCAGATGATCTGCCTCCAAGTATAGACTGATGGATTTTATGAGATGACTCATTTGAGGGCTGGCTTATAATATCCACCTCCTGAGTACAAAAGATTTTGCTGTATACCAACCATATGCAGCATTTGTGGCTACAAATTGAGCCTTGCTCTGAGTAGCACGTTCACCCAACCACTCAGCCAACGATATGTGTTTAAGTAAACGGTTTACTACACACTTCTTTAACAAAGCATTTGTTGCATGCTTGAACTGGTGAACAAAGGTTGCTGCAAACAATGGCTGTACTCCTTACCCAAAACTGAGAAGTATAGCGTTGTTAAATTAAGAGGCTTGAAATATGTGCCACCCTTTCATCCAAGAAATACCCTATTACTTTAACACATATGTATCGGAGCAGGAACAGTGAAACATACATCAACCGGTTGGGGCCCAGTGATACGTTCTGAAGACTGTTTCGAAACTAGCGGCTGGTGGCTGGGGGGTGAGGCTGCAGGTGCCGTGCTGGTGGTTCCACCAGCACTGCCAGTGTTGTTTGACCGCTCACCACCACCCACACCAGTAGAAGGTGGTCCAAGCAAGGTGAGTGCCACGTGTGCTCCCGACTTGATAAGATGCACTACGTCCTGGTGGTTGGACTGTGTCACCAACGTCCCATTGACTTTGATGATACGGTCACCTTGGTGAACACCCGCCCGTGCCGCTGCCCCACCTGCACACAAATACACACATTAAAGGGTAAAGTTCCTTTTACAAGCTACAGCTTTGCTGTGCAGTAATGTTATTCAGGTTAATACAATAACTGTACATTGCCAGAGTAAAAGATCTGCTGCTACGAACACTGTGGCTAAACTGAAGTACTTACTGTATGTGTGTCTTTGAGCGGATCCAGTTTATACAACTTTTAGGTAGCAGCGATAATGATAAAAATCTAAAAGAAATGCACAATGGAAGTACGATTGGAACTGTGCAACAGAATCCTATGTGACAATTGTATAAGGCAACCTGTTCCATTGCACTAACATTCTGGAAAAAAAAAAAGATGTGCAGACGTGCTATATATGTTAGAAGCACAACTAGCCATATTATTTCCTAAGGTGAAAAACACGCACATGCTAAATGCCGAACTGATCAAGCACAATTAAAATGAATGGCTGAATAACAGTCGAATAATGCAGCGAGGGAGCTCACCTGGCTTGACAGACTGCACGAAAACAGGGTTATCGCCTGAGACAGTCAGACCATAGCCCTTCTCATCCCGCCGCACGATCAGGCACCGTTGAACCAGCAGAACACCTGCATAAACACACAGGAATATGAACCATTAAATAAGTCCCAACACAAACATTCAAACACACATCTGCTGCTACATCCCACTAATGGGAGCACATATGCATCATCTGTACAGTATCAGCTTCAAATGCAGCATAAAGCATATTTTGATAAAGTTTCAATGTTTGTGAAAGCACTGGATAGGAATGTGAAGCCCAGAGGAATGCATCACGCAGGTACCCTTACAAAGTTTAGATTTCACCGGTTAATCGGAGCCAACGCAGGAGCGATACCTGATGATGCAGAGCTAAACAAGAGAACAACAAATGTAACACTGCAGCAACTTGTCCACTTACCGGCTCTGCTTAATGCATTGACAGTAAGATGAATCATTAGCTCAGAGTAATCTCATTATTTCTCTTCGACAACACACTGATACAATTAAAAGAGAAAAGTTCTAATACACTGTAGTTGTACAAAACGCCACAAGATGTCGCTACAAGCTCACTGCTATCATCAATGGCTTCGGTAACTGGGTGTCTGCAAACAAGCTCATGGACAAATCTACCCCAATATTGTTGCACAAGCTAGAGCTTCCTGCTGCCAGAATTATCCAGGCTGTGGAGAGATAACTACTTCAGCACTCCCCATCACACAGCATCGTCTGCATCGTCATGCAAGATCAGTGGAGTTTTACATTCAATTGAATGAAAACAGCCATGTGTGCCATACACATGTGAAATTTGTACACCTTTAGAACTCAAACTCAGCATAGCCCAATCTAAGTACAAGTCAGCACAGTGTTACACCATGCCACTTACACATATTACCTATTACACAAACTATTACAGAGTGCACAAAAGCAGCCATCATTTTGCAGGAAAATGATGTAAACAGCTATTTGAGTAGCCGATGTGTCCAATCTAAATCTAGCACCAAATTTGCAATGTCATTGCTTCAATCTTCACTTCTCAACAAGATGCTTTACAAAATTTTGAAACAACAAGGGTTCAGCACTTTTGACAGTGCAGCAAGTTAGGCAACGAACATGACAAAAACAAAACTTCAGCTGCCGGCAAGACTCTAACCGATATTTATACACTTCCTGGCTTCTTTAAAGGGCTACTCACCAGACACCATACAAAATTTTAGTTAGACAGTGGAAATTGTTGGCTGTCTGATCAGGAACATTTTCTCACAAAATTTTTTTAGTCAGTTCATTCCGAGCTGAGAAAACAGTTTTTTTGAAGCGGCGCGAAACGAGGATGAGAGGAGGCGAGCTCGAAACCCTTGCCGCTGCTCTGCATAGCCTTCGTAACCAAATCTCTTCCCTGCCCTCTCCGGCATCCGACCAAAAGGTCACGTGCGTATGACATGCCCGAATAAGCCCAACCCCTGTGCGCGCGAGCGGCGTTTTTTTTTTTGACCAGCGTTGTTTTGAAGTCTACTACTTGTGTCTGTGGGCTGGTTTAGAAACGCTGGATTAGACGCGGTAGAATAGATGAGCACAATTAGTGTGCGGACGCGTAGGAGCATTCCACGGCTGTCTGCCTCTATGCGCTGACCGCAAAATCGCTGGGACACAAACGCATGCAAAACGCTGGCACATTAGCTCCGCATTTCGTTGCAATTCACGGGGGAAAAAATGAAAAAAAAATTACTCACATTTCCTTATTGCATCTCATTATTTATCTAGAGATTTATTAATCTATTGAAGTAACAAATATATAAACTATGCATGTTCTGTTAAATAATTTTCGCGATGTCATGTGCCACTATTGGCAATGTCAGAACATAGCCGTCTATGAGAGGACCAACGTCACTGCATTGCCGTGTATGTAGGGCCATTCATACATGCACGCCATGCCCTCACTCTCTGGGCGCGTGCCCGCAAAAGGAAAGGGGAGCAGCGTTCAGCTTAAAATTTAACCCATTTACACGGCACGTAGCGTTGCAAATTTTGGCAGGCGTGATCATGAATGCCTCATCTACGCATTGCGTTTGTCAGCTCAAGATTGTCAAACCTGGTGAGTGGCCCTTTAACAATCACCATGCTAAGTAAGTGCCGCGGTTTGACAATCAAAGAAACAAGCAGTCGCAGTGCTCAACATAGCAGAATTTCGTCTGTTTGCTGAGCACTGCAACTTAGCACACTGACATGGCAGCACTTACAACATGGCACAAGATGGCCAGTGTTACATTCGGCACCAGTACCAAGAGGGAGCGGCATTCTCTGTCTTTGGAACAATGCTTAGAAGGGCTGCTTGCCAGCTGACAGTCGTTCAAGCATGTGCATTACCCTGCCGAGCTGGTGTGTGAGGTGCCAAAGAGCCCAACACAGCATGGTGATACTAGACGACAGTAATGGTTGGCACACCACCCTTGAGCAGACAACAGCATCAGCACGGACGATGACCCATTCCAGCTAAACAAGCAATTACATACTTCCAGATGGCGAAGCCTTTGAAGCACCCAGTTGTCCACATGTGCGCCCCAACACCCTACAGCCTTCATGCATCAAGGATGAACTCACTTGACGCCACATGCAGAGAGTCTGGTGGCTGCGCCCTAAGCGAGGACACTGACCTGGGCGGGTGGGAGCGGCACCCTTGACAGCGCTGTATATAATGTGATTAGACCATACCAACCAACTTGAAGCATTAAATGCAAACATTTTGACAGAAGTCGGTCTGGCTGGGTGGAAGATTAAGGAAGTGTAATTACCTCCAGCCACACTCTTGCACAAAACCTGACGTTTTCAGATGAGTCACATAATGGCCAGGAAAGCGTCGACGTGCTTCCCTGACCATGAGAGAAGAAGAGAGGGCCAAAACTAAGCTTCGAAAGAACGTATGCACAGCAGCTTTCATTCACCTTGTGGCACATCATATGTCGAGAAATCAACCACCTCTTCACAAAGACTCCTGTGAACGACGCATACAACCCCCCTCCCACACTGGCCACACCAGCAGTTACAATGGGAACAAAAGAGAAGCCCAAAGAGTCATCAAACCGTCTGTTCCAGGAACTAGTGAGCAGCTCACCAGAGTCCTCGGAAAACCTGGAGTCAAGGTAGTTCGTAAGCCGGCTTCAACGCTTGCATGCTTATTACCTTGGCTGAAAGATCGACGATTCAGGGAGAAACACCAGGGCGCTGTATACAAAGTGATGATGATGATGTTTGAAGTTTTGTGGCGCAAGGGCCATTTCACGGCCAAAGAGCGCCCGTTCATGTTAGTAAGAATATGGACAATGATTGTGATAATGATAAGCGGCTGTATAAGGGCCATAAAATTCCTCGCGGTAAGGCGGGTAAAAACATACAAGTAATAAAATCATGACCATGCCGTGAAAGATGTGTGTGGTGAGGATAGATGACAAGAGTTGGTGCTTATAAAAAACGATAGTGGATATGAATGGCATTAGCACAAGTGCCTCACTCGTTCATACCCTTGCGTCCAAGGACCGTGAGGCAAGTGCTTTCTTGTGTAACCGCCGCAGCAAAAACCTCTCTAGAGAGGTCGTGCTACGGAATGCCCGGGTGTATGATATGAAAATTATTAATTTCTTTTAAAAACGCTGACAATGATTTATGACTAAAAAGCGGTTCCCTACCAACGAACATTGCAGGGTGTAAAGGTATATGTTGTCGGTAGGGTAATGTAAAATGTTGTTTTCTTATAGTTTCTAAGTGCTTACACTGGATTAACATGTGAAGGACGGTTAATGGTTCACCACATCTGTCACACAATGGTGGATCGCCACCAGACAAAAGATATGTGTGTGTCGTGTATGTGTGTCCTATCCTGAGTCTCGTTAGTATTACCTCTGTATGACGCGATTTCGATACAGGCAGCCAATGACCAAGGTGTGGCTTAATAATGTGTAGTTTGTTTTGTGT
This sequence comes from Rhipicephalus microplus, assembly GCF_043290135.1. NCBI lineage: Eukaryota > Metazoa > Arthropoda > Arachnida > Ixodida > Ixodidae > Rhipicephalus > Rhipicephalus microplus. The sequence continues at coordinate 31,075,038 of NC_134703.1, forward strand.
GTGTGTATCCCACTTGCTCTGCCAGTAGTCCCGGAGGTTTCGTTTGAGAGACGGCTTAAGATCAAGGGCCGGGATTGATATGGATGTAATGGCGGTGCTCTCATGGACGGATGCAGCGAGCTGATCCGCCCTCACGTTGCCTTGGATCTCACGGTGCCCTGGCACCCAGCACACTACAACATGTTGTTTGAGTGTGTAGAGTGTGCACAAAATGGAGTAAAGTGAGACAAGGACCGGGTTTTTTTGTTTTTTAAGACTGTGCAGAGCCGTTACCACACTGAGGGAGTCTGTATAAATTACCGCTTTTTGTATTTGTAATTGTTTGATGTGTTTAGCTGCCACAAGTATCGCGTAAGCTTCCGCTGTGAAGTTACTTGTGCGTGGATGTAGAGGGCCAGCATCCGAAAAGGATGGGCCGACAGCAGCGTAGGACACAGAGGAGTTAGTCTTGGAGGCATCTGTGAAGAACTCAGGACGTGTGTATTTGTGTTGAAGTTCCAAAAAGTATGTTCGGATATGGGCAATAGGTGCATGTTTTGTAACTTCTAGGAAAGACACATCGCAGTCTATAGTCTGCCACTGCCACGGTGGCGGGTATGCTACAGGAGCCATTAAACTGTGTCCAAGTGACACTGCAGTTTCTTCAGCTAGACACTTCAGGTGAACTGAAAAGGGCTGCCTCATCGAAGGCCTGTTTTGAAACAGGGTTGAGCTCGACAAATCATTAATTGTAGAGTATGAGGGGTGCTCCTTGTCTGCTTTCACCTTAAGGAAATAAACAAAGGACATGTAAGTTCTCTGCAGATGAAGCGACCACTCATTTGACTCAACATAAAGGCTTTCTACGGGGCTGGTGCGAAAAGCACCCGTATAAAGGCGGATGCCCAAATGGTGCACGGGGTCCAGCATCTTCAAGGCACTTTGAGCAGCAGACTGATAGACAACGGCCCCATAATCTAAGCGGGTGCGAATGAGGCTTCTATAGAGGTTCATGAGGCATTGCCTATCACTACCCCACGTAGTACATGACAACACTTTTATAACATTCATGCCTTTTAAACATTTTGTTTTTAAATACTTGATGTACGGTACGAAGGTCAACTTGTTGTCCAAGATTAAGCCTAAGAATTTATGCTCGGCTTTGACGGACAGACGTTGCCCGTTCAGTCGAATGTCAGGTTCCAAGTGCATGCCTCTCTTTCGAGAGAACAAAACACACGTGCTTTTTTGTGGGTTCAGTCGGAATCCGTTTTCCTCTGCCCATTTGGAGAGCTTGTTTAAACCTAACTGAACCTGCCGCTCACACAATGCCAGATTGCAAGACCTAAAGCCAAGCTGGACGTCATCGACATATGTACAATAAAACATATTGCGAGGGATGGTCAAGCGCAAGGAATTCATTTTTATGAGAAAAAGTGTGCAGCTAAGTACACCACCTTGTGGCACGCCTGTTTCCTGAACAAATGTTTGGGAAAGAACCGTGCCCACTCGGACACGGAATGTCCGGTTTGACAGGTAACTTTTGATTATGTGAAACATTCTTCCGCGCACGCCAAGGTAGGAAAGGTCTCTTAGAATTCCGAAACGCCATGTTGTATCATAAGCCTTTTCGATATCGAGGAACACAGAGAGAAAATATTGTTTATGGACGAAGGCGTCTCTGATCTGTGCCTCGATACTGTCACGGGGTCGTGACGTGGCCGAAGACAGGAGACTTCGTGTTAGGATTTAACTGTTTATTTGGGCGAACCTGTGCCCGGTAAACTGAAAGTCCAATTACAGCAGCAGTCTCGCACAGATAGCAGTCTCGGACTGATAGCGGCGAACGGAGCGTCGGCCTTCGATCAACAACTGACAAGCGGCGAAGCGCGTCGGCATTTATACTCTTGCCGTCGAATGTTCTAGCGTTATCGCTGGCGGTGGCGTAGGTTCCAGAACAATCTGTACCGTTCGCACAGTGGGCGTGATCTTATCGAAATGATCTACTACAGTCCGGAACCTTCTAGAAAACTGCAGGCGCGGTTTGCGCTGAGAATCGTGCGGTGTTTTCGGACGATAACAAAAACTTGGGAAATGGAACGTGGCAATACGAACAAGGTGGTCTGTGGTAGATCCACCTTCTCGAAACCCGCACTGAAATGGGTCGAGCAAATTATTTGTTTCAAGGAAATGTACAAGTCGGCAGTTTATCATTTTTTCGAAGACTTTGCACAAGCAGCTTGTAAGTGCTATAGGCCTATAACTCGAGGGTAAAGAAGGGTCTTTGCCCTCTTTCAAAATGGGAATAATAATAGCCTCTTTCCAGGAGGTAGGAATAGCGCCAGAAAACCAGATAGCATTGTACAAACAAAGTAAGGTTTTTCGTGATTCGATTGGTAGGTTTTTTAACATTTCATACACCACACGGTCAGAACCTGGGGCAGAAGTACTGCAGGAGTTTAGAGACATTTGCAGCTCAGCTAGACTGAAAGCTTGGTTATATGCCTCGGATCTAGTGCATTTGTGTTCAATTTTCTGCTTTTCTATTCTTGTTCTGTATTTTTGGAAAGTGTCAGTATAGTGGGATGAGCTGGACACCTGTTCGAAGTGTGCACCGAGGAAGTTTGCCTGATCTTCCAAGGTATCACCCCGAGTGTCCACGAGTGGAAGTGTGTGTACTTGTTTTCCTGCTATCCTACCGACCATGTTCCAGACTTTAGCCTCCTGTGTGTATGAATTGATCCCTGATAAAAACTTCTGCCAGCTTTCTCTTCTGGCCTGCCGACGCGTTTTCCTGCCTTGAGACTTTATTTTCTTGAAGGTGTCAAGATTTTCGGCAGTCGGTGAGTTCCGAAGCAGCCTCCAAGCTCTGTTTTGCTGTTTGCGCGCGTTTCGGCATTCAGAGTTCCACCATGGCACACGCCGTTTTCCTGGGTGCCCATTTGTTTGTGGGATGCATTTTGTTGCAGCATCAATCAAAAAAGCTGTGAAGTAGTCAACAGCAACATCAATGCTTAAAGTACATATGTCACTCCAATCTATACGAGCGATGGTATGAAACCGTTCCCAGTCGGCTCTGTTTATGAGCCATTTGGGAACACGGGGTGTACACTCAGTTGCTGTAGTTGTGCTCAAAACTACGGGAAAGTGGTCACTTCCGTACAGATTACTGACGACTTTCCACTGGAGTAAAGGCACAAGAGATGGAGACACTATGCTTAGGTCTATGGAGGAGTAGGTGTTATGTGCGAGATTATAATAGGTTGGTTCTTTTCTATTTAGGAGACATGCGTTCGACGAGAGAAGGAATTGTTCGATCAGTCGACCTCGCGCGTCGCAACGAGAGTCTCCCCATAGCCTGCTATGCGCATTGAAGTCTCCAAGGAAAACATAAGGCTCCGGAAGTTCATCAATTAAAGAGTGTAGATCACGTTTTTGCAGCTGATAGCTAGGAGGGATGTAAATAGTGCAGATTGTGATTAGTTTATCAAAAAGAACCGCTCGAACAGCCACTGCCTCAAGGAATGTCTGGAGTTGTAAGTGCGTGCATGCAATTCCTTGATTCACTATGATGGCAACACCTCCGGATGATGTCATGGCATCATCACGGTCCTTTCGAAAAATGACGTATTTGCGAAGAAAATTTGTGTGTTTTGAATTAAGGTGTGTTTCTTGTACACACAGAACTTTTGGTGAGTGTTCGTGTAGGAGTTCTTGGATGTCGTCAAGGTTTCTGAGAAGGCCCCTGACGTTCCATTGTATAATTTGAGTGTTCATGGTGAATGTAAAATAATGCTGTGTGTACGAAAAGCGAGTGGCTGTTTACACGGGGAGTTTGAGTTCACTTAACAGGGCCGTCACCAGGCCCTGTTATTTGCTTTTTTGTTTTCTTGGCGAGCTCCAAGGAGCCACGCCGCTCTTTCGGCACCAAGGGTGCCGACGTATCCATTGCCTCCTCGGAGGCACTGGATGCCCGCACGTGCGGGCTGTTAGTTTGGATTTTGGGCCTCGCCTGGTGAGGGGAGGCCTTGAGACCCGAAGACTCTGGAGTCTCCAGTCTCTGTTTGGGAGTAGGCGGTGTAGCCTGGGCTACAGCCGCCTTGGGGGCAGGTGCCACAGCTGACGGCTCGCTCTGTGCAGGCCGAAGGGGTGGCGAGGGCTGGTGCGGCGTTGCCCCCTGACGCGCCGCATCAGCATATGTTGCGCCGTAAAATGGCGACACTCTTCGTCTTGCTTCTTTGAATGTGATGTTTTCTTTGACTTTAAGAGTAATTATTTCTTTTTCTTTCTTCCAGTTAGGACATGAACGCGAATACGCGGCGTGTTCCCCGTCACAATTCACGCAGTGAGGCGTAGTAACACAGTTATCAGATGGGTGGCCGTGGCTACCACATCTTGCACAAGTTTCCTGACCCCGGCAGTTCTGCGAGCCATGACCAAATCGTTGACATTTATAACACCGTCTTGGATTGGGAATGTAGGGACGGACAGAGAGTTTGATGTATCCTGTGTCTATAGATGAAGGCAGTGTGCTAGATGCGAAGGTGAGTATTAAATGTTTGGTAGGTATTTCTTTGTTGTCTCGTCTGATGACGATTCGTTTCACATCTGTGACATTTTGCTCTTTCCACCCTTCAAGCAGTTCCTGTTCAGATATTTCAAGAAGGTTTGCTTTTGAAACAACTCCGCGTGAGGTGTTCATTGATCTATGAGGTGAAATAGATACTGGGATATTACCAAATGCTACGAGACTGCCAAGTTTTTCATAGTGGTGTTTTTCAGGCAGCTCAAGGAGAAGGTCTCCGCTAGCCATCTGTGTAACCTTGTATCCTGGGCCATAGACCTCTGTCAGAGATTTAGCAACAAGAAATGGAGATATTGCTCTGGCTTGTTTTGTTGGGTTTTCGCTGTGCACAACATGGAATTTGGGAAAGCATTGTCTGGGTTGGCTGAAAATTGATATGTCATTGGTGCGTCCCCTCTTAGGCGGGAGACGATCTAGGAGACGGGGAAATGCAGGTGTTCCCATAGTAGTGTACTTTTTGTTCGGCAGCAATGGCGACCACCCACCATGGAGTCCAACCAGGGGACGCTGAAGCACTTAATAGCATAAGGCTGCAGACGCCAGCCGTACATTGCCACTATAACCAAATATAACTACTCAAGGTTGAGTAATTACACAAGGTTAACCCTTGCCGCCATGAAAATTCGGAAGTAAATGGAAGAGAGAAGAAGACAGGACAGATTTAAAGACGAGAAAAGACTAAGATGTAGGAAGAGAGAGATAGGAAAAGGCGACTGCCGATTTCCCCTGGGTGGGTCAGCCCAGGGGTGCCGTCTACGTGAAGCCAGGGCCAAAGAGGTGTGTTGCCTCTGCCGGGGGGCCTTCAAGGTCCAATCACCCAGCTTTGGCTCAACCCCCAGGATCCCCTTTTCCCCGGACACGGCAAAGCCACGCACGGCTAGGCGTGGGAGGGAGCCGAAACTCCCCCGTTAGCTCGGGTCCGTGGTGTCGCTACACACCAAACGCCTACTTGCGCAGGCGCCCCTGCGGGGGCTGTATACAAAGTGTCGTGTGCGGAATGTCCAGTGAGCTACATAGGCAAGAGTAGGTGCTTCCCGGAAAGAATACGCCAGCACAAGAACGACATCAGGAAGATGGAGGTGCAACGCAGTGCCCTTGCAGAGCATTGTGAGAAGCACGACCATAAGATTGACTTCGGCGGCGCTTTTATCATAGAAACGGAAAATCTGGAAAGGAGGCTCTTGCTCGAGTCCTGGCACATAAAACCCTGGAAACAATGCCTCCGATCTATGTGCACGATCTTCGAAACGAGAGAGAAAGGAAAAGACTGAGCCTATGACAAGACGCGTCGACGCTTCCCTGACCATTACAGTCACCCCTGAGGAAGGGTCCAAGCTGGTGTCGAAACGTCAGGTTTTCTCCAAGATTGTGGCTGGAGATATTTCCACTTCCTTAAACTTTAAACAGATTCCCCATCTATAGATCCAGGAAAAAGACACTCCTTATAATGAACCAACAAGCTCCGTCACTACGCGAAATGCTAGTCATGTATAAACTATAACAAACTGCTGTCAAGTTTCTCTTCCGTCTCCACATCCAGCTCTGCAACTTCCTCTTAGGTACCACTGCCTGCCATCATAATGCCAGTGACGTCGTTGGTACTTGCAATGATGTGCTACCATTTTTTTCACGAGAAGGTCGAGTACCCCACAATGCTAAAAAGCACTCTTCAAAATCGAGAACTACCAATCACAATACACAAGCATATACACTCAATACACTCAACACATTTGAGTCACACTAGGTGAATCAGTTTCTTTGCCGTAAATCACAACTCTCTAGCCACTAACAAGAGCAAAAGCAGAAATTCACTAATTTTGTGTCAGTACTCCTTAAATGGGATGCTGCTCAGGGGATCTGCGAAAGCACCATTGTGAAAATTCATTTGGAACTGGTATTCGAGAATCCATACAGTTCACACCCTTTATGTTTCTGGGTTAAGAGAGAAGTGTACATGATGAATGCTAAAAGGGACACATGACAATGCAGAACCTAACCAGAGACCTACAAAGTTAATACTGCAGTGAATAACACATTTTACTCACCTACTGGTGCAAAAAATTGCCAGTTGGGTAATTACCAGATAACACTAAGGTCATTATTTTGTTCAGGTGAGAACACTGGTACGATTAAAAGTTTTTGCCAAATAATTTTCGCTAATGAGATGTTTGACAAAATGACACAGCTAAACCACAACCTTCAGGGGCTCTAGTAACCTTTAAATATGTAAGTGTAACTATAGAACAATTGGAATCCTATATTACAGCAAGTGACAGGTTACACAAATGCACTTGATGGCACATTCCACTATTTTGCAAGCGTCTGCTGTCACACCCATACTTGACCTAAGCTTACTTTCAAGGAACCCTAAAGTGTAACACTAGGTCAGTTCACACTTACACAACCACACCCCTGCTCACCTTGGGTGTCGTATCCGTCAGCAGTGTGGGGTAGCTCCTCCCGTTTCGGCAGTGCATCACCCTTGCTGAAGCTGCCCAGCCTGCGCACCAGAAACGCATATTTAGTGGAACCCATTTTAACCGCTCGAGCATTAAAAGGACACTGACACAAAAACTTTGCCTCTCACTTTTTCATTGGAACAGGAAGGGGCGGGGGGGCTTGTTCTTAAGCAAATTAAATCACTGTGCCCCTTTATGTGGCACATTCATTCAGAAATCGCAAGAACAGGACCTGCATAGTATCCAAAACAAATGAAGAGTTCATCGGCAGGTCTGATCTGATTGTTGTAGTCTTCAAATATCCCGAAGTTGCTTACGACTCCTGCTGACATTACGCATATATAAATATCAGTAATATATTTTAAAGGGGCCATCTTAAACTTTGCAGGCCCTTATTTTTCATCTGTAGGTAATGTAAACTAATAATTGAAAACGGCTTTAACAAATTTAAAAGCATCGATATCAAAATACTTGTGTTTTCAATGTGCAAATAATTCACTACATGAATTAGTATGTACTAGTGGCGCTTACCAGATGCCTATCTGATGTAAAGGACGTAGTCAAATGTTCACCCATAACTGCTCAAGAACAAAGTTACAGTTAATCACATTACTGCCACCAAATCATGTTTGAGATGTGGTTTGTTAGCTCCATTTTTTATTTAAAGGCAAATAGCTGCACGCTGATACTACAAAACACGATAAGTGCACTGTAGGCTGCTGCGGCCTCGTAGCATCCAAAAATGCGCACAGAAGGTGCGTCTATGCGGAAGTTCCTCTTGTAAACTGTGTGCTCTCATGTGCAACCACGTTTTTAAGAGGGTGTGCAAATATTCAAAAACACCGAACACTGTCCCAATAGTTTTTGAATGGCTAGGACAAATCGAAATGGCCCTAAAAGATCAAACATTAGAATTGTGAGAGATCACTTTCCTCAAGTTATTTTTTTATAGAATTGCAAAGAAGCAAGCTGACCACGCTTTAGTGAGACTACTCATAGTGTGCACATCACTGGATGAAGGTGATATTGCTTTAAAATGCAGTGTTGCAACATGTCCTCAGTCCACCATCATCCTCACGAGATTTATGATAATGTTGATTGATGAAACGCAGTTCAGTTTTTGTCTCTCAGATTTATGTAAAAGCTGGTGGCAAAGTACTGCCTAGAAAACTGAAGTAGCTGCTGCACACAATATCTTGAATGCTCTAGTCGCTAATATATGCAAGCTTATCTTATTTCACATAATTATGCCAATTTTTGTCAATTAAGGGTAATAGTAATGCTCTCTCGTGATTGTTAAAGTTTCTGAACATCTTTTTCGAATAAAACAAGATGTAATTCTAGAACTCTTAGAAAATGGTTGCCTATAATTTGAAACCTATCCGAACAGTATTCTGTTCATATTTGTATTTGATATGGCTCTAAAATATACTATTTGCACGCCCCTAATTGTTTTGAGTGTCCTGTACATTAGTGTTATCCGAGAGGTACATGTTTCCTATTTCAGTGCATTCTTTTTGTCTCGCCAATTTCCTTTATTTTCAGTACTATGTTGTTTGTTACTATGGTGACAGCATGATCGGTCATTATGAAATGGGGCATTATGGGGCACTAACTTGCACTGAGCAGGTCCTTCAAGCTCTGCCATCAACAGTGCAGTGTTTAGTAGGCAGCAAGCACATAAAAACTCTCATGTACAACACAAGACATTTAAAAATTTGTTGTATCCACTGTTGATACATGAAAGATGTTACAGGATTACATTGTATTGTGTAACGATGTTAAAGCTTTTGAGGGTGCATTGCTTCAGTCAATGTACTTTTCTACTTAATGCCGTTTTCAATGTTGATTTGAGCTATGCAAATGCACTCACTCACCTGCGCTCTGCTGAGTTGTGCTGTAAGTATGTATTGAGTGTTAGAATTTTATTTACATTTATTTTTTACTTTCTTAGTTTCATTTTGTGAAATTTTCTTCTCCCCTTGAATTGGTTTTTGAAAATGATTAACTTTTGCCCTACTGAGCAACTCCTGTTTTGGCATGTATTCTAATGGCATGAATAAATATTAAAAAATGTGGGTGGGAGAAAGTGAGACACCCAATCCTGTGCAATTGGAGTTGATGGCAGGCCCTTTTTTGCTTTTTGCTTTTAGTTTTATCCACTGCGAAATATCAGGCTAGGCATATGTGTTGGCATCATTCGTACTGCACTAAATATCCATTATTCAGTCTGCGAAATCAGCAAACAAAAAATTCGGGTTTGAAAAGTCTTAAAGAGCTCATTTACAACTCTGCAGGTTCCAGGTTAGAGCAACAACGAGAAGCACTTTGCTAATGAAGTGTGAGCAAGTTTGCCTACTTAATCAGCAAGGCAAGAAAAACCAGTGCAGATTCGCAGCTAATGCTCTCTTGGCTTGCCTGGTGCAGCAGAGTTATGGGTTGGACGTCGCTCATTGCATGTCACTCTCATATGGTCTAACATCACTAAAACTTCTAGACAGCTTCCCACAGACTGGTGTCGATGTTTTTTGCACAAGTGATGGGTATTGATCACGAGAATGAGCCTTTAGGTGCACTTTAGGAGCGATATAAAATATCTTGTAAAATGTTGTGTCCAACACTTTGTGCTGAGTGTCCTTGCTTGCATACAGGAAAAACCTACAGGCTCGTTTTCGGTTTCTGGAGCTTGTTCTTCATTAACGACATTTCTCTGTGGTCTCATAGTACAAAGAATGTACTGTACAAAGAAATGACACTGTCAAATGTGTTTCTCTTGTAAACTTAAGTAAGTCTCCCTGTCTGCCATGTGGACTTGCCTTTTCCCAGCACATAGTGCACATCAATGGTTTTCAAACACCACTCTAGGTTTACTAACAATAAACTCAATTAGGCCTGGTTGCATAAACAAGTAACATGACTGTTGCCCTCTGAGGTACTGAGGTTATTGATACAACATCATGTGCACCTAACTGGGCTGCTTGGTACATGATTAAAGGGGTGGTGCCATCAAACTTGTGACTTGTGCTTTCTTTGTTACAAATCTTTCTTATTGCTCTAGAAAGCATGGCACACATTTCAAGATTTGCATATTCTCGCAAAATAATTAGATTGTGGTTTATTTATATGAGTGACTATCGGTGTCGTCTGCTGAGTTTGACAATGACATCACTCTTTAGGAGACTTGAACATGAGGGCCTACAAATCTATGATGCATGCAGTGCTGCATTGTCAGCTACTGCGCACTCATGTGATCAACTGTCGCGATGCCTTCAAACCTGGCTAAAATACTGCAATAACGAATATTAGCATGCATGTAATACCGGCATACCAAAAGATCTTTGTGGAGTACTGGATTGCTGGAAAATTGTGTCAACATCTCACGACGCTTCATGTAACCGCAATAATTTTCGTCTATATTTGGTGGTGAAAAAAAAATTTAAAAAGGCAACCCATTTGAAACTGCATCTCTGCCGAGAATTAACACCAGCCCAGAAGCATATTTCTGAAACAATTCTGTGCTTCCCTGGTGCACCTTAGTAGCTTCAGGTGGTCTCAATTATCTGGTCTCACTAATACTGGTAAAATAATCTTCTATGCTAAAACAAAGAACTGTGTAAACAAACAAATTTTCTCACATCGCCTTCACAGGTTAGAGCAACAACGAGAAGCACTTTGCTAATGAAGTGTGAGCAAGTTTGCCTACTTAATCAACAAGGCAAGAAAAACCAGTGCAGATTCGCAGCTAATGCTCTCTTGGCTTGCCTGGTGCAGCAGAGTTATGGGTTGGACGTTGCTCATTGCATGTCACTCTCATATGGTCTAACATCACTAAAACTTCTAGACAGCTTCCCACAGACTGGTGTTAGTGTTGATTGCATAAGTGGTGGGTCTTGATCATGAGAATGAGCCTTTAAGCACACTTTAGGAGCTAATTAAGATATCTTGTAAAATGTTTGTTGTGTCCAACACTTTGTGCCGAGTGTCCTTGCTTGCATACAGGAAAAACCTACAGGCTCGTTTTCGGTTTCTGGAGCTTGTTCATGTTCTCATGCTTCTTGCTATCAGAATGCAATGTAATCTCTCAAATCCGGAAGCGATATCACTTTTTCAAGCAGTATGCAATGAATGCTCATCTTGAAGTTGCATTTATGACAATGTAACAGCGGCTCACAAGATATTTTATATATTATTAAGGATGCTGCATTAAACTATGTCAAGAAATATTTCATGACTTTTTATCCCTGTACTGAATAGCCATAGCAATGTCCCAAACTAATACTGTAAGTAAATGTTATGAAGCTGAACTTTAAATAAGTGACTTAAATCAAGCATCTAAGCTGTCTGCTATCACTCTACCTAATACTAACAACACAGCTTATGTATGAACTATTTCAAGCTATCCTCTAGTTAGGCTGGCTTCTTCTCCCCACCTTATATTTCAAACTGACTGCAAACACTGTTCAACATAATAAACACTTCTGTATAAACACCTAAGCAACACAACACACGAAGAAAGAATATCACCATCATGATTGTCTTTATTTTACACAGCACTTCATCAGACCTTCCACAAAATAGCATGCGCAGACAAGCAACCCTTCCAGCAAATAAAGCACAAGCAACCATATGTGTGTATGTGCAGTGCCATGCTACATACAAGCACTACTAGTACTAAAAATATACATGTTCCAGTGGACAAAAACAGTGCCAAAAAGCAAAAGCAGACGATGTGGGTGATGTGCACCAGAACCACAGATGGCCATGCACTCTATCCATGACCAGCACATTTGTAGCATAAAAGACACCATCCACCACTGTTTCAAGAACACAGCGTGCCATTTTATACACAATGCACACATGCCACCTTCAAAATGAGACTCTTCCTAAACAAATAACACAGAAGCATAAAGCGTTTAGTTTGCTTTTTATTAAGTCTTCACACCCATGCAGTTTCATAACACATTTGAGAGCTGCAGGTCATCACAAAGACAGCTGTTGATATAATACCCACCTCCAATTTTTTTTTCATCATTGAAACAGCATGATAAACAACATCAGTAGTGTGCTGTGTGTGTACAACAAACAAGCTTTAGAAAGGTAGGATTACTAACTGCCCCTCAAAAAAAAAAAAAAAAAAAAAGTCAATCACATGTTTCTGATATATGCATATATATACATATATACCTCTCATATTCTAAAATCATTAGTATGGGTCAACTCCAGCAGCGTTGGATTTGTCTTAAGAATGGTGGGTGAAAGGGAGCAGCAATTGATATTGATACAGAAGAGTTGCCACAGCCTTGCTGCATGAAAAAAAAAAAAAAAAGACGACGATTGCTGGTTGTTGTTGGACTGGTGCCATCTTGTTCACCCAGTACTCCGATTACTTAAATAACCAACCCGTAACATTATTGGTTGAGGTGGACGACTCCTGTACATCGATAAAGACGTGCAGAGATCGCAACACTGGGGACCCCTAGGCTAGTTTGATAGCTAGTACCTCATCACCATCGACCTCTTCAGACTAGTCCACAACCTACGTCACCCTCCCGCCCCTGCAGGACCCTGGCGCTTTCTCCGCTGATGGTACCATGGACGTTGACTCCTGGCTGTACCAATATGAGCGTGTCAGTGCTACTCATTGCTGGAATCACACGCTCATGCTTGCGAATGTTCTGTTCTACCTGAATGGCAGGCCGCTGACATGGTTCGAAACCAATGAAGTTGAAATCACAAGCTGGGATCTTTTGAGAACGAAGATTCATTTTGGTGATTAATCTGGGTCGTCAGCTTACTGCCAAGAAGACTCTCGCCACGCACGCCCAGACATCTACTGAATCGTATGTCTCATACATTCTTGACGTCATGACCCTTTGTAGCAAGGCCAAGCATCGCATGCAGGAACAGGAGAAAGTTAATCATGTCCTAAAAGGGATTGCTCACAATGCCTTCAACCTATTCTTCTTTAATACTATCACGAGCATGCCACCGTCTAAAACAGGCTAAAGCCCACCGCGTCACCCACGGCATCACGCACCTGCCGAACACAGAGGCTACTTGCTCTTGCAATGACGCCTTCCATCAGGTCTCCCGGTGTGACAACCTCACCCACATCATTCGTAAAGAGGTCGAGGCAGCCCAGCCAGTAGCCAATCCATTCCCAATGCCTGAGCCTTCCCCGACCACTATCTCACTGCTACAAGCCGTCGTTCGTCGAGAATTATTGAACCTCGGCCTACATCCTGTTCTACCGGTTTACTCTGCAGAGCATTTTTATCGACGTCCCTCCACTCCTCACTTTAATTCCAACTATTCTCAACGACGCAATTTGACCACATGGCGTACACTTAATGGCGAAGAACTTGGCCTACCTTTTGACACCTTGCTGCCCTCGGTCACTGAATATCTCGGCGAAGCCATCGCGCGAGCTGACCACACACGCCAACTCCCCCGTAAACGTCTACAGGCCTCACAGGAGCACCAAGAACAGCTCTACGACTCTCAACATCAAAATGTACACTTTTCGCCGGGTTCCCTTTCCCTTGTCCTTCTATGGTGACCCACTCCACGTGTAGGTCTTTCTCAAAAACTGCTCTCAGGCTACACTGAACCATACTGCGTCATTCACCAGGTGACTGATGGTACATATGAGATCGTTCCAGCCAATCCAACATCATCATCGTCAGCTTCGAGCAATATCGTGCACGTAGGTCGACTCAAGCCTTATCACCCTCCTTCCACCGCATGCGTGTAGACCAAGCACTGAGACTGTGCTTCTACCGCCGGGAGGTTATGACATAAAGATAACCACAGGTCAATGCAATACTAATGACTTCAGCCTGGTAGTATGTGCTACCCAATCTATAAAATATACATCCTACATGAATCCCAAAGTTACATTACTTATGCATGAACCTAAAAGGATGTATTATAAGTGACAGTACTGCTATTACCCGCTGTTTTGAAAGATAGCTCTACCTTCAGATACACTGCAGTACATAGTGGAAGCTAAACATTATTGGACAATATAATAAATACACAATCCCCATAAACACTAGCCATTTGAAACAATCAGAGGCGGTTGGCAAATGCTTTCACGCCGCTTCAAGGGACGTATATAGTTGGACAATACCAATATGTTTATATTTGGCACTGAGCGACAAGCTGTTCCCGATAACAAAATAAACATCTTAGCCCACAGAGAATGACTATAAAACATGCCAGACAATCAGTAGCAAGCAGCACAAAGTGTCTTTCAAGTCAGAAACCATATGTGCACCAAAGCTGGCATGACATGGCGGAGCTTACAAGCACGTGACAAGCTGAACGCGAAGCGAGCAACTGCTGCATACGCCACTAGCACCACGTGAGCAGCAACATGCAAGCCGTGATTGGAGTGCTAAAGCAACCTCATTTTCCAATGCCAACATACACAAGAAAGCAAGGCAGCAAATGGTGGGAGGAGCTGTCCTTACCGCACTGCACCTGCGAGCGCAGTGGATCCAGCTAACGATTTGTTTTTCGCGCGTGTGCGAGCACCCGAGTTGTGCCTGTGAGTGGACCGGGTGTGGCACCTAGACAAAACACAAGCGCGAACAGTCACACAAGTGAAACGCCACAGCGTTCCAACACTGTTTCAACACCCGCCACGTTCAACCTGTCATGCGGGGGACAACATGCTTACAGCTGGCAAATGTGTGTGCATCGCATATGGAGCAGACACATCGACAGCCAAGCTGGACCGCTTTCAGGCATAAACACATCACTTTAGAAGATGCTTGCAATAAGTAAAAAGTCAGGATCAGTTGAGAACATGCCAAAAACACCATATCAATATATGCACTTCATAAGTTAGGAATAGAACATATCAATATAGCGAAAAACCTTTGCATGGCTGGTGAAAGTGAAAACACAGTGAAAACAAGTGAAAAACACAGCAGAACATCTGCTTTTGCTTAGTGTCAATATAACAATAACATAAAACTTAAAATCACAACATATTTCATCTATGGAAGTGTGGTAGCTAACAGGATGAGTTGGTTCATCTCAACCTTTGCACACACTGCCATCAAGACAACCAATACACTAAAATGAGAAGGATGCAACTTGATTGCCACCTCACAACTGAAGACTTTATTCTCACAAAAACAACATACACAGAAAAACTTGCACAAGCATGCACCAATGCGTCTGGATCTCCACCAAACCAGGCATAAAAAACAAACACATCAATTAAGCAGTTTTGCTACACGCCTAGTACACCGCCTATAGAGGCACCACTAATAACCACCTAGTGGGCGCCAGTAGAAGTACGTGCGGGAAGCCGAGCAGATACCAATACTCTGCACAGCTTTGCTTGAGAAGAAGTTCGTGGCTGTGATTTCCCCTTCGTTTGGGTGCCAGACAACTAATTCTGCGTTAACATCTATAAGGAAAAACACGAGGCCTTTCGAGAGAAAACTGGTGCATGGTATTTGTCACAAAAAAGTGCTTAAATAAGTGTGCGTCGCTGATTTCCAAAAACAGCATAAAAGTGCAACTTCGGTGGCTCACGCACGACAGAGCGAGTGCACGCATTGAAAAAAGCGAAGTATCGAAATGCACTGAAAACACGACCCTAACCCTCTCTAAAAGACTGACCCATGGTGTAAGAGTTTGTTCTCACACTGTTACCTGACCACACGTACCCGTGTGATCATCAAGTGTCCTTTCAGTTTTTTGTACATCAAGTATCCTTGTAGTTTCATTTGTGCCGAGTGTAAAAATTAAATTCATAAGCATATTCCTCAGCAGCTTTCCCCAAAGCTTTCCTTACAAGGGGATTTCCCCTGAAGCCGATTGCATGGAAGAGTGCCACTGCATCCAGTGCTAACCGAGTCAGTGACCAGCATTTCATTTCTATTTTTTTTCTTTTCCAAGCCATGAAATTCTGAAGTCCCATTAGAGCCCATATCAATGAGCCTGTGCATGCCGAAGCACTGCTACAGCTTTTTTAAACTTGCTACCGTTGCAGGCATCAGCCTAAACGAAACATTAAAAAGCAAGAAAGAATGTAAATAAACCTATTAAGATCACTAAATCAGATTCTGCATTATAATTCTGCATTATAACTTATAACAGTTTGCAAATAATGCAAGATTATGACTCATACTATTTTTAAATGTCTCATACTTACCAAACTAACTGTCTTTCTACATGATGTTACATCACTAGCCATGTATCCACATTCCTTGTTAAGCAGACAAAACATAATTGTTCCCTTGAAGCTTTTTGTTGCTAATGAACAATTGGGTTTGACTGTACACAAGTAGATCACAAGCCATGTATATACTTATGCCACTTGCCAGGAATTAACTGTAAAGAGGGTATTACACAAATGGGCATTTTTGCTGTCCCATCCTGTTTTCCTGTGTAAACAGAGCCCTCTGCCCTACCCCCGATTCATGGTAAATCCACATAACCATTCACTGCTGAGCCAATAAATACTCCCTTAAAGCTTTTCTTCACCAATGATTAAGGCTAGTACTAGTAGCTATGACACGTTATAAAAATTTTAGAGCTTGGTTGGGTAGATATATCATTCCACAATATTTTTATTCTGCTATAGTCAGATACAGCTTAAGAAATCCAGGGAGACACTGCCCAGATGACGAAAGCATGGCAGCCAAATGCCTCCGTGAGTAACTAAATAGTACCACTCATGCACTTTGTAGTGTTCTCCAAAAGCAGACGGTGTTAGTACAAATATTGTACTAACACCAATTATTACTGTTCTCTAACTCAATCTACAACAATTAAAAACTATTGTATTGAAGTTAACAATGTAATCTCACTATCTGGTTTACTAGAAAACTGATTATGCAGAATGGGCGAGTTGAAATTGTACGGTGATAGTGACCTTTGAACAACACAGACCTTGAGTGTCAGTCCTATGACCCCTCGAAGTTAGTGGTACCATGCATATGGATCTCTGGCACCTTCCTTCAGAAAAACTTGCAAAAACTATGTCTTGGTATATGCACGGTGAAAGTTACAAATTTTTTACCAAAATATGGACAAATGAAGCAGACTCCACCTCTTAGTGCAGTTTAGTGCAATCAGTGCAGCTGATGCATCACTGGGTAAAACAATCTATCGGAGCAAGTACGAGGACTTGCCAGTTTCTATGACAACGTAGTGCCACGGCATGCTTTAATTCGAAATTCGCTCACTTCCTGATCACAGGAACTTTTGGTCTGATGTAACAGAGCAAACACGTTTCCTGTAGGCAAGGCGTGGTCAATTTCTCTGTTGCATAAGTGACGTTTTATTTTTATTTTACTAGAGAGGAACTTTATGCATATCTCAAATTACATGAAGCTTTTGCAATTTACACGAAGGTTTTGCAATTTTGCACCATAAATTGCCCTGGACTACAACTTTTTATATAAATGACTGCCCTTAAGTCAGTAATTAAACAAAGCTAATTAACAAGTTCTTAATTAATCAATTCAAAGCAACATAAGGTGTGGCAAACCACTTCATACATGGCAGGAGCCTGACTGTTACACACACCTATAAAAAACAAACACACTGTCTAGTAAGGCCGCTTATTTTAACCTTTCCTTCATTTCACTTTCTGGTAAACAATCCGTAAGTGACAGTGCTTACTAGAACATTGGTTTAAAGAATATGCTTAAACGGATTTAGTACTCCTCTTTAGCATTCTTTTTAATGAACTAAAAGCTGCATAACTTGCCCTGCAGTCTAAACTACACAGAAAATCAATGCAATTTTTGAGTCGCAGAGAAATGCAGTAATGCCATTAATGATGTCAGCCTATTTCATGTCCAGTGCTGGTCTCCTAATTATGTCTGTCTTGCATGAGCCGGTTCCACTCTATGCCTTTCTTAATATTTTATCCACCAGCTGAACCTTTACTGTCCTTAACCGCACTGCATCTCTCTATTTATTCATTTATTTATTTACAGATACTGCAAGAACCATTCGGTTATTTTATCAGAGTAGTACAAATGGCAAGTACGTCGGCATATAATATATACGGGTTATACAATGTGTGTGGAGTGAATACTAACTGCCAAGGACAAGAAGATAAAATTTAAAAAATTACACTCATACAAGCATTCATACAGCATGAAATACTATTGAACTGGTAAGAGCACTTTCTACTTCTGCTGAAAACAATGCCAATGAGGGTGCTGAAATAATCGTGTTATTTAGTTTACTCCGCTAGACTATGGTGCAAAGAAATAATGAATACCTAAACTATTGTGTATGGCAAACGAAGTTATAGTAAAATCACATCTCTGTCTGATAAAGTAGCCAGAAGAAAAAGAAAAAATATCGGCTATGCTTACTTTATATTGGCCGTTAATTAGCTGGTACAAAAAACTTAAGCTTTGATTTACAGAACGTTAATGGTAAGGGTGAAAGTTCTGATCTGTTCAATAGGTCTGTAACGAAAATCCTTGAAGAATTAATATATACAAAATGTGCTCCTCTTTTTTTTCACACTTTTCTAATTTGGTCTTAGTGAAAGGATCCCCAGATAATAGTGGCATAATCTAATATTGGTAAAACAATTGGTTTGTATGCTAGAAGTTGATATCTTTGCTATTGCTTGTGTTTAATATGTTAAGCTAAGTCGCTTTTTATTTTCCTGCTATTGCTTGCGTTTGATATGTTAAGCTAAGTCATTTTTTCAGTGCTGCTTTAAAAAATTGACTGTGCAGAGATGTGTGCTCAATAACATGAGCCTCTTCTCTTGCTGATATCTTGACTATCATACTTAAACTGATTAAGTGAACTTTGTTTCTACCATGACAGATCAAATTTGCAGTTTAACAAAAATTGCACATCACTGATCTGCTTAAGTTTTTAGACAAGAGCACACTGCATTAGCCAATGAATAGTAACTATATATATATTTTTAAATTAGCTTTTCATTAACTCAATTAACCTTCTCCTCATGAGTGTGGTCAATGTTGTTCCAACTGAAAAGCTTATAGTATTTATAAATTACAGGTGGTATTAAGTAGGTAACTACGAAGGCAGCACCTCGTAAACTTATAAATAAACTAAAAAAGTAAAAAGATATACTTTTGACGCTTCTGGAACGTGGCATGTCGAATGACCTGTCAAAGTAGCGTCTTCACCAAAGTCATCAGCAGCACACATACCTAACACACTTAAGAAAATTGAACATTCATTACCTATGCACAAAGTTCAGTTATCCCTATTCACAATGTACATTGCTCTTTTCTAGCCACAAGTGAAAAGAACTGGACGAAACAAGCTAAATCTATATATGCATACACTGTGCTCGAAGCGAGTATTTTTGACGTTTAATGTTACTACACCAATAACTAGCCTGCAATTAGGGCAGTGTTGTTAGTACGAATTGCACATTGTGCTGCAGCAACCAGAAATCTTTCGGGTTGTGTGAGCAGTGCAGCACAATAGTCAAACGGTGTTACGTCGAGACAGGCAAGCAGCTTGCATTGGCGAAAATCAGCAGAGTGATGAACTCATAAATGCACCTCATTCCCAATCCAACTTTTGCCACCGCTCTTCTGAGTATATCAACTCATGAAAACCTTGGCGAACTTTAACGACAAAAAAAAGTGTAGCCTGCAATGTTTACCTGAGCCTGTCCATAGTTATCGGTGCCATAGAGCCCCTTGTCATTCGATCCAAGACAACAAGCATTCAAGTCCACTCATATTGTTCATCTGCAGTGTACCTGTGAATTGACTGATTGTAGAGTGGGAGTTACTTAATAAGCTCATACAGTCGGAAATGAAATATACAGTTTTAAAATCCTTTTTGACGCACAAAAAGGTAGTGAAAAAACTAAGAATAAGCTACCCCGCAAAGTAAGGTATCTATAAGAACTTAAAACAAGCTAGGCCTGCACAAATACTGCAAGGTTTCAAAATTTGTGCTACACAATAGGTGACTGAGTGACTGGTTCATTCCTATTACAAGCATACTAATACAGTTCCATGCTGGTCATTTTGTCTTTGTAATAATTAGCTATCAGGAATCACCATTTAATTAGTGACATTAGTTTAGTGCATCACATTGTGTGCTGAATTCGCTGAATCTAAAACTTAAGACACGTGAATTCAAAAAAGAAAAAAAAAATGTACGTAACAGAATGTTTCCTAGTTGCGTTCCTTCCTAAAATGATGCTTCACAATGACTTGTGTTAATGCTTTCTCTGCTCTCTCATATTTACAGAATAACGATTTTATCTTTGCATGGCACTATAGCACCTTAATATTCTCTGAACAAAATGCAAGCACTATAAAAACCAGACTATGCTGCGATCTTCTAAATCCTTACTTTTTATGAAGAGCACAAAAGCAGACAATACAGATGCAGCCTCATACCTAGGCTTGAAATATGTTTTGTCTAAGATTCACAATCCCAACTGCTAGTAATATCAACCTTGAAGAGGCCTTGCAACACTCCTGGAACAGCCTTATTTAGCACCGAAACACGTGTAGTGATGGTTAGTGAGATGAATGCAACATTATGATGTAAATTGGTGCACGGAAAGTGAAGTCATGAGTCCTCAAAGTTCAAAACTCGAGCAGACGACAAGAAACATTCTCTTTCACATTTCACTCGCCTGCTGACATGAAAGACCGCTTCCAAACACAGCGCGCGTTTCACAAAGACATTCCGGAAAGGTCACCTCATTGTGGCCTTCACACAACACCACGCTACCGCTCCTTTTGATGGCGTCGTTAGCATGGTTACTACAAACCACGTGCGTCAGGTAGCAGACGCTTTCATGGTTACACTGTGTAAGATACACACATACGCTTTGAGCGGGGTCACTTCTCGTCTTGCATGCAAAATGCATTATACGGCAACACCGGCACCCACTGCCTGTCGCATTTTTGGCTCACTAAAAACGTTGCATGCGTTTCTATTTTTAGTTGCTGGAGAACCATAGCCTAGTTCGCAGGCCAAGTGCTGCGTTCGTTCTTCTGGAAATACATCATTTAGAAACAAGAATGATTTATTTCTGAGAAAGTATAAAAAAAGGTTTGTGCTGTTTATAACATTCACTCGTATGGCCTAGCTACCACCATATGAATAATGCACGCTATTTCTCGCATCAAGCCAATCAAAAGCAAACGGTGTTTGTCATCACGTCACATGACACGATGCCACTTCCTACGACAAAAATAGACGATGTGGGTCGCCGTAGTCTGAAATCGAGGTAGTCTGTCCAGTTAATTAAAATGATAAAATTGTCGATTTCGGCATTGCCATATACGCATCGATATCGGCACATTCCACAGCACCAGAAGAACCGATAAAAAATACATGCTCAAAAAGTGTCGCAGGGACCCTTTAAGCAAATTTTTCCACAGTTTGACCAGTAATGTGAGCCCAATAAGTGAACCCGAGCAATTCTTATGTGCTTGTATGACGGTTCCGCAGTTGAAGGTTTTTGCAATTCTTGTTTTTCAGCACTCGCTCCCTCAGTCAGCTAAAAGATAAGATGATAGAAAAGGAATAGAACCAAACAAAACTAATTGTCATATCAAGACAGCCTTTGCTGTGATGTGGCGTGTGTACAAACGAGTAGATGCTACATAGGGTAGCTGCTTTCCTGGTCTTCAGGCTGCCATTACAACTTGAAGTAATTCCTGCACAAATGCCACTAGACTACCATTTGAGTGATACCTAATATACAAGTAGATGCCCTTCATTAAGTGGATGTATGACTTAATTGGTATGCCACAGTCATGAGCCTATTACCATGAAACTACACAATCAAAGTATTAATGTCAATAAAACAATTTTATTCATGGCTGAAAAGGCTTCACTTGGTATGGAGATGTAAAAACTTTATTCCAAAGCTTGTTGAAAGATAACTAAGAAACCTAAATATAGTAGCATAATTACAGAAAATGAGCATGCACATGCCACTGTTGCAAAATAGGATGCATGTTCTGGGCATCTTTTCAGATAATGCATTCCAAAATTGAGGCCCCATTGCTTTTGCATGCCTTAGTTGCCTGTGCAACTAATGCAGTAACAACCCATGCAAGAAATAGTATTACAGGAAAATATGAAGGATGTCCACAGTGCTCAAACAAGGAAGGCATCTTAGACTGGATTCATATTTCAGACAAGTTAAAACATCACCAAAAAGATAATTTTTATTATTAGTAAATTACTCTTTCACATTAACAAGCTCCCAATGCTTGCTGCAAGATGTTTTATAAGCTATAAAATGTGTCCGAACAAAATGAGAACGGTGACACCACCTTTAAGTTCCTGCACCGATCATTACCACTTTGTAGATTTGAATAGTGTTTACTACGGCCTATGTAGTCCCAAATCAGTAAAAGTGAAACACATTGTCCACCGAGGGGCAGAGACTTCAATGTTAATAAGTTTAAACAACGAAAAAAAAACCACTTTAAAATCTATGATGTCACCTGAAGAAATTAACACAAATTATGAACTTATAATGGTGAAATTAATCAGAGTAGACTTTTTCAGAGTAGAACTTATAAGTCAGAACTGAACTAATTTATTCTTTCACATCAGTGTCCATTTAAGATCTGACGAAAGACTGGCTTTAGCCCAAAGGATTCCCAATTCAAGCAATGCGGTTTACTAATCAATAGCGGAAACTCGTAGAATAGCAACCACTCCTCAGAATGAAGACAGGCAAGTTAAGTCAGAGCTGTTGAGAACGCTTTATGCAAACGTTGACAAACATTTGCAAAAGGAATAGCTGGGTGGACTTTCATCCCACGGTTTCTGTTAGGCCCAAATTCTCTAAGAATAATGGGATTCGCAAAACGAAAATAAACAAAAAAGTTTCAGTAGAACTTCTTATCAAAAACTCATTTATGCTATTCACAGGCTATATTGTTCGTTAAAGCTTCATGAGAAGCATCATTATGGCTAACACAGAAAAAAAAAAGATACTTCACAACATGCGGCAACATATA
Source organism: Rhipicephalus microplus (assembly GCF_043290135.1). NCBI lineage: Eukaryota > Metazoa > Arthropoda > Arachnida > Ixodida > Ixodidae > Rhipicephalus > Rhipicephalus microplus. Next base: position 31,098,050 of record NC_134703.1, read on the forward strand.
TTAAAACATTTTCATGCACACTATTTCAAGGTAGCTTGAACCACACAGAATCATTATGTTGAGACAGTCTTCACAAGGTTGTCCACTTAGATTGAGTTGGCGCAGCAGCAAGGGGAGTTCATGTGGCACAATTTCATCTTTCACAGAGCAAGAAACAAGGATAACATATAAAGACTCATGCGCCTTTCAATGTTGTCTCCATTCCCTACACTGTGAAACATCGAATTATAATGTACTCAGAACAACGAGACAAGAGATCAATAAAACAGGTGATGAGAATATGACAATTACTTGTGATCACTACTGAGTGCACGAGGTTAAAAGTTAGCGTGACGGCTACGTGTTTGTACTGCCCACATGAGAACTTTTGTACTCGCCTGTATATATGTATATATGCTATATTGTTTTTTTAATTCTTTATTTGTCACAATCAAGTGGTAATAGGTGGCCATCACCAAGTAACAGTGACAACTCCTTCGTTTATTTTCTATTGCAATAAAAACATAATATATAAAATATATTAAGATAATATAAAGAAAATCTAGGTACAACCCTTAAAAAACAGTTGTCATGTTTAAAATGTAACATTTAACATGAAAAAAAAACAAGAAAAGTAAGGAAAAAGTTTGGGCTTTGATTGCCTTTATAATTTATGCAGCTCCAGAATCACGTATGTTAGCAAACTTTATTGTAGCAGTGTCATTCTTTTAGTGCTCAACTGACTCAGTATAGCCTCATTTGACTTCAGAGCACTTAACTATCCCATTAAACTAATATTTTTAACATAAATTTCAGTGGATGGTTTCAGACTGAGTAGCTTTTACTAGGTTTCTGGTACTGTTTAGATGTTACAAATTTTCTCTAGAAACTTGGCATCTATCACCCCTGTATAGACCACAACAAGAACCAAGGTCTTAACAGGTATAATTGCATGTGAGACGCTGCAATTTCACAGCCACTGGCCAAGTTCGGATTTCAAGCAGGAACTGTCTGGAAAAAAATATGCATCTCAGTAGCAATAGCAAGGTGAGATAAGATGTACTTTGTCCACCAATGTCAATATCTATGCCGCTGATAATGCAAGAGGCTAGGCTACACGTTCCGCCTTCAGTGGAGTGGTAGGGCATTTTACAAATAGTGAGAAAGGAGGACTTATAATGTTAGTATTGCATAGCATCTTTTTATTGTGAAGTTTATGTTACATTTTACTGTCTTACTAAAATAACTGACAGGGAAGTTCCCAGGAGACAAAGAAATTATGTAGTATACGCATAACGAAAAAAGTTTTCACTAGTGATGTTCCAGTTCCTCTTTTGAAGACTGATAAGATTTTCAAAACAGCTGCGATTACTGCAGAAAGTAAATTTGAACTGCATGGCTGCCAGGGTGTGAACCTATGAGTAGCAATAGATGAAAACAGAAGTTGGCAATATCAATGAAACGGAGACAAAAACGAACCAATTCAGCAAAATAACCTGAAACATGCTAGCTACATTCATATGTGTTACAAGGGGCGTTGAATAATTTATCTAGCCAGAGTATCAATATATTAAGCAAATAAGTGTCACATTATAACACAAATGTAATATTAACACTAGAACAGCTGTGAAATTTAGTGGGCAACAGATTCACTCACATCAAGAATTCATGCCCCAGAAAACTAACATTCAGCATGCTGCTACTTGATGACAAAGCATTAGGCGATTCCCAAAGGTCTAATCTAGTGTCCTCATGCAAAGCAGTAAGCCACTAGAAATCTATTCTGCTTTATTTTTCTTCAACACCTCGTGTTGTGAGACAGTTTAATGCCTTCTTGCACTTGATGTAGCTTTCTGAGTATTGTGGGTGCACCGGGCACATTGATTACACTGGCACACATAGGGTAGCTTACGGTTTGATGTAACACTGCCTCTCAGATTTCATCACAAAAGTCAACAAGGCCTAGATGGAATGTAGTCGGTGTGGCATTGTTGTTCTGTGCCATAATGACACACAAGAATACATTTATTTATTTTTTATTTTATTTATAGTACCTTACAGAGCCCTCGTGGGGCATTGTGTAAGGTGGGCAGTACAGATAATACGCTATAAATATATATATACATATATATCTACACATACTTAGGCAAATATTGAATATAATATAAATGCAGTTCAACTTATGAACATGTAAGCAAAATACAGACTAGAAAAGTGAGACAGTATGTGAAGGTGAAATACAAAAAAAAAAAATATTGTGACAGTAACTACAACTTAGCAATAGTGCAAAAACATGGGCAACAGCCCTATAAACACTGATGATAACGAAGTCTTATAAACACTGATTACGTGTCCAGTCTCATGTTTTTTTTGTTAATTGTTTTGTTTTTCTGGTATATCAGTATAGTACAGCAAAACAATGACAGTATAGTCGTCAGTCTTATCAAAACAAAATGCACACTACAGTACGATGATGTGCACATCATAAGCGGCAGTTGTCACGTACTTCTCTGGGCATGAACAATGCCCAGAGGAATAGCTTGCTAAGTCAAAGAAGTACTTAAGTAATGTTATTGTCGTGAAAGTGGATGGCCAAAACTGCAACTGCCCCAATGTCAAGCTTCCACAAGGTCTCTTTCCAAAGTAGTTTCAAGCACCAGCTGGCAAGGCTCCGTGGTACAATACACTTGACTGCCTTGCGAATACATGGGCTCGCATTTGAGCTGATGCCATGAGTTTAATCTTTGTGTCCATTCGACTCAATGACAATGCTGCCAGCGCTGGCAGTAGATTTTCTGCGACACTGCCTCTTTACCGAGTAAAAATTTCTAAAGTCTCTTCTCCCAGGTCACGAGTTAACGCAGACTGTGAATTACATATGGCAAATACCCATGTTTCAATGGCCACGGTAGGTCAGCATGCCCCACACGTGACCTGGTTTCATGACGTATCCGACAATCATGTCCTGTTAGTCGTATCAAACCTGTTAACTTCATTCGACATAGACTAATTCCTCAAATGTCAATTTTGATATATGTCAAGTTAAAGAGAGAACCACGAGAGTATCTAGATGTAGACATATGGACAGACAGATCTAGAGATGAAAACAGTTAAAGTACTCAGTTTGTAAAGAAGTGCTTTGCACTTAAAAAGAAATTTGCACATGCGTATCCTATCTCCATGGAATCCTGAGGTGGTCTCTTATTCTGATTATATTATATTTATCAAAGGAGACATAAGTTTTCAAGCGATGAAAAAAGTTATGATCACTGCTGGAGAAGTGTACAAATCTGTGGAGTGACGTAATCATGAAATAAAAAATATTTCATCCCAATTACCCTTGCTCTACCCATGCTGTACAATTTATTTAAGACATCGCACACCTATATGCACGCAGCAAAAGTGAAGTACTGGCTTGTGGCAGGTGCTTATTGCTAGTGACCTGTTAATTTCAATCATTAACAATGTGTATCTGACCACCGTCCTGGATTTATGAAATTTTCCTGAGCTACACAAGGATACAAGAAGTACAAAAAATAAACCCAGCCCTTGTAATGAATTATTTGCAATTTTCTCCTAAGCCTGAAAAAATTAGCTTACTTCTCTCTATACAGTGCTACTGGAATCTGGCGCAGCTGTAATACAATCACAAAAAGAGGTAAATCCCGCACACTAAAAGGGACCTTATATCAACATTCTGTTGGAGAATGATAGTAACCACTTTTTTTTTTTTTTTGCTGTACAACACCCAACTCAAACCACTTTGCTTGTTATCCAGTTTGGCCCAATTTTTGGATGGGCTATCTCTTGAGAATTATGGCACATTGTACGCATAACCACCCTTCCTCTCAAGAAAACTTATGGGAAGGCTATCAACATTACTCTTTCCTGATGTCGAGAACACAACTTGCACAGGCAGATGACCATATACACTGTGCCACAAGATCAAGGTAATGTATACATATCGAATAAGCATGATCAAGTTTGCCTGCATTAATGTACTTTGGCAGATCACAAAAGCAGAGATGTTTGGTTTGATATTCCCCCTACACACAGATTGTTCTACATCTATTTGTAGTGAACAAGCCCACTGCAACGCCTACACTTTGTGCTATGATCCAGATGTGAATGACAACTCTCTCAGAACTATACATAATATGTGGGCCCCACCTTTGCTTATTAATTCTATGTCATAGTAAAGTGAATGGGTCCACAAGCAGTAGTTCCATAAGGACAGCATTTAGGCAAGTCTGATTTGCACCACGTATATCGTACAGCAATTCGTTTCCTTTAAACTGTGGCTAATGGTCATGGCACACTGTTTATTATAAAGAAACAAGACGGTGGTAAAGAAAAGGCAGCAAAAACTATATAAAATAAAGGACAAGTACTTTTGGCCCTGGACTACCTGGGCGTGCCAAACGAGTTCTTATCTGGCAGGTCGTCTGCATGATCTGCAAGTTTTCTGGCAGCCGTACTTGTGTCAAAGTTTGGGATTTATGGCGCTGGTTAACATTTGCCTACAGCCCTCCCACCCTTACTGAGAATACAAGGCGAAAACAAAACAAACAGAAAACATTAATTACCTGATGATACGCTCCTGCAAGTGACAATCGCATGAAAAGTGAACTATACGTAATCTTGCAGTGAAAAATACGTGGGAGCTTCATTTTAAAATTTAACTACGCCACACCAACACGATTTTATTCATAGCTATGAATGAGATGGTGAAATGACGTCTTGTTACTAAACCAGTGATTTTGTGGAGCAAAGGCGAAGCCCGCCTTGTGCCGCACCAGGAAACATGAGCAATCTTGAGCACCGTCGACCAAAGAACGAATTGAGAACCAGGTGTATGCACATTCACACTTAACAGCAGTTCCTTCGAACAAATGTGTGTACTGTACGGTGGCCACGCGCACGCAGTCAACGTTTTGATGAGCAGTGTGGTACACATTACCACCGCAAAACATTAGTCGTGCCGTCGCAGGCACTTTCCGCTGCCGCCGGTTCGGTTGACCCAGCGACGACACACCGTTCGACAAGGACAGATTAACCAGTCCGTGCAGACACGCCCCTGCCGGGTGAACGGAAAGCTCGCAACAGGAATCGGGGCGCAGTCCTTCCGTTTCGCTCCGCGCCCGGAGCCTCGCGCGTGGGCCGAATTCCGCGTTCGGCACAGCCGAGAACCCGCTCGGATCTCCATTCAAAGCTGGCATGACAAGGGTCGCAGCGGCGCCCACCCCTCGGGCGAAGCGACGGGGTCCCCACGGGAGTCCCGTACGCGGCCCAAGTGCCTCCCGCAGACCTCAGGGCCGTGGGCGAAAGGCGCTCTGTGAGGGAAAGCCTGTAGTCCTATATTGCTGCCGGGTGTCCGCAGTGGCACCTCTTCCAAATGTCCTGTTCGTCGACGATGGGCTGACCGACTCGAAAGCGAACCTCTGTCGTTAGGCCTAACCAGCTCACGTACAAGTGCTCAGGCACTTCATCAGACTGCTTCTGTGCGATGCTTGGCGTATGCAGACTTGTTCCCGGGCCGTAAAAACGCTTGTAATCCATTCAGGACCGCGTGAATCGCTGTTCATGGCGCGCAAAGAACGCGGATAGACACACCCTAAAGGCCGTCCGTGCGTCTCCGGACGGTTGCTGTGTCCGGACTGATTATGATCACGCTCCGTTTGAACGCTCACTTGGGACTCGAACAGATGGCTTGAGCACGCGTATTGCGCGATGTAATCCGGCGATTTGAAACAGCTGTCATCGCTCGGTATCGCAGGCATCTGCATCGACCCCCAGCGATCGCACCCGAGGGCAAAGCAATACATCAGCGCTTTTGACTGCAGAAAGCGCAAAACTGCGTGAAACGCGACATTAACTCACCTGTCGTGCAGGCCGGGAGATATATCCATTATTCCAAGTATCAAGGGTAATCACATAATCCCACTGCACTCAAGTCGTATACACAAACAAACTTTCCATAAACAACCAATGCACAAGCCATGAAGACTAATATGGCTGACGAGCAATGCACGAAATGCATGCTGGGAAATATCCGCTGCTGGAGAGATGAAGTCAAACTGGGCCAAACGAAGCGCCTGAACATGGAGGAAGGAGGAATTCCTCTGTGCCAAAGTGAAACTTCGTTCCGAAACCAAAACTTCTGAAATCACAGAACTAGTACGGGCTCTGGAGAAAAATTTGGACCTAAAGATTGCTAATCACAAAACTACTGCCATTAAATTTTCAGTTTTTAATTACTTTTTGATTAGCTAAAATTAGTTCTACGTTATGTTGGTAATACAGAAATCAAGCATGGCTATTTTTTACAAATAATAAATGCGGACAGTTTACTTTAGGAAATGTTTGATTCGATGGTTCAGTTCATTCAAAGATTGGTTTAATAAAGTCAGGAAAAATGGCACTAAAAGATGCACCTGATTGTTGACGGAGGCGTTGTCATGAGTCAGTGGCAGTATAGTGGCCAACTTTCTAGCCACCATAAGTGCAGTTTGTCCTTATAGTGGCTAGAAAGTTGGCCACCCACTATCAAGGAGGCCACGGAGATAGAAATTCCTTCCTCCGTGAAGGAGGCTTAAAAAAATTGCTGGAATAGAAATGACTGCCCAGGAGTGAAGCCGTTCCACTGGCAAGATGACGGCTGTGATGGCCATCTTACTAGAGGCATAATAAATTATCACCGTTTAGCGAATAAAAACAAAGCGTTTCCCTCGTACGCCCAACAAGTTTAATGTGGGAACTTTTTCTGGTCACATAGTGCTCCAAGTGCGTCTTACAGTTACTAGTTTTCCTTAGTGAGCCTAATTGGAGGCAAAGTTTTTTGAAGATTCGGTCATCGATACTCGTTTCTGTGTGTTATTTCGTCGGGAACAACTATCTTTTAACATAGAACTAACGTTGCATTTACATAACATATCAAAGCCACTTGATATTTAAGTGGGCACCATCAGAAAAGAGCATGTTTCCGCCATCTTGGCAGTGGGAAAAGATGGCTTCACTTCTGCTGGCGAGGCATTGCTGGAGCTTCCACTCCAGCAATTTTTCTTTAATCCTCCTTGGCCACTACACAGCCACTGACTCATGACAACGCCTCCTTTATTTTATCAATGCCAGATGCGCCCGATTCAGCTGTCCACCACCCTCTCCTCTAGCTCTTTCCTGCTCTTACCCATCGCCTAGCCTTCACGTGTGCTTTGCGGTCATGGCGAAGATAATGAAGATGATAGGTGGCTGCTCTCTTTCAATTGAATCGGGTGATCACAGATAGTGTGACCTAGACGCTGTAAGAGAAACTAGGGAGCCCTCATGTGCGCGCGTCTTCGTGTTCACATGAAGGCTCCCTAAGAGAAACCCTCATACAGCGCCTCGTATCATCTGTTGGCCGAAGCATTTTTTCAATAAGTTGTGCCAATGTGCATGGGGCGGCGCTTTGAAACCCTTTTGATTAGAGTTACTGTATATGCTACCTTTTACCTAAAGGTAGCATATACAGTAACTCTACTTTTGATTAGAGTAAAAGGTAGCATGTACAGCATGGATGTGCAGTAACTCTACACAATTAGGGCTCCTCGATGCTTGAACCCGTATCCTCGTATTGGAGGGTGGAGACAACCGCGTTGTCCGCTACGGGGTCCGCCATTACAATGCATTCTCCGCAAGCCCGACGGTTTGCCAACGAGTGTTGCGCGGCTGCATAAAGAGCTTGTTGCGTCAAAACATGAGGTACTCAAACACACGAGAAAAATACAAAGTTTTTTTTTCATTGGGAGTGTGAAGGTCTTAGATATCTGGTCTCTAGTATTCATTTTAAAAGTGACATTAGCAGCTGGAGTTGCTCGCAGCAGCAAAATACCGCCGACACAAGCCGCGTTAACACCTTCAATTAGCGTCTTTTTGGACTAGTCACTAACTATTTATATAGGTTAAAGATGTGAAACACCCCCACTTAAGTCACATGATCTTTCAATGTGTCTGTGTGCTGTGCGAATTCCCCAAAAGTGTAAAAACAGTTTGCCATTTGCCAGCTGGCGGGAAAAAAAGAATAAAAAATACGTGCTGTCGAGAGAAAAGAAAAAATCTCAGCATATCCAAGGAGTGAATGATCATGTGTGGGGCGAAGCGTTTATTCATGCTTCCGTCCGTGATTCTGTCCATGCATCCGTCCGTCCAGCATATCCACGGAGCACAGCATAGCACGGACGGACGAACACTTCGTTCCACTCATCATTCGTGATGAGTGGGTCTGAGCGTACGTGCGTGCGTCTGTTCTTGCTTCCGTTCGTCCGTGCATCTGTCTATCTGTCCACTTGTCCGTCTGTCCGCTTGTCTCTCTGTCACTCAGACTAGCACCACTCGCTGAGCGAGTCATACAACTAGGTGGTTACGAACTGGTCACAGACATGCATGGATAAACCCACGGCTTTCGAAGCTTCGCCCCTAAAACTGTGATTGCATACCATATTTTCATATATTGTTTTTGAATTATTCAATAGCTACCTCATTTCAGACCACACCCTGCAACGCACACTATATTGTACGTTGTTTTCATCTTTTATATCTTACTGCGAAAAGAACATTGGCAAAAAAATGTTGAAACATACCATACTATTTGATGGTCTACATGTGGCTTTCATGGCATTAGATCATGGCTCGCACGCACAAATTGACTGTCAAACCAGGTTTAGCGTGTTTTTATAGGAATATATGGTAAATTATCAATTTTTAAAGCGTTCATAGATATCGTAAAATGAAGCGACCACACGGCTTTACAACATTGAGCGAGTAAATTGCATTTATTAAACAGCAATATCAGATGCCACAGCTTCATTTGGACAACTTTATTATACTTCAAAAGAAAGCGTTATAACTGATCACTGCAAGTTAGCCGCAGCGCGTGTCTTGCTTCCATTTCAACTGGTTCTCTCTGTTTCGAGCTTGCGGATATGAATGCGCAACTTTAGTCGTGCATAACTTGATATCAACATTTTCTTTTTCAGAGAACCCTTCTATTGCTGGCATGCCTGCAAGCTGCACATCGCCCTATTGAATAAATATTCAGAGACAGCTTTGAGAGGGGACATCAGGGTAAACAGGTTGTCTGCTCAGGATGTGATTCATTTCAAGTCCTCTTCACAAGATATGAGCGAGCTCATAACCTCACCGCTCCGATAACACAAGTTCTCACCATACTGAACATACTCCTTCAGTGCAGTTGAATATGCGCGTTCATGGCTCGCCGAGCCCTTCATTGCTGTCCTGCACTGCCCACAATCTGTTTTCTTACTTACACAAGAATTCCACCTATATGGTGCAAAATGCTGCATTCTATAGAAGTCAACGCTTCAATGAAAAGATTTTCCAGATCATCAATTTTTTTTCTTCAGCATCTCCACGAAACACTACTTTCCCTTGGAAAATCATGTCAACCAGGTACTGTGAGGCATCACTTTCATAACTAGAGTTTGCCAGCATGTGCAAAAACTGGCTGAAGTATACAAGCTTTAAAGCGCATTTCATAATGTAGGCGTTAGGAACGGACGCACAGACGGACCAACGCGCGGACGAACGCAAGGACGGACGAATGACTGGATGCCCAGACGCACGAACTAACGCAGGAATCAGCGAACAGAAGGACGGACGGAAGGATGAACACACGTAAGCAGGGACGGACTGATGGACGCTACGCCCCACTCATCATCATTCACTCCATGCATATGCTGTAACACCGTTTCAATTGACATGCAATGCAATGCAACTGGCTACTACAACTACGACGACACGCGACATACGACCCACGGCGTAAAGAGTTTTGCCCCTAAAAGAGATAATTGAAGGCGCCGGCAACAAGCGCACAACGTTGACACACATCTTCGCGCAATCGCAGCTTGTGTACAAAAAGCGATTGAGAACAACGCATGTTGTGCGATACAAAATGAACGAGTTAAATACGCATGTACACAGCATGCGAATGAACGTGTATTGCACCCGGTGCACTGGCGATTGCAATTAAGCCCGATCGGAATCGAATTTCTCAACAGTGATTGGCGCCGTTGTGCAGCTGGTGTAAGATAGTCAATCACATCAAGCTTTATCCAGATTGAAAGTGCCCGTGTGACAGCGCTTTAAGTTATAACTCTCGAAATACTGAAATGGCATAAATTACGCTGCACGAACAGCCCGTGGGTCGCCACATCTCGCGCTTGATTTTTACAAGCCACAAAAGTCGCCTTTTCGGATCTTTCGGGACTCTGAACATCCTGTAGTCATTTCACGAGTGGTTTGTGCACTGTGGCACGCAACAACCAGACATTTTGACCGAGAAAACGCTGCGCACGTGTCTTCCTCAACCAGCCGCGACGAGACGGGGGGAGCCGAATGGCGGCTGCCGATCGGAAGGCAGCATTCACCCCTTCAAAGAGTGGTTCCACCCTTCAAGGGACGCGCGCATCAAGGAACCTTACTACCACGGAGGGCTGTGTTCCAATACTCACCGTAGTCGGCTAAATAGACAGCTAAATGAACAGCGGCCATCTTAAGTCGCATTCCAATTTTCACGTAGCTGGCAAAGTAGACCGGTCCGAGAAGACCGCATCGTATACCATATAGTTTCTCAAAATTAAATAGAGAGCACTCTGGCACTGCGATCGACATTTATGGCTAAAAGGGAAAGTGGCAGGTCAAATGACACTCCTTGGTTTCGTGTACTTGTGGACGGGAGCAAAGGCCAGAGAAGAAAACCAGGCAATGGTAGAGTGTATATCAAAGGACGTTGAGGAGTTAGGAAGAGAGTGCGAGATAATTCTACTAGGAGACATGAATGCGCACATAGAAGATATAGATGGTTATACCGACCCGACAGGCAAAATGATCATGGATATGTGTGAAAGGCTTGATTTGATCATTTGCAACAGTACCGAGAAGTGTGAAGGGCAAATAACATGGGAGGTAGGAAGGCTACAGTCGACGATAGTTTATGCACTGATGTCACATAGGATGTATGATAAGCTAAGGGAATGCACATAGATGAAGGTGGCTCCAGAAGTCTGGGTAGTGATCACAAACGTATCAAGCTAAGTTTTGGAAGAGCAGTGAAAGTGGGAAAGAGACAAGATGAGCAACTACAGGAAAATTTTTATCCAGAAAGGCAAATCGAAATTGCCACTAAACAAATTAAGAAAGTAATCACGGAGGATAATAAGACAGTGTGGACATACACAAATCTAATTAGACTTTTTGAGCTACAGCTTGCTAAGACGCGTGACAAATCACCCCGGAAAAGAAGACACAAACCCAAAAATTGGTGGGATAAGGAAGTTAAGAGAGCCATAGCAAAACGTCAGGAAGCCTCTAGGGAACACAGACATGCTAAGCAGTGGGGTGAACCGACAGATGATGTGGAAAGAAAATGGGAAACCTTTCTAAGCTGTAGAAGGAATGCATCCCTTCTGATCAATGAAAATATTAGAAGAAAGCGAGCTCAGTGGCTGGCAGAAGTACATAAAAAAGATAGAAAGGCAGCTGCGAAATTTTGGAACCATCTAAGCTCCCTAAGAAATAAGACGAGCCTAGAGCAGAGTTTTATAACAACAGCCCAAGGTGCTAGGCTAGAAGGGGACGAAGCTATTGAATATATGAGAACAAGGGTGACAGAAAAATTTCAACAAAGAAGTACAAGGACGAATCAAGTGGTGCAATGGCTCCATTTTCACAACCAGAGTGGGAAAGGGCTGAGAAAAAGGTTTTTAGTAGTACACCAACAGGCCCAGATGGCATTCCAATTATGCTGATAAAGACATTAGGTCCGAAGTCTAAGCAGGCTTTGAGAGAGGCAGTGAGCAAAATAATAATCGATGGTGAAGTTCCCGATGGATGGAAACTTAGCAGGATGAGCATGATCTATAAAGGAAAGGGGGACAAAGCTTACATAAACAACTACCGTCCTAGAACAGTGACATCAGTGGTCTACAGGCTGGCGATGCAGATTATAAAGGAAAGACTGAAGGCATGGATAGAGGACGAGGGGGTGCTGGGGGAACTGCAGAATGGGTTTCGGAAACACAGGAGGTTGGAAGACAATCTGTTCTCACTGACACAGTGCATCGAAATAGCAGAAAAGGAACACAGGCCTCTGTGGCTAGCATTTTTGGATATCAAGGGAGCGTACGATAGCATTGTTCAAGAGGAATTGCTGGGAATACTGGACACACTAGGCGTGGAACATGTAGTCACTAATCTTTTATAGGATATCTATAAAGGTAACAAGGTAGTTATAAAGTGGTAAAAACAGGTATCCAAGCCTGCAGAGGTAAAACGGGGGCTTAGGCAGGGGTGTCCCCTGTCACCCTTACTATTCATGATGTACCTACAAGGATTAGAGGCCAAATTAGAGGGAAGTGAACTGGGCTTCAACCTCTCTTTAGTCAAACAAGGAAAACTCATTGATCAGGCACTACTAGCATTAATGTACGCAGATGATATAGTGCTAATGGCCAACAACAAGGAAGATTTGCAGAGATTGATGGACATCTGCGGTAATGAGGGAGATAGGTTAGATTTTACATTCAGTAAGGAAAAATCAGCAGTCATGATATTCAATGACAACGAAGGTAGTGAGCTTAGAATACAGGAGGTCACGCTAGAGATAACAGATAAATGCAAATACTTGGGCTTATGGATAAGCAATGGGACCGAGTACCTAAGGGAACACGAAATATACGTGACGACTAAAAGTAACAGGAATGCAGCAGTTATGAAAAATAGGGCACTGTGGAATTACAATAGGTATGATGTTGTGAGAAGAATATGGAAAATTGTCATGGTTCCTGGATTGACGTTCGGCAATGCGGTCTTGTGCATGAGATCAGAAGTTCAAGCAAGATTAGAAATTAAGCAACGTGGAATAGGTAGGCTTGCTTTAGGAGCTCACGGGAATACACCAAATCAGGGAGTACAAGGTGATATGCGATAGACATCATTTGAGGGCAGGGAAGCTAGCAGTAAGATAAAATTTGAGAAGCGATTGAGAGAAATGGGGAAGAGCGTTGGGCTAGGAAGGTTTTCAGCTACTTGTACATGAAGAATGTCGATACAAAATGGAGAAAGCGAACCAGGAAGTTGACTGGTAAATACTTAGAAAACAGCAGGTGGCCAAACCAAAAAGAACTATCGGTTAAGAAGGCGAAGGAAACGGAGACTGACATGTGGAGAATGGGCATGATTAAGAAGTCCGCACTAGAGATCTATCGAACTTTTAAGCAGGAAATCGGCAAGGAAAGGATCTATGATAATACTCGGGGTAGTTCTCTACTGTTTGAGGCCAGGACGGGAGTACTGCGAACCAAGACATATCGGGCCAAATACGAAGGGGTAGACACAGTATGCAGTGCGTGTGGAGAGGGAGAAGAAACTGCCGAACACTTGATAATGTTCTGTAAAGGGCTTCACCCTATAGTTCAGGATGATGGCGCAGAGTTTTTCAAAGCAATGGGGTTTAGGGACCAGGAGGCCAAAAAAGACTTTAAGCGGGTAGACTTAACTAGAAGGAGGTTATCTGATTGGTGGCTAAAGTCAAGGCACGAGTGAAAATTAAACCCTTCAGTGCAAAGTACGAATTCTCAAACTCACTTTTTAAAGAAAAAAATAAATCTAGTTTTTGGTTCATTAAGTATTACGGCTTGGTGGCGCCCAGCCCGTTCTAAAGGGGAGAGCCTTATCCATCCATCTATCCATCCGTTCAGCGATCATGGGAACGACGGGTAGACCAGGGTTGTAGTATAGTACACACATTTGCCTAGTCTTTGTACGTGCGGGTGGCGAATCGTACTTGCGGCTTCGTTTATTGCTGTGTTTCGATTTCGTTTTGAAATAAAGATTCAACCCTTTGAACTTCGTGACCCAATTTGGAAAGGTAATCTGAAAAAAAAAAATAGGGTGGTGAAGCGTAATCGCTGAAAATTTGCTGATTTTTGTTTCGTGAGAAAACAGCTGCAAGCCACACCAACACACACGGAGCCAAAAGCAGGCCAGAAGTACGAAGTTTAGACAAATGTGTGTACTACCCATCATTTCCATGCTCGCTGAAGCGCCGTGCATTGCAGCTCCCCTAGACACTAGTGCCAGAGTTCCCTCTATTGGGAAACTCTATGTCGTAGACAAATACGATGCTTGCTACTTTGCTGTCTAAACAAGATGACAGCTCAGCGAATCGCTCAGATAGATTAAATTTCGTCAGAATGGTCGTTTGCACACAAGCAGACGCTTTCCCAGACGATTAATATGAGTAACATTTGTATGTTTTTGATTTCAACACTAAATAAGCCAGAAATTACTACTTTACCGTTTGTTTCTTTTAGCTTTTTTTTTCTGACGCGAGGTGGCGAATCGTCATGTAAAAGCTGTCTAAACGTGTTCCAATTCTCGGACAGCATGGGCTCAGTGCGGTCTTCTAAGCAGTCTGCGTAGACTGTCTACGTGCTGTCTAATAATTGGAACACAGCCGAGGAAGGAATGTCTACTACAGTTAGAGTGTACTAGAAGTGTTGAGTGTCATGACCACGCCTCGCTGCCTGATCCCTTCCGCGTTGCCCGTAGCAGCAGCGCTGCAGTCGAATAGTACTGAAAGAGCCACGCACCGCGTGCAGGAACTGATGTGCGCTTCGACTCCTCCGTCGCGCTTTCTTGATGCAGATTTCTTCGTACCTGCCCAACATTCATTTCTAGCACATGGTGCCATGGCCCTTGAAGTATGACACGCCAATCTAGTGAATTTTAGCTCGATTTTAGCCATTGTGACAGACGAGAATAATTCAGAAATGGCATGTTTTATACTGACTTCTTCTGCCTTAACACTTTCTTCGTTGGTTAGGCCTCTACAATATACAAAATAACTGAGCCAATTCATTGGAAGTTAGCTGCACTCAGAAAGCTGTGAGATTGAAAAAAAAATACCGTTTCAAACTCACGCAGATCCAACAGGCCGTTAGTAAAGAGGGGAGAGGAAGGGAACCTGAAACCCTACACCTAGAAATTTTTTCGTAATTTAACTTTTTACGGTATACTAAAATATTTACACGCATTCACAACAACCACCAATTGCCAAAGTTAGTCGTTCTGCTGCACCCCCTCCCCATATAAAAAAAACTTGGTGCTAACCTTGCTCCGAAGGTTTACAGTTGGCGAAGCTTAATATAGCGTGATTGATGTGATTTGTGGGGTATAACGTCCCAAAACCACCATATGATTATGAGAGACGTCGTAGTGGAGGGCTCCGGAAATTTCGATCACCTAGGGTTCTTTAACGTGCACCCAAATCCGAGTACACGGGCATAAAACGTTTCCGCCTCCATCGGAAATGCAGCCGCCACAGCGGGGATTCGATCCCGCAACCTGCGGGTCAGCAGCCGAGCACCTTAGCCACTAGGCTACCGTGGCGGGGCCTGAATATAGCGTGTCTCTGTACAAATACGCATTTTAAATTTTACCTTTTCGACAGTATGACGTCATAAAACTGGTTCAAGTCTAACGTAGTCGGACGAGAAATGCGCCGCCTAAAAATAATAGATGTGCTAAGGGACATTGTATGGATATTGTTAATGGGGTGGTGACGTGTGTCCTATATGCGTGTACTTGTGGCTATATATATATATATATATATATATATATATATATATATATATATATATCGCCACCGCTTGGGTACTGGGTGCTGGGCTTCGCTCGCTCGGCTCGTGCTGATCATCGCCGGCATCTGCTTGACCGTTGCTCTTGCACGATCGTGTTTCTTCGTAGGACCACCGTCGCAACAGTCGTCAATAAACCCTTTTTCAATTGGTGGAAGGTGCTGACATTCCCCGTCGCCTGAACCTGGGTGCTGCCATTCGCCGTCGCCTGAACCTGGAGCTGCGCAACCGAACGCTACCTCCCATCATGGCTACCAACAACGCGCAACCTGGCTCTTCCACTCCATCCCCCAGCAACCCCGGCGTTCTTCGTTTGCGAGAGCCCAAGGTCTTCAGCGGAGCTGATGAGACCGACGTGGAAGACTGGTTCGCTAACTATGAACTGGTGAGCGCAAACAACAAGTGGGATGACGCGGACAAATTGACTTACGTCATCTTTTACCTCACTGACGTGGCCGAAATGTGGTATAACAACCACAAAAACGACATCACGACGTGGTCCACCTTTAAAACCTTGTTTGCTGACGTTTTTGGCCGACCCGCAGTCCGCAAGTCCAGAGCCGAACAACGCTTGCGGACTCGCGCACAAAAGCCAACGGAATCTTTCACCAGCTACATCGAATACATTATTGGTCTTTGCAACCGTATGAACACCACCATGCCCGAGTCGGAGAAGATTCAACACATCCTCAAAGGGATAAATGACGGTGCATATCAGCTGCTCCTGGCCCGTAATCCTGCCACCGTTGCGGAACTTGTCACTTTGTGTCAAAGTTTCGACGAGTTGAACAAGCAGCGCGCCCTGACTCGGCCATTTTCCTCACACGCCGACTCGCTCTCCAGTCTCACTTCTGTTCCCGACCACTCACCAACCCTGCAAGAGATTAAAGACTTTGTGCGTGAAGAAGTAGCTCGGCAACTGTCGTTGATTCCCTTCACGCAGCAGCCGCCGTCCTCTCGTCTGCCCTCACCACTCCGCGACGTTATTGCCGAAGAGGTAGCTCAGGCTGTTCCCGTCGCTGCCCACCAGCAGCCTGTGGCCATGCCCGCTGCCCATGCGCCGGCTATGCAGCCCGTGGCCGCGCCTCTCACGTATGCCCAGGTGGTACGTAGCAGACCCCGCCAGCAGCATTTGCCACCCATGTCTTCAGTCGCTCCCCACTCCGCCCCATTTTCGACACCTTGGGCCGCACCACGAATCAGCAATTCCTGGCGCACTCCTGACAATCGACCGATCTGCTACGCCTGCGGTACTCCAGGACACGTGGCACGATATTGTCGCCGTCGCTTCCAACCCCTCCACGACGCTACTCGGCCGTTACCGTATGACCCACAGCCCATGCACATACCTGCTCCCTATCCCTCACCGCAGTATGGATACACTAACTTTCCTGAGTCTCGGTCACCCCAGCCTCAAACTCACTCTCCCCGCTCTCCATCTCCTCGCAGGCGATCACTGTCTCCAATGCGTCCTAGACCCGCTTCCTCCAACCGGGAAAACTGAACGCCGCAGTTCCAGAGGCAAGAACTGCGCCGTCGTCGAAATGCTCAAGTCCTCGCACTTCACCAGCTAACGTCGTCGCTATATCTGTCGATGGTGTTTCTACCTTTGCCCTCGTCGACACAGGTGCTGCCGTTTCTGTTATAGCCGCCCAGCTCTGCCGCTCCCTACGCAAAGTGACCACGCCGCTCTCTGGACTATCGCTTCGTACAGCTAGCGCACAACAAGTTCGACCTCTTGGCACCTGTACGGCCCGCATATTCATCCAAGGCTCTATGTACGTTGTCGAGTTCATCGTCCTTTCGGTGTGCTCGCATGACGTTATCCTCGGGTGGGACTTTCTGTCAAATCATCATGCCATCATCGACTGCGCACGCGCTGAAGTTCAATTTTCGCACCTGTGTGACGAACCTTTGCACGACACCCTTGAGCGGTCGCCAAAACTTGTCGTGCGTGAGGACACTGAAATTCCGCCAGCCTCTCTTGCCGTTGTCCCGGTTTGCTGCGATGACTATAACGATGCTACAGTAATGTTTACACCTTCCGACATTTTCATGAGACGCAGAGCCGTTTCCTTGCCTTTCGCTACACTCGACGTCACTGCGGGCCGAAGCAATATTTTCGTTCACAACCCCCTTTCTGCACCGCTTACGCTACTTGCCGGCGAATGTCTCGGTCGAGTGGAGTACCTCGATTCCTCTTTATTCCTTAGCATGCCAGACGAATCGTGCAGTAGCGCCTCGACCGAACTTCATGCCCTTTCCCCACTGGAGTGCTCATCGAGTGACACCTTCTCGAGTTCCATCGCCGACACCTTAAGTGCCCATGAACGCGCCGAGCTTCTTAATCTCCTCCAGCACTTCGCGAATTCATTCGACGTTTCTCAGCCGCAATTGGGTCGGACTTCCGCAGTGCACCACTACATTGACACCGGTTCGCACCAGCCATTGCGTCAAAGACCGTACCGTGTCTCTGCTGCAGAACGTCGCGTCATCAACGACCAGATCGAAGAGATGCTACGCCGTCGCGTTATTCGACCATCGCACAGTCCTTGGGCATCTCCTGTCGTTCTAGTTCGAAAAAAAGATGGATCGATTCGATTTTGCGTTGACTACCGGCGATTAAACAAGGTGACGCGGAAAGACGTCTATCCATTACCGCGCATAGACGACGCCCTTGACAGCCTACAAGGAGCCGAATTCTTCTCCTCCTTAGACTTGCGATCTGGATACTGGCAGGTTCCTATGGCAGAAGCTGATCGCCAGAAAACTGCGTTCATTACACCAGATGGCCTGTACGAATTTAACGTAATGCCATTTGGTCTTTGTAATGCTCCTGCCACGTTTGAACGGCTCATGGACAACACACTGCGTGGACTGAAGTGGTCTGTGTGTCTATGCTACCTCGACGACATTGTCGTTTTCTCTCCCGATTTTCCTACGCATCTGCTTCGGCTCCAACTGGTTCTGACGTGTTTAACCAACGCTGGGCTCCAACTGAACCTTAAAAAGTGCCGCTTCGCCGCGCGAGAGCTGTTCATCTTAGGGCACATCGTCTCCAAGCATGGTGTTCGACCCGACCCTGCAAAACTGGGAGCAGTCGCTGAGTTCCCGAAACCTACTACACTGAAAGAATTACGCAGTTTTGTCGGACTATGTTCGTACTTCCGGCGCTTCGTGCGAAATTTTGCATCGATCATGTCACCACTGACCAACCTCCTACGCGGTGATGCAGACCTTTCATCCTGGTCTTCTGACTGCGACGTCGCGTTTGCCACGCTCCGTAGTCTGCTAACATCTCCTCCAATTCTTCGGCATTTCGACCCAACAGCTGCAACGGAAGTTCACACAGACGCTAGTGGGGTTGGTCTAGGCGCCGTCCTCGCCCAACGCAAGCCGGGCTACTCCGAATACGTCGTCGCTTATGCGAGTCGCACACTTACTAAAGCTGAGGCCAATTACAGCGTCACTGAAAAAGAGTGCTTGGCGCTAGTGTGGGCGCTTCGCAAGTTCCGCCCTTATTTGTACGGTCGCCCATTCGACCTGGTAATGGACCACCATGCACTTTGTTGGCTCGCCACATTGAAAGACCCTTCTGGCCGCCTAGCTCGGTGGGCACTGCAAATCCAGGAGTACGACATTCGTGTCATCTATCGCAGCGGACGCAAGCATTCTGACGCCGACGCCCTGTCGCGTTCGCCTTTACCTCCCGACTCGGCCTGCGGAACCACTGGTATCTCCATCGCATCTCTCGACCTCGACTCCTTTACCAGTGAACAACACAAGGACCCGTGGATCGCTTCTCTTTTTAACTGTCTTTCTGGATCGTCAACCACTGCGGTACCACGATCTCTCCGACGTCAAGCTGCTCATTTCGCCATTCGTGATCGGCTACTACACCGACGCAACTACGCCCCCGAAGGTCGTAAGTGGCTCTTGGTTGTCCCGCGCAGCTTGCGATCACAAATCTGCGCCTCCTTTCACGACGATCCCCAATGTGGTCATGCCGGAGTTTTCAAAACTTACGAACGCATTCGCCATCGCTTCTACTGGCGCGGAATGTATAATTTCGTTCGAAAATTCGTTATGGGCTGTCCTGACTGTCAACGTCGCAAATCACCGCCTTTCCACTCGTCCGGTCCGCTTCAACCGCTTCCGTGCCCTGCCAAACCTTTCGATCGGATCGGAATTGATCTCTATGGCCCTCTACCGACAACGTCAGATGAAAATCGGTGGATTATAGTCGCTGTGGACCATTTAACACGCTACGCTGAGACCGCCGCCCTTCCAAGTGCCACTGCGCGGGACGTAGCATCCTTCATCCTTCATCGCTTCATATTACGACATGGTGCACCTCGAGAACTACTAAGCGATAGAGGTCGAGCCTTCCTATCAGAAGTCGTCACGTCTCTGCTTTCTGAATGCCATGTTGTTCATCGCAAGACCACGGCATACCACCCGCAGACTAACGGGCTCACGGAAAGATTTAACCGCACCCTTGGCGATATGCTCGCCATGTATGTGACATCCGATCATACTAACTGGGATCGCATTCTTCCATTCATTACGTTCGCATATAACACCGCGGCACAGTCTACCACTGGATTTTCACCTTTCTTTCTTCTTTATGGACGCGAACCATCCCACACCATCGATACTCTCCTTCCATACCATCCTGACGCATCCGAATGCCCATCTGTATCCGAAGCTGCCCGAAATGCGGAAGAGTGCCGTGAACTCACACGCACCTTTACGTCTCGAGAACAACAGCGCCAGAAAGAAAACAACGTCGACTCTTCCCAAAGCCCCAGCTATTCCCCGGGATCACTTGTATGGCTGGCTGTTCCTTACCAATCCCCCGGCATTTCCTCAAAACTCGTTCCAAAGTACGAGGGCCCATACCGCGTTTTGGAGCAAACCTCGCCGGTGAATTTTCTCATCGAGCCACTTTCCCCATCTGACGACATGCGCCGGCGTGGACGTGACATCGTCCACGTCGCCCGCCTTAAGCCATATTATAGCCCTCTGCCTCCAGACTCTTAGGTCGCCAGGATGGCTCTTTTTCGGCGGGGGCAAATTGTGAAGAAGAAAGAGCGTCGTTGGCAAGCAACATCGCCACCGCTTGGGTACTGGGTGCTGGGCTTCGCTCGCTCGGCTCGTGCTGATCATCGCCGGCATCTGCTTGACCGTTGCTCTTGCACGATCGTGTTTCTTCGTAGGACCACCGTCGCAACAGTCGTCAATAAACCCTTTTTCAATATATATATATATATATATATATATATATATATATATATATATATATATATATATATATATATATATATATATATATATATAAGTCAAGTAGATCCTCCAAGAGAACGGTAACAACGGAAGTGTTTAATTCGACAGTTTCGGCCAGAGTCTGGCCTTCATCAGGAGTCTGGCCTTCATCATGACTCCTGATGAAGGCCAGACTCTGGCCGAAACTGTCGAATTAAACACTTCCGTTGTTACCGTTCTCTTGGAGGATCTACTTGACTTATTGCAACGCTACGGCCATTTTCGCCACCATGCCATATATATATATATATATATATATATATATATATATATATATATATATATATATATATATATATATATAGAACTTGAAGGGAAGGCACGACAGGTCCGGGTATTTTCTATATTGAATTAACTTTCAGATAGCACATAAGAAAAGGATCGTATTTACTAACGTTTCGGCCGTGGCACGGCCTTCGTCAGAGTAAGTAGGTATGATACAATGCAGCCGCTTTTAAAGGCTCACGTTATATATATATATATATATATATATATATATATATATATATATATATATATATATATATATATATATATATATATATATATATATATATATATATATATATATATATATATATATATATATATATATATATGTATATGTGTGTGTGTGTGTGTGTGTGTGTGTGTGTGTATGTTTGTGTGTGTGTGTGTGTGTATGTGTGTGTGTGTTTACTACACTCATCACACTACACTCATCACACAAAACATCAAAACATCGTCATAAGTTTGCTGCCTTGCAGAGTCGTTACACCAATTGATTATTTGGAAAGCAGCACAATTTAAGCTGTCGATACAAAATGAGAACTGGTTACAATAAATTTATGCAGTATAACAGACGGGCTTTATATACAACTGGTACTTTTTAATGTGCTTGTGTGTTGCTTTTAATGTGTTCAATATGCAATAAGCCTTTCAGAAAGCAATATTTATTATCTTCTGTGAAATCGGCATGATAAAACTGAGTCATCACCGATATAAATGTTGTAACAACGTTACTTATACTCGGGTTTCTAATGAAACAATTGAGTGCATGCGAACCCATACGAGGAACAATGCTCTGAATATCGTAGGGACTGCCGACAAAACGACCGCATGATTTAGTCGTGGTCGTAATACTACTCATCTCTTTGAAGTTCGCTAGTAGTCACTTGTGATATAGCGCAGCTCAAAGCGCTATTTGATCGAGAAGCTAGCCGGATCCACGCGAATTCCGATTGTACATGTTTCTTTTTTTTTTTCGTTTTGATTTTTGTGGGTCCGCAGAACCTTGAAACAGTCAATGTATCGACGCAATTTCAGCGTGCCTGCATATTCACTCGTGCACTATGGTGCGTAGCAGGTGAGTCCACTTATAAAGGCTCAGAAACGCATTAAACGCGCTAAAAACGAGGAATTACACGCTTTCACAGGCTACGGCGCGCGCGCTCCCAATGCAGACGCTCGTGAGATCTTCAGTACTATGGGACAACAGCGCCGCCGCTACTGTCACCCGCCGGAGATTCAGCCGAGATGTGGCGCGGCCGCCTCGTTCACTTCACTGCGCTCTTCTAGTACACTGTACTACAGTGGCTGCAATAGGAAAGTGTGATGAGCGGCAAGCGGCACCTACGGGTCGCACTGAAGCCTCCGAGGATGAGCCGCGTGGAGGAGCGCGCAATCGTTTATACGTGACATCAGTAGTCTGGTTTACCAGTGACATCAGTGGTCTACAGGCTGGCGATGCAGATTATAAAGGAAAGACTGCAGGCATGGATAGATGATGAGGGAAGCTGGGGGAACTGCAGAATGGGTTTCGGAAACACAGGAGGTTGAAACTCAATCTGTTCGCACTTACGCAGTGCATCGAAATAGCAGAAAAGGAACACATGCCTCTGTGGCTAGCATTTTTAGATATCAAGGGAGCGTACGATAGCGTGGTTCAAGAGGACTTGTGGGGAATACTGGACACACTAGGTGTGGAAGATGGAGTCACTAATCTTTTGAATTATATCTATAAAGGTATCAAGGTAGTTATAAAGTGGGAAAAACAGGTATCCAATCCCACAGAGGTAAAACGGGGACTTAGGCAGAGGTGTCCTCTGTCATCCTTGTTATTCATGATGTACCTACAAGGATTAGAGGCCAAATTAGAGGGAAGTGGACTTGGCTTCAACCTTTCTTTCGTCAAACAAGGAAAACTCATTCAACAGGCCCTACCAGCATTGATGTACGCAGATGATATAGTGCTAATGGCCGACAACAAGGAAGATTTGCAGAGATTGATGGACATCTGCGGTAATGAGGGAGATAGGTTAGATTTCAGATTCAGTAAGGAAAAATCAGCAGTCATGATTTTTAATGATAATGAAGGTAGTGAGCTTAGAATACAGGAGGTCCTGCTAGAGATAACAGATAAATACAAATATCTGGGCGTATGGATAAGCAATGGGACCGCGTACCTATGGGAACACGAAATATACGTGACAACTAAAGGTAACAGGAATGCAGCGGTGATGAAAAACAGGGAACTATGGAATTACAATAGGTATGATGTTGCGGAAGGAATATGGAAAGGGTTCATGGTTCAGGGTCTGATGTTCGGCAATACGGTCTTGTGCATGAGATCAGAAGTTCAAGCATGATTAGAAATTAAGCAACGTGGAATAGGTAGGCTTGCCTTGGGAGCTCAAGGGAATACACCAAATCAGGGAGTACAAGGTGATATGGGATGGACACCATTTGAGGGCAGGGAAGCTAGCAGCAAGATAAAATTTGAGAAGCGATTGAGAGAAATGGGGGAGGAGCGTTGGGCTAGGAAGGTTTTCAGCTACTTATACATGAAGAATGTCGGTACAAGATTGAGGATGCGAACCAGAAAGTTGACGGGTAAATACTTAGAAAACATCAGGGGGCCAAACCAAAAAGAACTATCGGTTAAGAAGAAGGCGAAGGAAACGGAGACTGACATGTGGAGAATGGGCATGATGAAGAAGTCCGCACTAGAGATCTATCAAACTTTTAAGCAGGAAATTGCCAAGGAAAGGATCTATGATAATACTCGGGGTAGTTCTTTACTGTTTGAGGCCAGGGCGGGAGTATTGCGAACCAAGACATATCGGGCCAAATACGAAGGGGGTAGACACGGTATGCAGTGCGTGTGGAGAGGAAGAGGAAACTGCTGAACACTTGATATTGTTCTGTAAAGGGCTTCACCCAATAGTTCAGGATGATGGCGCAGAGTTTTTCAAAGCACTGGGGTTTAGGGACAGGGAGGGCAAAATAGATTTTAAGCGGGTAGAATTGACTAGAAGGAGGTTATCTGAGTGGCGGCTAAAGTCAATGCACGAATGAAAATTTAACCCTTCACTGCAAAGTACAAGTAATCAACCTCACCATTTAAAGGAAAACATAAATAAATAAATCTGGTTTTGGTTCACTAAGCATTACGGCTTGGTGGCGTTAGCCACCACCCGATCTAGAGGGTATAGCCATATCAATCCATCCATCCAACGTTGTTTGCACGTTTCCGACAGTTTCGTCGGGCGGAATTCGTCCTCGTTTTTTTTTTTTTCATTGCGGTGGAACTCTGACACCAATGCTTCTGTATGCACTTTCATGGCGCAGAAACAAAGTCATTGCTTCTTCCCGGGGTGCACTACAGACTACAAGACAGCTAAGAAGAAGCGTGCGTTTTTTCGGCGTTCCAAAGGACGAAGCTGTGTTAGCGCAGGGGCGGAGAGCGAACCCGCGCGCTGACAAGCTGCTTCAAGAAAACTCGGCTGTGTGTGAGCTGCACTTTGGCGAGAGGTACATCTCCCAGGCACTTCGGGCACACTGTGATTGGTTAAATTGTCCGCTTTGAAAGGAATAGACCCATGGGCGTACTTGCCGTTCAGGGGAGGGGGGGGGGGGCAAGGTTCATTGCAGGGCGCCTTCTCCCTATTAAATCAGTGTATGAGGTAGATTTTGCGCCTCTTTTAGACGACTAAAAGGGTGCCCGCTGCCTAGTGAATGTATGGAACAGATTTAGCGCTTTCCACCCAGGTGACCAGCCCCCTTTGCCCCCCCCCCTCATTCGGACGCCTATGGGTAGGCCTTTCGGAGAAGATCTTAGCATTTGTAGACGCCTTTGAAATCACTTTTTCAAAGTGGTTTAGCTACAGCTAGCTTCACAGTGACAGCTTGAAAGAGCTTCTTTCCTTCCTGAAAAAAAAAAAAGATGTCTCACTGGGCTGCGCACAACATGGTCCGAGCCTCACCAAACAAGTAAACATGTTCTTTCTGCTCACCCATTTGCGATTTAACACAAAAGGTACTCCACAAGGAAATATCATCTTCCCGTGAAAAGAGGAAGTACCTGAAGCTCAGGCGCATCACCTAGGCTTACAGCCCAATGTTCTGTGGAAGCTTGTGAACTATAAAACTTTTTTTTCTCGTGGATTAAAAGGGACATGCGACAAATTATTAGGAATGCATTGTTGTAAACAGATATTGAGTCACTACTTGGAAAAGCGTTGTATAACCTTTGCACAGAAAATAAAAGGTTTTAATCTAGATACCGCTCGTGATTCTCGTCTCTGAGTATGACGTTTTCAATGATGGGGCTTTATTTACAGATTAGTGCTTGAGCAAATGATAGTTCGCCGTGGAAAGTGTTGCAAGCAATGGCTCACAACTTAGTTTATCGTTCCACTCTTCTACCACTTCACACGATAAAATGTTCACGCGCTCACTTTCGGCATCCTGTCGACCTGACGATATTCCAGTTCGGTCGGGCACTCACGTAGGCCTCCTGTTTTCCAGAAGCTAATTAACATATTTTCTCGGTCGCCATTTGAGGCCCCCCGCCACGGTGGTCTAGTGGCTAAGGTACTCGGCTGCTAACCCGCAGGTCGCGGGATCAAATCCCGGCTGTGGCGGCTGCATTTCCGATGGAGGCGGAAATGTTGTAGGCCCATGTACTCAGATTTGGGTGCACGTTAAAGAACCCCAGGTGGTCAAAATTTCCGGAGCCCTCCACTACGGCGTCTCTCATAATCAAATAGTGGTTTTGGGACGTTAAACCCCACAAATCAATCATTTGAGGCCATGCACGTGCAAAAAATATATATTTAAAATGTTTCACATTGCCCGTGCGCGTGGTTGATAGCCGTCTCTGCACAGCGCATCACCGCCTCGGGTGACATGCAGACGTGTGCCAGCGCCATTTGGCGGTTTCCTCTCAAGGCGTGACGCACTAGCCGGCGCGTTCATCACATCTTTCTACTCTAGCCACTGTAACCTATACTCTCATGGAGGGAGTATGCTTGATTATCATGCTGGGCTGTCCTGCAGGGCGTCAACGAGACGCTGCTGGCGGGTCTTCGTTCCGCTTGCATCGACTTGGCGCAACGAGCGGTGCCGATGGAAATTTGCAATGTTGTGGTGTCTTCGGCAGCGCAACTAGAGATATTCGAGGTCTCTCTCGCTCAGCGTGCGCTGCCAAAGACAGCGTCGCTGAATGCGACTGCTTGAAAAAAAAAAAAAAAAGCGAATGGGTGTTGTGTGGCACTGATTTGATATGCCATTTTTTGCCTAAACTGCATTGCGGTTTTTCACCCCAAAATCGAACGTCAGTAATGCCTAAACTGCATTACGGTTTTTCACCCCAAAATCAAATGTCAGTAATAAATGAGAGTTTACAGTTCGTTATTAGAGCAATGTCTTGTTTTGAAGTACTTTTTTGACAGGTTGCAATTCATGCTATCAGAATCTGTAACATCAGAGAGAGTTGGTGCCAGCACCATAAGGTGACTAAGCCACTTTGATTTGAATCCTCTGTGTAGCCTAGCAAACCGGAAATCTTTCTGGTTAACCTCCCTACCTTCTTCCTTTCTGTTTACTTCCTTCTTCATTCAATTTTAATGCGAAACCTTTATTTGCAAACTTCTTCCACAATGACCGTATCTATCTATCTATCTATCTATCTATCTATCTATCTATCTATCTATCTATCTATCTATCTATCTATCTATCTATCTATCTATCTATCTATCTATCTATCTATCTATCTATCTATCTATCTATCTATCTATCTATCTATCTATCTATCTATCTATCTATCTATCTATCTATCTATCTATCTATCTATCTATCTATCTATCTATCTATCTATCTATCTATCTATCTATCTATCTATCTATCTATCTATCTATCTATCTATCTATCTATCTATCTATCTATCTATCTATCTATCTATCTATCTATCTATCTATCTATCTATAACAAGGTATGCACAACAAGGCATGCGCAAGTCATTTTTTTTTTCGAAGGGAAGCGGAAGCAACTTCTAATAGTAGCAGGACTTGGCTTTCAATATAATGCAAGTTATAACCTTAACAATATGTTACGTTTTCAAATTTACTACGAACATATAAGACGGTATTACACGCTTTTAAACCTAAAAAAAAGATTAATCGATGAGAGAGTAACATGTTCTTTGAAGTAGAGCTTCGCAACACTGCGGATTTTTTTTTTTTTTTCAAAGTTGTATTCACGGTACATCATTCCTTTACTGCGGCGAAACAATCTTTACAAGATGTTACATGCGGAGTAAGATTTCATTCATTTCGAATACTTCGAAATATCAAATAATTCAAATTCGAATCGAGGTAGATTCAAACAGTGTAATAATCGTTGTAATATTCGAAATGCTCGAATAATTACCCAAACCTACAAAATACATGTCAGGCGGAAACGATGAATGAGTGAAGATTACTAAATTTTAAAAAAAAAGTGAAAAGTCGCGTAGACACTGGTGTTACAATTCTGTCACATGCCGAAAGCACTCAACTATTAGGCGTTAATTATTGAGATTGATTATTGTCTTCCGCAGATTCTGCCGTATGTGCATGTCCGGCTCCTTTCCGCAAAGGGCACCTGTCGAGCATGTGGTAGCCCGTGGGTGCGTCGATGTAATTAGGGAGTCACCTATGAAATCTGCCAGACGAAAAGAAAATGCATGTCAGAATCTGTTGGGACCACATTGATAAAGAAGACCATGATAAAGAAAGTTTGACATAAAAGTGATTTTATTACAACATTTCGGAATGAGTACGTTTACTCGCCACACCGATTGGGAAGCCAGAATTTTTTTTTTAGACGAGGGGGGTTGTCATTTTTTACTCATGTTCTATAAAATTTAAAAGAGCATACGACTGGGCTTGTTTTTATGGCTTAATTACTGTAAAACAGTTTTTGTCCCTGTCTGTTATAGCTACGTCTGTTTTTCGCGCTGTTAGTATGTTATTTACATGCAGTTACTATGTAAGTACGTTTGTCCTGTGTTTGTACGTGTGCGAACATGGGTACTCATTGAAAATGAAATTTTAGAATCGCTGCCATGACGGCTGCTATTTATATAGGACGAAATGGGAATGGGAGCATGTTGAAGAACCCCAGGTAGTCGATATATCCGCAGCCCTTCACTATACGGCATCTCTCATAATCATAGCGTGGTTTCGGAATCTTATGCAAAATGTTTTTGGGGGGAGGGGGGGCAAGATACTGTCATGGCTACGCCAATGCGGAACTGAGTTGCTGGCATTTATGTATAGGCAAGCACTATGAACGGAAATCTGTCATCGCTATTCAGTCATGTATATTTTATGCGGCATGCAGAGGTTTAACGTAATCGTCAAAAAAACGCAGCTGTATATTAAATGCGAGGTATTTCATTGGGCAAGTAATAATCTGATGAAGACAGTTGTACATGCAGTTACGAATACGAAAAAAAAGGAAAACATATAATTACAACTTCCTGGCGATTTCTGTCGTGCGCATCATGCTCGCAGCGCAGATCCGCGGTTATACATGGTCACCAAACTGATTGATTGATTGATTGATTGATTGATTGATTGATATGTGGGGTTTAACGTCCCAAAACCCCCATATGATTATGAATGGTCACCAAACTAGCCACAAGCTTCCGCACGGTGTTGTTGTATACAGCACATTGTTTGAACGCCAGTTTCAATGTGGTATCTACGTCATTGGCGTGCACGCCAATCAAGAAATGCACACACTCCGCAAAGACGAGTATACCGCGTACTGCTCGCATGGTGAGAGCTCAGAATGGTCAAGGGTGTCCCCAGAATGGTTCCATAATTTTTCGTACGCCGCAGCGAAACGTTCCAGTCACATTAAGGGGGCCCTGCAACACCTTCTGAACTAGTCCCAAAATAGGTAGTCGAGGCTGCTTCGAACACGTGAGCAAAACAATATGTATGTAGCGCAGGGCGCATCAGGATTTGCCGAATTAAGTTTTCAGACTAAGCTAGTAATCACTTGTCCTTCTCTCTACAAATGATTAATTACTCGGTTCTGCCCGATTCGGCCGTCGACTTGTGACTTCATATTCATCAACGGCGATAGCTAGGTCATTTAATGTTTACTTGGAAATGTGTTACAGGGGCGCTTTAAGTCCCCTAAACCACTCCGATGTCACACGAAAGAGTGCCAATTCTTTCAAATCTTTATACACGTGGCATCTCTTCCTCGTTACTTCTTCAAGAGTACCTCTTCCTAAACCACGTAGACAGTGCCAGCACTGGACGTCGAGCCTCGCAGAATTTCACGCTTATCGGCTACGCGCAGTTATCTTCGCTTGCGCATATAGTCGGTGACACACAAAACAAAGTGAAATCAGTTGAGACAAAACAGAATGGGCGTGCGACCACACGCATGGAAAAGCAGGAAAATAGACAATTTTCAATTTGCATCCCTCGTATATGGACCAATAGAGAGCTTATTTCTTCATGACGTCACGTGAATAGACTGCATGCTTGTGACGCGAATTTTCCGAAAAAAAAAAAACGGAAAACGCAATGCGAGAAACGCGCTCATTTTTTGTTTTTGAATTTTCTTAGGGTCCCTTCAATGTATTCTAACAGGCACAGATAAATCTATTCCGGAAGGGTAAAGTGGTCATGTATATGCCTATGCATGTTCAAGTGCGCTGTATGTGTGTGCGAGTGCACGTACGTATATATACATTGTAGTTACGCCAGGAAAAAGATAAGGAATGCAAGGGGGGGGGGGGGGGGAACGCACACTATAAAAATTCACTATAACATCGTAGAGTTCCCCTTCACATTGACCTTGCGAGCTTTCGCGCCGATAAATCGTATGAAACCGGAACGTATCAACGAAGGTCTGTGTGTATACATACAAAATTTAAAAAAAGAAAAAAAAAGATATGGTAGTGGAACGATCATGTACTAACAGTATCATTAGGAGTGAAATAACGTATGAATGAGTCTACCGATGGTGTCACCATCATGTCGTGTAAACTGGCGAACGGCCCAACGAACAAAGAGGAACATATATAAACAAATAAATGATCGATTGAAAGCACCGCATTAATAAACCTGGAGGAGCGTGTTGTGGATAGATGGTGTTCGGTCAGGAAAGTCGCCAGCACAAAAAACTACGTTCACGTCACTTCTAGATTTAGTGTGTTATAGAGCCTGCCGACGATGCTTCACGTTGGGTTGCATAAAGCTCGAATTCGGTCATTATGTCAACAATAGAAGCTGGACATTATCCCGCAATAAAAAAATGTGGATAAATAAATAACGTTATGAATATATTAAGAAATGGCGTGGCACTTGACTGCTCCTAAGAGCTATATGAAAAATGTCCATACCTAGATACATCGATTTGAGCGTTCTTGACATTCCGCGGCCTGATCCCAATGAACCGACGCTCACTCCAAAGATTAAATACCAAAGAAGCCTTGCCGGAAGTTGATTGGTATGTGGTGTTTAACGTCCCAAAACCACCATATGATTATGAGAGACGCCGTAGTGGAGGGCTCCGGAAATTTCGACCACCTGGGGTTCTTTAACGTGCGTCCAAATCTGAACACACGGGCCTACAACATTTCCGCCTCCATAGGAAATGCAGCCGCCTCAGCCTGGATTTGAACCCGCGACCTGCGGGTCAGCAGCCGAGTATCTTAGACACTAAACCACCGCAGCGAGGCATTTTGCCGGAAGTTACACGAGCACCTTCCGAAAAACCGCAGAGGCTATGGATGGCTCCTTCAGCCGTCTCAGTAGCAGTATACTTAAATGTAGGGCTGCCAAGTGCAGTCCTGTGCCGGTGGTCATTATCTCATGCCAGGCATTGTGAGCACGCTCAAAAGGCGCACCAATGTCAGCGTTTCCTTGACATGCACTCTTTCACACTATCATCTTTTCTCCTGAGATCTGACTATTAACCCATACGTCACACATCGCAAGATATGAATAAATCATTGTTGAGATTGCACACATCAAGGTGGGACTGCTTTGTTTTATCTCCGCGTCATAGTTTATCAGCTCAAGAAGAAATCATGTCAAGTGAACGCAATATCGTCTTCTTGCCCCTTCTATTCATACCACTCTGAGATGCCTTCTCCTTGTAAAGATGGAAAGAAGAAAAAAAAATAAAGACATGAAAGCTGAGGAGCTTACATTATTGCTATGGGAGATCATGTTATTCTTGTCGCGTACATCACAACTTGTTCAGAAATGGTTCAGAAAATTCTAGTCCACTATTAGGGATAATTTCTGGGCAACAGACCCGTCACTACCTGAAGAGCGTCCTAAAATGCGGTCATCGTGATTAATACGGCATGCCAGACAAACTGTCCGATACTTGGAACATTCGCACTCGCATGCGAACAGCGCCGACGGGCAACTGTCACACGAGCCGACGTAAACCACAAGCGCACATCATTTCACCATACTGTTTGAGCTGATGGAAGCAAAAAGATGCCAGACACGGTAGTATTACTGCAAAAAGTAATAATTTGCATTGCTCATTACCTTTCCACAATTATACAGAGTGTAATTACACTGCATATACGTATAAGGGTGAAACTAATGGCATCATGATTATACCTGGGAAAAGTAATAAAATTACGTCGAAGTTACTTCACAAAAGTTCATCATTGATGTCCAAACTCACGTGAACCGTATCTACATCGCATGCACACTGAAATCGCAGAAATTTGTATTAAATTACTTTAAAATTACGTTAACAAAAAATCATTATTCATACACGAACTCGCGTTCGCCTTATTTACAACTCTTGTTCACTGAAACCTAAGAGATGTTATGAAGTTAGTTTAAAATTACTCTTCACCAAAGTTCATTATTCATAAACTAGCTCACGTACACTTCATTTTTATCTAATTAATAGTTGTTTAATAACTACAATTATTATTAATTATCACTCAACCTTTCTTTATTTATTACAATTCCTTATATTATATATACTTTCGATCTCTAACGTCAGAGTTAATTGACCTTCACCCAAAAATTGTGTTTTGAGGTGAGTTGACTGAAAAATACGAGTGCGTGCTCTGTGATGCTTCCTGACCCCCCCCCCTTCCCCCTCCTACCCCCCCCCCCCTAAAAGGACCTGCAACACATTTTCAAGTGATCATCGAAATAATTATTTAAAGTAGTGCATTGCCTGCGCATCGACTGCCACAAAAGCTTTTAAAATCCTCAAGGTTCCAAAGGATTTATAGCTGTTTGTCGCACGATTTCAACTCTTTATCTCTCCTTTCGTATCAGCCAGCATGCTGTAAGCTATACGCAGGAGGTTCGGGGCAGGGGAGGGGGCGGGGGCATGGCAAGGAGGCAACAAGAAGTTGAGCTCATTCGTCAGCGTGATACGAATTCTGGAGCATTTTTTTCCCCTTTTTCTTCTTCTAATGAGTGGCTTACTTTAGGTACGATCACGAGTGCGCTGGTGTAATTCTAAATGCTGTGTAAGTGTAGCACTATAGAGTGCAGCGCTGGAACATCACGGCGGCCACAATAAGAATACAGCTCACGATTCTCAAATCAGCCAATGTGTTGAGAGGACAGTGAGCGATTTTAGCTAACTTTGAGAATCATTTGTGAATTCCAGGTCACTGGCTGCTCTCTTATGTTTGGCTCACATGCTTTCAAGAGCCTCGACTACCGATGCACAGCGTTACAAGACACTTTAAGGTTAAACAAACGAAATCAGGTTGTTTAGTCGGGTTATCATAATACTCTGGACATATGGCCGTATTACCATCGATTGAACAAAGCAGCGCCACTTTTTTTTTTTTTCGCCGAGAAGCAGTCACCTATGTGATGAGTTCCTCGGGCTCTACTGCATGATGTGCTGACGACGACTCTTGTGGGGGTTGTCAGTGGGCGTGAGGGCGGCGCAGCAGCGGAAGGCCAGGGCTACCAGCCAGCAAGAGACCACCAGCACTAGCACTGCTCCTGGAGGATCCGACTGCACAAAGATGGCACACCAGCTTGCACACGCACGCACACACACGTTCTGTCGCACGTCATGTTCATTAGTAAATAGGAGTTAAAACTCCTCACACTAATCAGGTAACCGTATTCTAATACCAGGATAGCGAAATTTCATGCCACGATATTGAATAGAGAATACCCGCTAACGCGATGGTACGTGTGTGTGGAATCGGTAAAAGGTCATCTTCGCAGGAGCTCTTGCATGAAAGCGGCCGCTTATGTTCGGCAGCGCCACCTGGGACAACTCTTGGCAAGCCGGCTATGCCGGCGACAGTCCTGTCCACTCCTGCGCCATCTATTAATCTCCCTGCGCCTGTCTCTACCGTGCTGCAAGCATGCATGCTGCCGACCATGTGGTCTGCTCTACTAGGTCTTCCCTACTGTGGCCTGGCTCGTTCTCCGTGCCGCAGACATCTCCAGGAAGCCCACCCGGCATATGGTCCACCCGCTTGAGCTCTGGCCCGAACCCAATCTACGCCTACTATTCAGCTGTCAGCTGCTCTTCCAGCACATCGTCCCAGTGACTGTGGGAGTCGGTTGACGCCTCGTACTTTCCCGGCTGCCTCATTCTCCCTACCGACGAATTTAGTAGGCTAGCTGGCTGTCCTATTAGTGCATTCGTGCCTCGTTCCTCCAAAGCAGTGTGCTTTCCCTGGTACGTGGAACTTTTGTGTAACACTATAGTCCCCCCCTCGCCTCAACCTAATAATTATGCCTCCTAGAATAGTAGCAGTACGTGGCGAGCAATAGAAGCAATCATGAGGCCTTGAGCATTGTGACACAAACAAGCAAATAAAAAAGCGACGCTTTTTAAGGAGCTCAAAAACACTCTTTGAAAGTTGAAACATAATATCGAACGTTAAAGACCCCCCCTTTTAACTGGCACCATCTTCGTAACGATAGCTTCAAATAAAATTTGAAATCCAAAATAAACTCGTACCACGATGAACAGTCTGATAGCATCGACAGGAGTGCCGAAGAAGAGGCGCCGAATGTGCGTGAGTGGTCCTTCATCGTCTACCGGCCGGCAACGCTGAAATACGTCGCAGTAGCCCAGCTGTTCGTTGCACGGGGAACCCGGAGGAAGGCGCAGGCCACACAGAGCCTCACGAGCCGAAGGCAAAGCCAGATCGCAGCCGGGCTTGCAGGAACCGAACTCTGTTGCCAAAGGTCGGCGAAACATCAACTCACTTGGAGAGAAGCATGATACACAGATCTTGCACAATGGGAAAAAAAAAATCCTCTGTTCACAGATGCTGGTAAATCGGTTCCATAGGCATTTCCTTAAATAAGGAACAGCCGGCTCCATTTTACGGACACTCCGTAGCTTTTTTTTTTGTGTATCACCAGCACAATTCCGTTATTACATGCATGCCACATTTTTTGTACTTGTTACACTGCAGAGAGTAACTCAGAAGACCACTCATGATTGCTGAACTGGACACCGATAGCAGAAGAATATATAGGTCTGAAAATGAATAACCATAAAATTAATGTAATGTGCAACAGTCTCGACAGAAAACAGCGCTTTGCGATACGAGCTGAGACACTGGAAGTTGTGAATGAATACGTCTACTTAGACAGGTAGTAACCGCAGAGTCGAACAATAAGAGTGAAATAACTAGAAGAATAACGTTCGGCAAGCATGCTAAAATCACGAACAGTAGTATACAAATGTCCTTCAAGAGTACGGTGTATAACGGCTGTAGCATGCCTGTATACTTAGCTGCGGAGCAGAAACCTGGAGGCTCACAAAGAGGGCAAACTTACATTGAGGATGTTGCAGCGAGCAATGGAAAGAAAAAATGACAGCTGTAACGTTAAGAGACACGAAGAGAGCAGAGTTAGTCGGGAAACGAATGGGTGTTAAAGGCATCATAGATGAAATCAAGAAGCAGAAATGGAGATGTACCCAGGTACGTAGCGCGTAGGCAGGATAAACGCAGATCATTAAGGGTAACCGACTGGATTACAATATAAGGCAAGCGCGTAAGAGGGATACAGAAAATTAGGTATGGGTAGATGAGATTAGGAAGTTTGCAGGTATAACGTGGCATAAAGTGACCTGGTTGACCTGGTTGATGACCTGGTTGATTGGCGGAATATGGGAGCGGCCTTGGCCCGGCACAGGGCGTAGCCGGGCTGATGATTGATGGCTGCAGGGAGGTGCTCACCGTCTTGGCAGGCGAGTAGGCAGAGTTGCTGAGCGGAGTAGCGGTCGCCGGCTAAGCTGCACTCGTGCAGTCCGTACTTGAGGCACACCGAGCGGGAGCACTCGCCCTGGACACAAACGCGGGTGCCTCCGGCACACGGAGTCGTCTCGGCCTTGGCTGGACCCGGGGTGCACGCAGCGTTCTCACCGCTGACCATCCGTTAAGAAGTGTTCAGTTTCGACGAATACGTGTGCGCAAGCGTTTTAAATGTTTGTCGGGTGGTTCAGTAGAGTGTTAGAATGAAGTATAGGCGTCCCTACTGAAACGTTCCGTATGTGACTCCAATAATTCCATATATTTCCGTAAAGAATACATATGTTTCCCATATAGTTTCCATATATTTCCGTAAGATTTTTACGGAAACATACGGAATTATTGGACATCGCACACGGAACGTTTCCGTAGGGGTACACTGTGTCCTGCTGGATATTTATACATGAATTCGCTTAAACAAAACACCCATGTAAATCACATCACAGGAATACTATGTTCCGGGAAAGTGTGACGTGTATACTGTGCCACGGTGCTGCCAAGAAACTGTTTTCTGCTTTGAGAAATTGTATTAGGTATTGTAACACTGATTACATATTTACACTGCGCACTTAGTCGCTCACGTACTTAATTTACGCAGACGATGTGTTTTTTAGCGATTTTGATCTATTGGTCGACACATCGTACTTTGCTTTCTGTTTTCTTGTTCATATTTTCGTATCACATATATTTTTTTTTTCATTTTGAAGCGTAGGTGAGTATCATCAGGCGACTTCAATAAATAAACCTTTCAGAAGTAGCGCGCCAAGAGCTATGAGGCGCTTTTGAGATAGCTTCACCGATATTAGAATATTAGCCAGCATATCGGCGCGCATTTATGCCCAGGCAGTTTGTCTATATAACCTATTTTGTATTTTGAAGTGTATTTTTTTAAATTTTTCGTTTCGTGTTTGCTTATCTTCTTACTTTTATTTACTCAGAAATCGAATACATTGCATATATTCTTGATGAAAACGGAAGGAAACATACTTTTCAAAAAGAAAAGCTCTTTCAAATATACCTCCGAGAAAGCCACCGAGCATTTCACAATTACAATGGGATAAAGTTGAACTACATGATATTTATCTTTAGAAAATTCAGTTGATAGTGGGCGTTGGTGTCCCCTTGATCCTTTGAGCGTGCGTGCGTGCGTGCGTGTGTGTGCGTGCGTGCGTGCGTGTACGCCCACCGCTCGTTTGCACGCCCACTGTACTTTATTAATCCAAGCTCACGCATGCATATATTGATAGTTAGTGTGGCATGTGCAAAACGTTATGTTGACTTTTTGTACAATTACGTTGCTAAATATCCTGTAAAAAAATCAGCTTTTTATACCTCTTCAGCACGTGCAAGCTTAGAGAAAAAGAAGGAAGCGGGAAGACTAAATGGTTTTCGCACCCAAGGCCCAACCCGTCTGCTTTATACATCGAGCGACGCTGTCAGTCATTGAAACATAGCGCTATAGTTCCGGTTTCAAGGAACAGGTTCACTTCTGCTGGTTGCTGGGTATCCTCGAACGAAGTGAGGTTAACGTGAATGTTCGTATTCATTGTCTTTCACCAGTTTTTGCACTCGACAAAAGTTGATTGAACTGTAAATAACTCCTATTTTGCTCATTTGTCTTTATTCATCATTTTGTGAATTCTGAATCGGGCGAAATGCGCGAAGACGTGTTTAGCACTTGCCTCTATTGGCTGACCTCACCAGTTACGTCACGAAGAAAAATGTTTAGTTTGTGAATTATTTTGAGTAAGATATCCGACAGTGCCGGCAGTGGTGTAAGCCGCGCTGCCGCTGCGTATCCCCATGCGAGAGCACGTCCCGTGGAAGGTATATAGGAAGTTTCCGCCCCCTGGCAATGCATATCGATGCAAATCAATGAACCTCGTGCGACAAAAAAGGGATACTCGCACACGGCCTCCTCCCTGCACTCGGTCTCCTCGCCGCACACGGTGGACACGTTCTTGAAGCCACACGACTCATCACAGCACTGGCCTGCCGACGGGCTGCACACAGAAGGTCACCATATAGACAGATGTTTACTGCATACGAGGCCACACTAGTTAACATTTGGTTACTATGACGTATATGTGGTTGTGATTCACCGCATATGTTAGGTGAGCCATGGTCTCCGAGATTGCGGGCGTGTAGCTTACTATGACGTATATGTGGTTGTGATTCATTGCATATGTCAGGTGAACCACGGCCTCCGAAATTGTGAGCGTGTAGCTTACTATGATGTATATGTGGTTGTGATTCACCGCATATGTCAGGTGAACCACGGCCTCCGAAATTGTGAGCGTGTAGCTTACTATGACGTATATGTGGTTGTGATTCACCGCATATGTTAGGTGAGCCATGGCCTCCGAGATTGCGGGCGTGTAGCTTACTATGACGTATATGTGGTTGTGATTCACCGCATATGTCAGGTGAACCACGGCCTCCGAAATTGTGAGCGTGTAGCTTACTATGACGTATATGTGGTTGTGATTCACCGCATATGTCAGGTGAGCCATGGCCTCCAAGATTGCGGGCGTGTAGCTTACTATGACATATATGTGGTTGTGATTCACCGCATATGTCAGGCGAACCACGGCCTCCGAAATTGCGAGCGTGTAGCTTACTACGACGTATATGTGGTTGTGATTCACCGCATATGTCAGGTGAGCCAGGGCCTCCGAGATTGCGGGCGTGTAGCTTACTATGACGTATATGTGGTTGTGATTCACCGCATATGTCAGGTGAACCACGGCCTCCGAAATTGTGAGCGTGTAGCTTACTATGACGTATATGTGGTTGTGATTCACCGCATATGTCAGGTGAGCCATGGCCTTTGAGATTGCGGGCGTGTAGCTTACTATGACATATATGTGGTTGTGATTCACCGCATATGTCAGGCGAACCACGGCCTCCGAAATTGCGAGCGTGTAGCTTACTATGACGTATATGTGGTTGTGATTCACCGCATATGTCAGGTGAGCCAGGGCCTCGGAGATTGCGGGCGTTGTTATGCCAGCGAGTCCTCGTCAAACGACCGTGCCTCTGAAAAAGGCAATCTGGGTCAAGGCCAGCCCGCAGTCGGCCTGGCGCGATCACCTCGACGGCGTGAACACGCGCGGCGCCCCTCTGGCCCACGTGCAGTGAGTCAGCTGCGCGCGTGACAGCGAGCCGGCGTCCGCGTGTCTGGTGGTCTGACGCATGGCGCGGCGACCCCCATTGGCGGAATCTGCCCTGACGACCAGCGGCGCTTCTGATTGGACATTTTGGTTGGACCCGGTGTAAATAAAAGAAGCCCTGCGGCGCGTCGCGATCGGAGGTCCTACGAGAGAGGAGTCCCCATGTCGGAGAGCCGACATGTGTGTGAGTCAGCGGTCTTAGGCGAAAGGCTGATCTATGTGTTAGAGAGGAGAGCTCGGCTCTTCGAGTCTCTGTCGGCCCCCAGTGCCGAAATTGTAACGCCTCTGTATATATGCTGTACATAAACCTTGTTTAACTCACCGTCGTCTCGTCCGCTCGTCTTATCAGCTCGGCGCAGAAGCAGTCGCGGGCTGAGAAACATACGCTACCAAACGGCTGGTGACCTTCCCGGCGGAGTTGAAAGCAGTGGCGCCTTCGGGGCCGTGTTGGCGTCGCCGTCTTTCGCGACAGTGGTGGCTTCGGCGGGACCGGTCCGGTTCGCAACAGTGGTGGCAGCGGTGGGATCGGTCCGGCCTTCGCAACAGTGGTTGGCAGCTGCGGGATCGCCCGGCGTCAGCGACACCGATGCGGTGAGTGCCTGATGTTTTCCCCTCAGTTCACCAGACTACTCTAGCTCAGGTTGTAGTAGTTTAGAGAAGGGCTGTGGGAAGCATTAGAGTGAGCTTTGATCGTTTCAAGCAAAGTCGGAAGTGCTTTCAAACCAAAGCTAATGCGGAGGGTGTAAACACGGGAGTGTTAAAATTTGCTTGCGCGTCTTGCTAGTAGGCTTATAGTGGGTAGGCAAGTAGATTCTTAACAGGGGCAAACAGCAAGAGGCTAGTGTGAACGATGGAGAACCTTAAAGTGAAGGAACTCGTCGAAATTTGTGAGGAACTCGGCATTACTTTGGGCCGTGCGAAACGAAAGCAAGCGATCCTTGAGATCATGAAGGATGAGGGAGTGTCGGCTGAGGAAGTCGATGAGGCCTGGGTGGATATTAAAGCACGCCGTGAGGAGGCTGAAAGGCGAGAAGTAGAAGCTCGCGAACGTGAGGAGGCTGAAAGGCGCGAGGCTCGCGAACGTGAGGAAAGGCGAGAAGCTCGCGAACGTGAAGAAGCTGAAAGGCGCGAACGTCGCGAGGAGGCCGAGAGACAGGAGCGTCTCGAGTTGAAACGACTAGAATTGGCAATCCTACAGTGTTCGCAGGCGCCTAGCGTAGCTTCTCCGACGATTCAGGTCAGCGGTTTTAGAATTCGGGACCAACTGCCACCGTTCGTAGTAGGCGAGGACATAGCGAAGTATCTCGTCAAGTTTGAACACGTCTGTGAGCGAAACGCTTTGGAGCGGTCTCTTTGGGCGCAGAACCTGTTAGCTCTTCTTCCCGGCGAAGTGTCCGACGCGATAACTTGCTTGTCGAGGGAAGCGTTTGAGAGCTATGACGAGGTTAAGGAAGTGCTCTTGAGACGTTATAAGTTGTCACCCGAGGCTTTCAGGCAAAGGTTCCGGTATGCTGAAAAGGGGAATGAGTCACACGTTGACTTCGCGTTTCGTCTTAAGGCCGATTTAATTGAATGGCTCAAGGGCGAAGGTGTTTATGACGACCGCGATAAAGTGGTGGAATGCGTTGCATTG
This sequence comes from Rhipicephalus microplus, assembly GCF_043290135.1. Lineage (NCBI taxonomy): Eukaryota > Metazoa > Arthropoda > Arachnida > Ixodida > Ixodidae > Rhipicephalus > Rhipicephalus microplus. The sequence continues at coordinate 31,138,418 of NC_134703.1, forward strand.
GAGCAATTCTACCGCTGCATCGAGGATAATGTCAGACTTTGGCTGCAGGACAGACTTGGGGAAGTACAGTTAAATAAGGCAGCTGAGTTAGCTGAGGAGTATTATACTCGCCGAAAGTTGCATAGCAGGGCAGTGCGCGTTGAAAAGGATGAAAGGAAAGAGGGCTTTTCAAGGAAACCTGATCAACGGAAACCCGTTCCGCACCGTAATTTCAAGAAGGACCCGTGTCTTACGAAGGACAGTGTAGGGGAAGGGCAAACAGAATCGGAAAACAAACGGAAGCCGCTAATCTGCTACAACTGCAAAAAGGAAGGACACATCGCGAGAAACTGTCAGGAAAAGTTTGCCTTCGCAACGATCCGAGAATCAGAAAGAAACATGCGGTTGTTGGAGCCGTATCTCCAAGAAATTAGGGTGAATGAGAAAACGTGCCGAGCACTTAGAGACTCAGCGGCAACCATGGACGTTGTCCATCCTTCATTGGTGTCTCCGGATGACTTTACAGGAGAATGCGCGTGGATCAGGCAAGTCGCCGAGGAGCAGAGTGTTCGCTTACCAATCGCCACCGTTGTCATTGAAGGCCCGTTCGGTAAGCTTCGCACCGAAGCGGCTGTGTCTGCCGCGCTAAACGATCGTTTTCCTTATCTTTTCTCCAACAACTCGGAGCAGCTTCTCAAAGAGCAGGGCAAATCGTTCTTCCCCGGCTTTGCGTGTATGGCCCTCACGCGATCACAAGCGCGGAAGTTATCGCGGCAGCTTGATCTGGTTCAATGCAGTGAACTCTCAAGTGACCTTGTCGGCGGGTCGACGGAACCCCAGAAAGAAAATTTTCCGCATGAGTCATGTGAGCAGTCACGCGAGCGGCCCGTCGCGGAAGCGGCCGGCGCGGTATGCCTTGGGGGAGACGGCATGGCGCCATTGAATCAGAGCGAGAGGGCTGCAACGCTCTCGCCTGTAGCGGAAAGTTGGAGCGAGCTGCCGAGAGTTGATCGAGAGACGCTCATTCGAGAGCAGCGTGAGGATCTCTCGATTGAAGCGCTAGTGGAAAGCCAAATTGAAGCGCTAGTGGAAAGCCAGAAAAACGCGGCAAAAGTGCTGTCGAAGGAGCACTACGAGGAATCGGTGAAGAAGCGTGCTTTTGAAGTAGGGAGTCAGGTAATGCTGCTGCAGCCGTCCAAAAGGAACAAGCTTGAGGTTGATTGGGAAGGGCCCGCCACAGTATTATCGAAGCCTTGCGATTCAAATTATGAAGAGAAATTAGGAAGGCGGCCGGACAAAATTTACAACTTGATGAAACCATACGTTCAACATCAAGCGGTCGTAAATCTGTTGTTGAATGCTTCAAAGGAAGAGGAAGCAGAAATTTTGAGTTCTAGTGAGGTAATTGAAGGGGGATCGAAAGTAATCCGGGAGCAGATAAACCTAGAGCCTAGCTTAAGTGAAGGAGGACCTGAGAAAGAGGACCTGAGAAAGATTGGTTCCGAGTTTGAAGACGTGTTTTCGGACCGCCCCGGAAACACGAGGGTGATCGAACACGATATCGAGCTAAGCGGTGAGGAGTCAATCCGTAGCAAGCCGTATCGTTGTTCCCCTGTGCAACGTCGAAAGTGTGAGCCGCTCTTGGTGCCGCATAGGTATCGTCGCCTAAAAGTGGCCGGTTACTGAGGTGGAGCACGTTGCTCCACAGCGCAACTTTGACGTTCGCTAAAAAAAAAAGGGAAAGCTAAACGCTAATGGAGGTGCATTGAGCAGTGCGTTCTAGCTGGTACCTTCTCAACCTTTCGGTTTCTGGCTGGCGATTCGGGGCAAAATTTTGACCTCATCACGACCTGGGCTGAGCGCTCTCGTTCAGAGTGATCTCAAGGGGCCAACTTTATGTGGTATTCTAATCCGTTACGTTGTTGTACGTGGGAAAAAAATTGAGTTGTCATTTTAAGAGTCTTGTGTCCCACATGTGCCTCTTGATGTAGAGGGAACAAAATTCCGATAGACACGTAGATAGGTATATGTTGTACTATACTTTGTCTGGTGTTCTGTCGGGTGACCGAAGGCACTTGCGTGTGTCGTGTGTTGTCTGTTGTCGATCCGTTCTTGGCAAGTTGCAGAACCCTCGACAAGTGCTGAAACTGAAGATGGTCAGAAGAGACGAGTGAAGCTGGTCAGCAAGTTGTGGCGACAAGCCAGTGGAGCTGGGATCCGTCGTCAAAAATGGGATGTGTTCCCGGAACAGTCTGGAGCTGTAGTCTCCCCATGGCCCTGGAGGCGAACCTGGAGGGACCTGGCGAACGAGCGCACCTGACATCCGAGCCCCGTGGAAGCAGCTCGTCTTTCCGGTGCATTGTCTGGCGGCGGGGGTGCTGTTATGCCAGCGAGTCCTCGTCAAACGACCGTGCCTCTGAAAAAGGCAATCTGGGTCAAGGCCAGCCCGCAGTCGGCCTGGCGCGATCACCTCGACGGCGTGAACACGCGCGGCGCCCCTCTGGCCCACGTGCAGTGAGTCAGCTGCGCGCGTGACAGCGAGCCGGCGTCCGCGTGTCTGGTGGTCTGACGCATGGCGCGGCGACCCCCATTGGCGGAATCTGCCCTGACGACCAGCGGCGCTTCTGATTGGATATTTTGGTTGGACCCGGTGTAAATAAAAGAAGCCCTGCGGCGCGTCGCGATCGGAGGTCCTACGAGAGAGGAGTCCCCATGTCGGAGAGCCGACATGTGTGTGAGTCAGCGGTCTTAGGCGAAAGGCTGATCTATGTGTTAGAGAGGAGAGCTCGGCTCTTCGAGTCTCTGTCGGCCCCAGTGCCGAAATTGTAACGCCTCTGTATATATGCTGTACATAAACCTTGTTTAACTCGCCGTCGTCTCGTCCGCTCGTCTTATCAGCTCGGCGCAGAAGCAGTCGCGAGCTGAGAAACATACGCTACCAAACGGCTGGTTACCTTCCCGGCGGAGTTGAAAGCAGTGGCGCCTTCGGGGCCGTGTTGGCGTCGCCGTCTTTCGCGACAGTGGTGGCTTCGGCGGGACCGGTCCGGTTCGCAACAGTGGTGGCAGCGGTGGGATCGGTCCGGCCTTCGCAACAGCGTGTAGCTTACTATGACATATATGTGGTTGTGATTCACCGCATATGTCAGGCGAACCACGGCCTCCGAAATAGCGAGCGTGTAGCTTACTATGATGTATATGTGATTGTGATTCACCGCATATGTCAGGTGAGCCATGGTCTCCGAGATTGCGGCGCGCAGCGGGTTGCGCGCCCGCAATATTGGAGGCCATGGGTGAGCGAACGAATGCAAACGGCGTAAGTGTTGAGAAGTTGTGAGACATGAGCGTAGCCGAGGGGAGTGAAGCATTTATTTCCCGAAATTGTCAATTTTGCTTGCGTATATACACAGGCACACATAAAAACGCACGCACGAACATAAAGTATAATTTAACCTCTACCCTTCCACGAAAAAAAAAAAAAAATGCTGGCTACGCTCTTGTTCTCCTCGTACTACCCTGACCATCCTTAAATTTCGCAGCACTGTATCACGCCAACACCTTCGCTGTTATGGTATACGGTACACTATAAAAACAAGAGGCGTAATTTGGTGAGTTTTTGTCCCACAGCGATGATCGTCATCTATCTAACGTACATTTACTTGCGTCATCAAAGCCCACCCGGTTATTCGCTGTCACGAAAGGCGTTCGCCTTATCAGCGTGACGTAGCATACGTCACAAATAATAATAATAATAATAATAATAATAATAATAATAATAATAATAATAATAATAATAATAATAATAATAATAATAATAATAATAATAATAATAATAATAATAATAATAATGAATTTATTTAACGTGCCAAGAAACAGCCATAAGGTATTCCTGCAGGCGCACGCTAAAATAAAACAATACAAATACGCAATAAAATAGTCTATGAAAAATGAAAAAGAGCTGAAACGCAAAGACAAAATCATCGCGAAATGATAAACACAGCACGAGATATATGAAATGGCAGTTAAAAATAATGGGAAGTGCAGTGAAATGAAGTGCAGATTCCAGAAAGTTCGCGTCTGCTGCCGGCGAAGCGCGACAGCCTCCTGTCGCGTGAAGGACTCTGGTTAGAGTTGGCATTGCTGTCGTTGGCGTATTTAATGTTTTACGACTTCGTGGTTAGTAAGCAGCTGAGAACCTAGCTCCGTGTTGGCTGCCTCACTGTGCCGGGCTGCTCGGAGGGCGAGTTCTCGAGTGGCCGCATGAGCGAGAACTATAATAGCTGTTACAGCTATTATTAACTATAATAGCTGTTATAGCTGTTACCACTCGCACCGCCGCCGACACGGTTGCGTAGTGCTCTGAGGTCACGGGCCGCTAAGGTTGTTCCGTAGCGCGTTTCTCATCTCGCGGCTGCTTCTGCGCAGAGCTGATAGACGAGCGTACAAGACAACGGCGAGTAAAGGCAATGTTTATGTACAGCAGAGAAATAGAGGCGTTACACATTCAGCACTGGGGCCGACAGCTTAGGAACTCGAAGAGCCGATATGTCTTCTTTCTGACGCATACGTCGGCTCCTTGGCGACGCACCGCTTGATAGGCCCCGAGTGAGCCTCTACGTCAACAACGTCCAATCAGATGCGCAGTTGGCCGTTATGTCAGATTCCTCCTATCAGAAACCGCTGCTGGGTTGCACTCGTGGATGTTGCCGCGCATTGCGTAAGACTAGCCAGACTGGATGGCACCTATTGCATCACCGGGCTGCTATCGGGCTCGTGGGTTGATGGAGCTCGCCGTGCGTTGCATAAGAGAGACTGGCGCCGCCGGGCTAGATGACGTCGTTGAGTTCATGGAGTCAGGTGGGCTCGCTCACTGGTCTTTACGCAGGTTGCCTTTGCAGAGGCAATGACGTTCAATCTGAACTCTCAGCCGTAACACAGAACCAAGAACGCTTATCTAGTTCGTTTGCTCGCGCATCGGGCATGTGGCTCTTCTTTTACAAAGATCGGCTGGATGTGCCTTTTCTTGCGCTTCAGCGGCTCAAGGTCATTGCGACGCGATAAATGACCTTGCGAGACAAAGTGCAAGAGAGCTTTCGCTGTGAAATATGACGGTAAACAAGTTGCATAATGTGACTTCGTGCGTTCGCGCACCTGCAATTAGCTCCGGCCCGTAGAGTGCACCCCGCTGCACCGTCGACGTTGTGTCTAGAGTGGCAACACTGGTCAGAGCAGTCGGCGTCGTGGGAGCCGCAGTCACACTGTTCTCCTCGCTCAACTACGCCATTGCCGCATATAGGGCCACTGTGAGCTGAGAGCACAAAGGGCATAAAGTCACACGAAGTATTGTGAGCGCCATAGGATATATATATATAAGAAAAGAAGCTGGTACACGTACGAGAAAGCAAGCAGTTCCTTTATCGAATATATATATATATATATATATATATATATATATATATATATATATATATATATATATATATATATATATATATATATATATATATGTGTGTGTGTGTGTGTGTGTGTGTGTGTGTGTGTGTGTGTGTGTGTGTGTGTGTGTGTGTGTGTGTGTGTGTGTGTGTTCCGCACAAATCACACATTCCACATGTCGCCACAGAATTACTGAACACACTTGTCATGACAAACTTCACCGCTGAATTGTGCGGGGTATCAAGCTGCGGAGTTCTACATGGCGGCGTGAATTGGACAGCCACCGAGGTTTAAGGAGTGCATCCGTTCACACCGTAAATATGGGTTACTGATTACCAGCAGTAGTATAGATCAGTCGGAAATATTCTTCTAAGGAATTTTTTATGAAAAAAAAACGGTAGTGTTATTGAGCACGAAACCTACGGATGTGCACACTACTTCCATCTAATTATTTCCCGCAACTCGCTTTCACGGTGAGCATGAACATGCACCCTAAAACTACAGTTGCTGTTGCAGGCCTGCTGGTATCCCAAAGCTTCAGAGACCATTCAGCCATTATGCAGCCTCCCGGCTCAAACAATTAAGGCTGTCATCCAAGTCCGTGTCAACAAGTGCTCTTAAAAATTGACAGTGTATTGCAACAAAAGAAACTGGAAGGCAACCCTTTCTTTGATGAAATGTGCTTAGTATAGTAAATGTTCGCTCATCGATGTAAACGTTTGATGATGTTGATCCACCTTGGCCACCGTCCCGCCCTTAAAAGACACACGTCCAGCAGTTGATGGGCATACCAGTGGGGAAACGGCTCCCTGGGTCGCTCTAAGGCCAACATTTTTCTTTCTTCGCTATTTCTCTGAGCCTTAGGCGAAATGCCGATCCCGTTATCTCATTTGGAGCATCGGATTGAATTCAGCCGTGTTACTGCACACATCATACGTTCACAAATTGCAGACCCTGTCAAGCCTATTTGACGCGAAACACAAGCATACAGGGTGCTTCCGGGATATTTCAAGGAACAGCGCGAAAAGTGCCAGGACAACCGAAAAAGACGAAGACAACATTAAGCTGCAAGTTTCAACCCACCGAATATGTGTACCACGTTTACTCAATGTGACCAGTCACTATGAGTACAAAAAACACAAGATGTTAAGATCGAAAGTGATTTGCATTGATATTAATAGCCACCACTCGAGATGAGGGAAGATAATGCAGTTGGAAGACATCTGCGTCAGTACTTCGTCAATATCGTTATACTACAAGGAGCTGGAATTCTTGCGCCAAAATTTATCGTTAACTGTATGTATAGTGCTGCTGTTAACTGTCATTGTGAACGTATCTGCGGCATCGTGTGTCTTCGCTACATAATCTTCACTGAACATGTTATGTATTATATGCGGTGCCACGGTTTTGTTGCAATAGGGCTGCTGAGAGTCAGCGCTGTGTGCGTCCTGTCGTTTTTTATTTGTGTGTTTGCGTGTGTGCGTGTGTATGTGTTTGTGTGTGTGTGTGTGTTTGCGTGTGTGTTTGTGTGTGTTTGCGTGTGTGTGTGTTTGAGTGTGCGTGGGTGTGCCCTGTTGCTTGAAATATGATGGATGCCTTTTCACCTGCATTCATCGAGTACCATTGATACTGCAAGAAACTGATTGATATGGCGTTGAAGCGCGAACTGTTGAGCCGGCAGGTGTCATACTTTTTTTTACTTTGAAGAGCGCGTCCTTCCCGTCTGACCTTAGCTCTTCAAACCCAAAACATGACTGATATATGGCTCTTTGTTGATATGGTTCTCCAGTTCGCGTATTAAGAATCAGTGACGCTTTGTATTGCAAGGACCGCTCACCTTGCAGGCAGTTCTCGCGTGCGCTCTCGCCAGCGACCATCGGCACCAGGATGCGGCCGATGCTGTTCCGGCTGCACTGCGAGAACTTGTCGTTGTTGGGCTTTTTGCCCTGAGTAGGCGAAGGGAACATGATGTAGTTTCCTTCGTCGCCACAGGGGGCACAAGTACCGTAGCAAGAACGTCCCGGGGGTGCGTCATGCTGCATACAAAAATCATCTGCTTGGGCGTGAGTGCAATAGTTGAACGAAGAAAGGCATGCGATTATTTTAGTGCCTTCTCTTAAAATCGCCTATGGTAAGTGTGAAGATATTTCGTGTCTGCTTGGAAACAATGCCCTACAGGAATAGCTGACAAAACGGCATCTGGAAGCGCAGTGATTGTCTGAGTTTCGAGCACCATAGTCCGCACTTGAACCAATACCGTTTTGTGTCGATGACAAAATATGACAGCGTTTGAACGCGTGAGATGCACGACTACGGGAGCGAATGAAATTTTTTTTCTGGACGGTATATATGACGACCCCTATGGCCACAAAGGTCACACTAGTACAGCAAAATGAAAGCCAAAAGTGCCCCTTTCTGCTGTATGCCCGTCACTGAATCATATTCCAGATGGTCAAGAATCTAGCACTTGGGTCGGGGCGCTTGCTTTAATCAGACAACATTTTCGGCGAGATAAAGCGCATCTGTGGAATGCAAGAAGTAATAGATAGCAAGGAAATAAAACAGAGCAACAAACACAGAAAATGGGTAGAAGCAAAGCAGGGACCCATTGTGTTACTTCTGTTCAGAGTGCATTCAAATTCCATGGTTTGGTCCGTATGTACTACATAGGCGACAAAAAAAAGGCTGCAAGGGTGCCAAATCGGCAACGTTTCACACGACGCCCGATAGGCTTATTAAAAAAAAGAGAGAGGAAAGAAGGTGCTCCTCTGTACGCCCCTGATAAAAGCGGGAATTCTGCCCCGATATGGCGTTTGGTGAAATAAAACAACAACAACATGTCGACAAGCATCCGCTGAAATTAGCCCATCTTCATCTGTCCATTAGCTCTTTGTGCTTTACACACAGAAAGTCTTCTGTTCCTTTAATATTATTTTTTTGATGATAAGCCAACTCGCGCACTGTGCGAAGCACCACAATATAAAAAGCACATGCATCCGCGGCATACTTCACTATTTGTCAAGAAAAAAAGCTTCCACAGTGCGCAGGTTGTTTGAAAAAGGGAAGTGTGTGGGACAAGACGCTACAGGGTTGAGTGTGTGCGTTCTACGCGTTGAAAAGGTTTGCCTTGTTCGACATGTCAATACCAAGCAGCCGAAACAGCCACCCCGACACATCAGCCGACTGACTGCACTTTTCCAAGCTAACGTATCAAAGCACATTTGGTGGAGTATTGGATCGCGTACGTCGGCGCCAAAACTGTGGCCGAGCTCATGGCAGAAGACCATCTCGGAGACCGCGGTTGCCACGAACGAGTTGTGGTTGACGAAAGTGAGCACGCCGACGTTGGTGCTGAGTCTGAGCACCTCGGTGCTGCCGCCCACCGATACTGCCGACGGTCGCGCCTTTTCGCAAACGCCGCCGTAGTTGCCTGCATTATTGAGGAAGCACAGCGCCATCCAGGGCGCCGACAAAAAAAAAAAAAGCGGCACACAAAGCTAGCTTCGTATTCAGAAGCATTATTTCAGGTGCGAACACAAACATTTAGCACGTGCCTCTTTCCAGCGCTGCACTTGCACTGCTGCTTTCACTGTACCTTATCGTGCATCTAACTTCGTGAAAACATTATTGTGGACGCCGGAAAGCAGTTGTTAGAGTGATCTGCGTGCCGTGCTCGCTTGCACTGGTTCAATAGCAAGGCGTGGCTAAAATCAACCAATCTCTGTAGCCGACTCATTCTGGTGACAAAATCAAGGACAGATTGCTTACTTTTCAACTGACTGCAACATTGATGCACCAAATTGACATTACGACATTAAACTTGCGCATACGCGAAGTTGCGTTTTCCTAAAAAAAAGTGTATAAGAATAATTTCGCACGTCGAAACCAGACGTGTCGGCTAACAATTAGTGCAGGCTAACCATGCTTCTGTCAAATCCTTACACTAACGTAAAGACTGCTCTTTCGTTCCCATTTGGTGAGCCGTCGAAAAAAAAAACATATTTGCAACTTGCGCTACACCTTTATAATACAAGACTACTGGTTTTACAGTTCCCGTTTTCTAAAGCTCGCGCGCAAGACAAGTGTGGCGACATTTCTGCAGCGCCTCGTTTGCTTTGTTATATCGTAGTTCGGAACGTCCCAGATAAGTTTAGCCAAGCTCAGACAAAATAAAAGCAAAAAAAATGCACAATATATGTAGCCGTTATTAGGGAGTTTTAGAATAGCGCACCACGAGCCCTTGCGGTGTGGTCTCTGCCACTGCGCATGAGTCGTAACGCGAGTCGGCGTTCGCGGACCGCGCGCAGAAAATCCGAAATTGCGTGTGGTGATGGCGGCCCGCATGTGGCCCGCAAGCGCTGGTTTCGAGGCTATGGTGTCGCTGCGATCGTGCGTTGCGGTTCGCAGCAGGGCAAACACCACTTCTAAAACTCTTATGGCGCCCGCTTCGCCCGCAGCGCTTGCAAACAATATTCTAAAGCTCCCTATTTTACCTATATATGGAGCTCAGTTTATTCACTTTGGCCAGAAATTCTATGATTGAGCATGACCGCTTCGTCTGATCAGAAAAAAAAAAAAAACAACGCACGTTCTGCGTTGGCGACCCAGGCAAGGCCCAACACGCCGCCAAAGAAGTCTCGGTAGGTCCACGTGTACGAGAGGCAGAACTCGTCGTGGTTCGAAAGCGACGTCAGATGAAGCAAGTAGCCGATGTCGGCAGCTGGGGCACAGAACGGGTTCTTCTCATCCGAAGTCTTATCGGTGGCGCAGCTGAGCGAGTCGTTGATCTGCGCACAAAAATGTCTTCTCGAGTAACTACGTGGATGACATGTATGAACAACTCGCGATGGTTACCGGTTGTGATTCTCGGTACGTCTACAAAAAATTGTCTCAGTGATCGGCAGTTGGGAAAGCTTGGGCCTACTTTTTAGTTTGTGTAATGTGCGCGTCTGTTTCGCCGGTCTCTGACCAGTTAAGTGCAGTTGAGTACACGATAAGAACAGCTGACTCTGCAGTTGTCCTGCAGACCATAACGACACTATCATCCCCTCCACAGTGGAATGTCTGATAATGTGGCCATGAATTTGTCGCAGATTACAGCATTTTGATTAGATCTGCCAAAATTTCGAGAAACACCCGCTGCCTCTTCTAGCCTTATGTATGGTGCATAAACGGCAACGCCCGATATCGGAAGAAAAATGTGGGTCCATAACGTAGGCATTGCAGTCGAACAGAGCGTCTAAGTCACGTGATCTTAAGCCTCTATTTTCCCTCATCCTACTGGCATCAACGCGGGATAATATTGGTAATCGTAGGTTATAGTGAGGCTAATGTCGACTAAGTTATGCCTAAAGTGCTTGGTAATCGTGGCATTTTTATTTTTGTTACTGGATGGCCTCCAAGCATGCAAGGTACCCTAATCCTCTGCACTGTGAAGCTGATGTCCTCGACACCCCCGAAGTCGACTAAGTTATGCCTAAAGTGCTTGGTAATCGTGGCATTTTTGTTTTTGTTACTGGATGGCCTCCAAGCATGCAAGGTACCCTAATCCTCTGCACTGTGAAGCTGATGTCCTCGACACCCCGGAAGTCGACTAAGTTATGCCTAAAGTCCTTGGTAATGGTCTCATTTTCGTTTTTGTTACTGGATGGCCTCCAAGCATGCAAGGTACCCTAATCCTCTGCACTGTGAAGCTGATGTCCTCGACACCCCCGAAGTCGACTAAGTTATGCCTAAAGTGCTTGGTAATGGTGACATTTTTGTTTTTGTTACTGGATGGCCTCCTATCATATGAGCAAGGTACCCTAATCCTCTGCACTGTGCAGCTGATGAGTCGCTGAGGGTCCCCCTGCAGTCGCTTGACTTTGGGACCCTCGTCTGCATACTACACTCTACGAATTTTGTATTTTGAATGAATGAATGAATGAATGTCCTCGACACCCTCGAAGTCGACTAAGTTATGCCTAAAGTGCTTGGTAATGGTGACATTTTTGTTTTTGTTACTGGATGGCCTCCAAGCATGCAAGGTACCCTAATCCTCTGCACTGTGAAGCTGATGTCTTCGACACCCCCGAAGGCGACTAAGTTATGCCTAAAGTGCTTGGTAATCATGGCATATTTGTTTTTGTTACTGGATGGCCTCCAAGCATGCAAGGTACCCTAATCCTCTGCACTGTGAAGCTGATGTCCTCGACACCCCCGAAGTCGACTAAGTTATGCCTAAAGTGCTTGGTAATCGTGGCATTTTTTTGTTTTTGTTACTGGATGGCCTCCAAGCATGCAAGGTACCCTAATCCTCTGCACTGTGAAGCTGATGTCCTCGACACCCCCGAAGTCGACTAAGTTATGCCTAAAGTGCTAGGTAATCATGGCATATTTGTATTTGTTACTGGATGGCCTCCAAGCATGCAAGGTACCCAAATCCTCTGCACTGTGAAGCTGAGGTCCTCGACACCCCCGAAGTCTTCTAAGTTATGCCTAAAGTGCTTGGTAATCGTGGCATTTTTTTCGTTTTTGTTACTGGATGGCCTTCTAGCATGCAAGGTACCCTAATCCTCTGCACTGTGAAGCTGATGTCCTCGACGCCCCCGAAGTCGGCAGCGCGGAACACGTCCGAGGCTCGCGCCACGTGCTGTGCCACCATGGCCGTGATGCGTTCGCGGGCGCGCGCTCCATCTCCGCGGGCGTCGTCCAGGAAGTGCGCGTGCAGCAGGTGGTCCACGTTCACCTCCAGGTTGCACACGCGCCGCTCCCGCATGCCTCGCGCCAGCGTCGTGTTCGGCAGCTCGCCCGTGGAAGAGAGAAGGCGTCGCATCGTTGCTCTGTCGGAACGTTGTTCGGATGCCTGGATGCACACACGCCAGCTCGCGTCGTTCAAGACTCCAAGTGTATATCCTGTCCGCAGAATGCCTTCAAAGTCGTGGGCCTATGACAGCGGTAGACTGAATGTTCAAGTGAATCTTCTTTGAACGAAAACAGCGAAAAAATAAAGGCACGTCGAGCGGCAAGCTGACCCACCCGGCGCTCACTTTCAACACATTTTTTTTTTCGACACCGGTCAAGTCGTATAGAGAATCGTGAAATGCTTTTAGCCCCAGTTGTCGGCGAACTTCTTGAGCCTGAAACCAAGGTTGTTATCCGGGTACAGAAACGAGAACATCCGAGTGTCCAGCCAAAACATTAAAAATGATGGACGCTCGAGTTTCGGCTTCAAGAGTTTTACGCGATAAGCGTTACCGGGTGCCGCACCCATCTCCTTCAACCATGAACGTCTGTGCACTTGGCCCTTTCAGACTATTCTACAATGCCTACTACAAATGCAGGTGTGAACTGGCCACTACACCATAATTTTTTTTTTACAAATTAGCAAAGTACCCGCTAAGCCCCTGTAAGGTAGCACATGCGCCCGCGCAATTTGTAAAGAATGGATGCGCAGGTCGAAAACGTTCGTTCCTGACGCAGTTCACACGTTTTGACATCTGGTTCTGTTCTACGACCCTGCCACGCAGTATTAGGCGCATTAAGACTCATCCCGCAACATAATATTCTTATAGAGTTCTCTTACGCAGCACCTTCAAGCACTGGAGTTGCCCGTTGTAGAACGCAGCTGCTTGCCTCGGAGAAAGCATGGGTTTCTATTTTCAGGCGGACTAACAATTTTCTGTTATTTATTTTCATCTATAACGAATTTGCACTCACGGACCACGCTGGATTTACGCCGACAGCCGAATTTCAACACAGAAGCACTGTAACGCTATCGCGAGAAAATGCGGCCACTGGAACCCGGCCCTTTGTCCCGTCGCTGAAGCCACAAAAGCTGCCTTAAGTGGTCACGCGGCCGGTGCTTCACCTCGGTTGTCTCGACCAAACACCGCTAATTGTACCTAGCCATGCTGCCTTTAGGTCCTTCGTCTGTAAATGTTTGTCAAAGTTTTCATAGACTAACTGCTTGGTTGTAAGCGACGAGAACAGGAAACCGCGCGTAGAGTACTAGGTATAATTGAAGCACGCATGACTATACAACGACGCTGTACTCTACATCACAACCCGAGTATCGAATCAAGTGGTTCAGTGACTTATTACTCATGTGGCTCATAATTTGGTGGGTGAGAACACTGTTCTCAGTATGAAGTTTCTGCGGTGAATCGACAATGCCTGTTACTTAAAAGGGCTATGACACGGCCACCAAACAATTTGTAGCTTCCAGCGAAAGCAGGAAGGAGAGCTTCGATTATGCCCACACAGATATAAATATGTGGGTGGTAAACTAATATTTCAGTGCGGAACAAGCCCTAGAAGTTGGAGGCTGCAAATCTGGCCCCCCGCCGGTGACCACCGGTAATGGCGTCTGTGACGTCACAGGCAGCAAGGAGCGGCGGTGTATGCAATATGTATACAACACCGCATGTATGCAATACTTTACTTTGATTTTTAAGTTTTCATCACTGCGCATCACAGCAAGCCAGCCCCACTGCAATCTTGACGAGTCAACACAGTCCCACTAAGTTTGCGATTCCTGCGTACTGCATGCAGCCTGAATCGCCGAAATCCCTGTTGGGGTCACTGGAGGACAAATTTTATCACCGCTGTTTACGTGCACCACTAGCAAATGACACATCTGTTACTAGTAAGTTGTGAGGTACTGTATCTCCGTGACGTCACGCTGCCATGACACGTCATTAAAAAATCCCTCTCTCGATATCAAAACCAAAAGTGTTTTTTATAAAGGTATCGGTATTAAAAACATATTCGATGCATGCCCAGGCACCATAAAGCTCTTTCTACGGTTCTCGACAGTAGTGTTTTCATTTATAATGGCAACAAGAAAATGTTTAAAATTCGCGTCAGTACACCTTTAAGCGCTAATGGAAATGCCCAATAAAGCGTGCGATATGTATGAGTGAGCGTTATGAATACATACTCAATCAGCACCAGCATTGCGTTGTCTGTGGTCACTGTGAACTCACGGAAACACCACTGTTCGTGGATATTCCTGAATATTATTGGATGTTATTCGGTTATATGCTGTACGAGAAAGCCTATACTTGTCGAAGGCCCAGAAGCGCAGGAAGATGGCGCCTTGTTGGTGTTGCCGCCGCTGCTGCTGTAGAGACCTCCTGAGGCGCACGTGTTGACGCTGAATACGCAGTGGTTCGTACCACAGCGGCTCAAAGTGGGTCACCCACTCGTTGAGTCGACGGGCTGCAAAGGAAGGAACTACTTCGCACGTGCATGACGGCAGCATCGCGCCTGTGGCTGTTAGGCTCAGTGATTGTTCGTGGTATACCAACAGGAGTGACAATGACTGAAAACACCGTCGTCTGTTTTCTTTACTTTGCAAACACATCCCAGAAGTCGCGCAAGTGTGGACACACCACCGTAATCTGTAATGATTTCCACATTAGGTTAATGTGCAAGAGTCAATTAAGAGAGACAAAATGATTGACATCAGCCCATCAAGGCATATTAGTTTTCACAACGCACCGAGTTTTCATTTACTTCCCGATGTGAATTCTAGTGGCGTGATTCCTCGGTGAGCACGATTCAGCCAAGTATGCAGTGCATGCGATGCAGAAACTTCAGTGACGCATTGCGTGCTGCTCCATGTGAATGAATGAGCAGTCGGAGCGTCACACAATATACTTGACTAAGCCACATAACTTCTGTATCCTCAGTTCATTTAGCAAGGACATATACTGCCAGCCTAAATTGCTTGAAAGGAGCAGTTTGAGTGCGAGTGAAGGCTTTCGCGATGGGAAACACGAACTGCGAAAGGACTGAATGCACCCTACGCGCTTCGCTAAAAAGACTAATCGCGGGAGAGAGGTGTTACGGGCTACGATCTGCGTAACTAATGCGTATATGAAACAGGGCAGCCCAGCGAAAGTTCCACCTCTGAAACTCCCCGCTCTGTTTTACAGCAATCGCGATAGCAATACATGTGGGAAGATACTATCACTTGCTCAAAACATATTTCCGTCGCATTCACTTATATTCACAGTTTAAGAAAAAGAACGCGTATTGTTTTCTGTGATGAACGACATTGATGCTTATTCAATAGCGATAGCCCAAGCTTGGTTGACTAGCTAAATATCAAACGCGGAATTGTTCCACTGTCGCAAAAACAAAAATATGCTGTGTAGGCTAGATTGGGACCGTCTCTAAAAGTAAAATGTCTTTTTCTTTGCCCGTTTTACTTAACGTCTATCGTAATTGCTATCATAAACAAAGTGTCAAAACGTGCATTGGTCTTTTAATGAAACTTGATGTCATTTTTTTTTTTTTTGCAAATACGCCGTAGTGATCCAAGTTTTCGCAAATACTTTTTTTTTTGGTTCGGCACTAGACAAATTTCACCCACATCCTTGATTCCTGTTTAGGTGAAACAAAGCGGCTTGTACACAAAAACCGGTGTCTTAAAAGCTTGTCCGCAATTCGTGTTGATTGATTGATATCTGGGGTTTAACGTCCCAAAACCACTATATGATTATGAGAGACGCCGTAGTGGAGGGCTCCGGAAATTTAGACCACCTGGGGTTCTTTAACATGCACCCAAATCTGAGCACACGGGCCTACAACATTTCCGCCTCCATCGGAAATGCAGCCGCCGCAGCCGGGATTCGAACCCGCCCCTGCGGGTCAGCAGCCGAGTACCTTAGCCACTAGACCACCACGGCGGGGCAATTCGTGTTCCCACTTTTGTCGACACTAGAGCTAGCTTTCATTTTTGCGATCACACACGCCACCTGGTGCGACAGACGTGCTCGAGATTTCACCTAGATTACATTATATTTCATTACCTCTGTTCCTTTTAGCACAATATTCTTGTTTCTTGGGTATTGCCTATTGTTAAGCAAATGTCATTCAAACTCTTCTAGACCTTTATTAATCATTTCTAGCGTAAACTTTCTTTTTGTTCTCTTTTTGAACAATTTTAGCCAACCTTGATGGTTTTACTAGTTCACCTCACGTACCTGACAAGGTATTAATGCTTTAGATGCGAAGCACCTTATGGGCTATGTCAGCGTTTCCTGTCTTCACAGTGTGTCATGTAGTGACGGTTCATCATAAAGGCAATTTGCCGCGATGACGTCGTCCTGTCATGGCATCATGACGACACAATGTCCACAGAATTTGTGACGCAATCAAGACGTGATCATGACGTGTCGAAGCACCTCAGGCTATTGGCTTGTCACGGTGTGCCACGGTGTGCCACAAAAACGGGTACGTAACACAAAAATTGGGTAGATCGCGTGCAACTCGCCAACGTTTCACTAAATATGAATACGGCAGCAGGGAGCCCAGTAAATAGAAGACGACGTTAGTGGAGATGAAACACCCTTTCCTGCATGCCTCATTCCTCTCCAGTTTTTTTTCACACATATATATTATAACTATGCTATCCCAGAAGTCATTTTCCATTGCCACGAGAAATTTTTTTACGAATCTCTTCCCTTCCTAAAGAACTTCGGCAAACTTATTTTTCACCCGGATCGAAAGACAAATAGCTTCTTTACAACTCGTTATAGCACTTTGTTAGTAGCAAAAAGCAGTGCACATGAGCGCACCGAAACAATGCGTTATACCGCGCGTACCTTTGTTCGGTAAGGCTCACGTTTAACGAGTTATTTTACAAGGCGTTTAAGCCCCATGTTAATGTTTTGTGTCTGCTGCATGATCATCGGATCAGCCTCGCACGATGAAAACGATGATGTTAACCGACATACTGTATCACATTGTCTTGCATGGTGCTCGGAATATAAGAGAGGTAATGCTCGGTTTGCTTACAAAGTTGCTCTCGGCACTGATTGTTTTGAGCTGCACTCACCTTCGGCTGCGACTACTGCGGTGAGAACGAATGCGTACGCCACTGTATGAACATACTCCATTTCTCGATTTTTTACGTCTTCCTGCTCCTCATTAATGGTTTCCACCCACTATGGCAGATTGATCTTTTTTTTCCCCTTCGTTTCCCGCATTCTTAAAAACGAAGGTGGCATGGTTTACACTCACGACGCGCTAGAATTGAACACTAATAGTCACACTGAAGCACAGGAAGCAAACGCATGAACGCGAATTGACAACTGTTTCAACTAACAAGTGTTCAATTATAGCACATCGCGAGTGTGAACCATGCACAACCAACTCGCCCCTACTCTGGCCCTACGAAGGTGGCATATTTACCAAGTAATCAGATAAAAGTTTACATTTTAAGCAATGCATAGTCTCCAAAGGTTCTTTTTTTTCCTTCGCAAGGGACATGCCAGAAAATTGTTGAAATAATATGACAGAAAAAAAAATGGTGGCGTATCTGCGTGCTTGCAAAGGTCGTTGAATTCAAGACGATAGCTTTCCGTATGTAGAGAAAGCAAACAAAACGTTTATTTAATATTCTGCGCAAGAAAATCGGAAAGTAGGTGGTGTGTCAGGTATGGACATCATCTAGCAGTAATTTGAAAAAAAAACAATAGAGAGTTTTTTTCTAAAATTATGCGAAGCCACTGGTAGGTGGCAGTACCGTGTAGTTTTAGTGAAGCGTAGGAAACGCCCGCTTTTTCGTACATATCGTCTATTTGTCAGCGCAGCGTTATAAGCACTGCGGTCTTTAGAATTAAGTATCTATGCATTTCAAAAATGAAGTAACACTCTGCATATACTCGGGTGTTGATGTTGCACCCAAATCTGCGTAATATTTGCTTTTTGATTCAAAATGCTCATTAGTATGAAGGCAACCGGGAGATCAACATCGGCGGTCGCTCAGCAAGGGGTTAAACTTTCGCTTTGGTGGCTGAATCGTGTGACAGAAACAGAAAGACCGACACATAGACATACAGACACACGCACAGAGAGACAAAGCACAAAAACGGCATACTTTTTGCCTGGCCATCTCCGTGACTTCATCTGGCGTCTTGGATGGAGAGTACTCCCAACACGGGACAGACTGGAGAAGTGGGGCATGGTCTCATGACCCACTCGTCCTAATTCCCGTTACAGGAGTCTAACCAGCCCATGCTTCAGCAGTGGGTCATTGCAAAGGTGTTTTTGAAAGCAGTTTTTCCTGGTTTCCGTGGCTTGGGTGTTAATAACTTTGTCAGATCTGGTCGCTCCTCACGTATTCGCCTTGCACGTCTTCTAATAGCTGCGGGAGCTTTTTGTTTGTGGCGTAATAGGTTCGAAGCTGTTGCAGCAGGTCATCGTCGTCGAGCTCTTTTTCTAATTTTGGAACGCTTATACTCCGAACTTTTGTCGTTTCTGTCGGAAAAATTGTTCTACTTTGGTGAGGAGGAATTTATATGTCAGTGGTCATGCCACTTCCTTTCGGTAGTTGATGGGCGTGTACTGCTAGTATTTCATGCGGTCTGGTTTTATAGCCAGGTCATCTGACAGTAACAAACTATAGTGCGTGTTGATCTGTATGTTTTTAACATTTCTGTGTACTTGTCTATGCCCCGTATGCATTGGGGCTCTTGTGTATATGCGTTCCATTTTGACAATGTTAATTATATAAATTACACCTCATCATGACATCTCTTGTACATATTTGCTGACATTTTCACCAAGTCTTGCATATTCAGTGTATATATATATATATATATATATATATATATATTAAAATAGGTGTTGTACGTCGAGAAATGTTCAGACGCAGCTTGGCAAAATATGCTTTATCAGGCAGGTCTAGCTAATGGCGAGTGGCGTGCGCAAGCTACTAAGCTACTACTACAGCCACCGATCATCATCTTCTTCCTTATTACCAGCAGAGCGTCCATTATTCAGATTCATTACAATTACTCCCTGCGAAATAAGGAGCCATCCTGGCGACCTATGGACAAGTAAACATGGGAGGGTCGTAGCAGGGCTTAAGTCTCGAGACGTGGACAATTTCCTGGCCACGACGACATTGATCAGAAGATGGTTCCAGTGGCTCGATGAGGTAATTCACCGGTGACGTTTTTTGTAGCACATGATATGGGCCGTGATACTTGGGAACCAACTTGGTAGAAAGGCCAGGTGTAGCAGAAGGGACATGCAGCCAGACGAGTGAACCTGGATCGTAGGAAGTAGTGTTATTTGATGCGTCATGGTGGTGCTTTTGGCGTCCTTGGTCTTGGGTTGTGAATGATCTTGCCAGTTGGCGGCATTCTTCAGCGTATGTAGCGGCTTGAGACAAAGTCGTGGACTCTGAGGAGCCAGGTTTGCACGAAAGAATGATGTTTATAGTGCAAGAAGGTTCGCGTTCGTAAAGGAGGAAAATAGAAGAGAACCCAGTAGTGCTTTGAATGGTGGTATTATAGGCGAACGTGATAAATGGGAGCACTCGGTCCCAATTGGAGTGGTCTGACGAGATATACATAGACAGCATGTCACCAAGGGTGCGGTTGAAGCGCTCTGTCATTCCATTGGTCTGGGGATGATGGGCGCTTGTAGTGGGGTGAACGACGTGGCACTCACGCAGCAATGCTGCGATGACGTCTGACAAGAATACGCGACCACGATCGCTCAGTAACTCCCGAGGTGCTCCATGACGTAAAACGATGTGGTGAAGAACGAAAGTCGCAACGTCTTTTGCTGTAGACGAGGGAAGGGATGAAGTTTCGGCATACCGCGTGAGATGGTCGACGGCAACTATGATCCAGCGGTTACCGTCAGCAGTGTTTGGAAGGGGACCATAGATATCGATGCCGACGCGGTCGAATGGTCGGGATGGGCATGGTAAGGGTAACAAGGTACCGCTGGCGTGATAAGGGGGAGTTTTTCGTCTCTGGCACGTCGAGCAGGCCCGAACGTATTGTCGTATAAAACGGTACATGCCGCGCCAGTAATATCGGAGACGCATGCGAGAATAAGTCTTCAGGAAACCTGCGTGGCTATATTGGGGGTCGTCATGAAACGTGGAACAAATTTCGGATCGCAGATGACGTGGAATCACGAGTAGCCACTGACGTCCACCGGGTGCGTAGTTGCGTCGGTACAGCACGTCGTCGCGAGTGGTGAAGTGTTCGACTTGCCGACGCAACGTGCGAGAAGAGGGGGAAGCCGTCCGCCCAGCCAGGATGTCTAGAATCAAAGCAACCCAAGGGTCCTTGCGTTGCTCAGATGGCATGTCGGCGATGGTGACGGCAGTGACATCACAGGTTAGACTTTCACAGCAGTCAGGGTCAGGGGGTAGGGGCGAACGGGACAGGGCGTCTGCGTCCGAATGTTTCTGGCCGGAGCGATAGACCACGCGAATATTATATTCTTGGAGGCGTAATGCCCATCGGGCGAGGCGACCGCTTGGATCCTTCAGTGACGACAACCATGCAGCAGAGGGCGTGGTGGTCAGTCACGACGTCAATAGGGCGCCCGTACACGTAAGGTCAAAATTTCTCTATCGCCGAAATAATGGCGAGGCATTCCTTTTCAGTGACGGAATAGTTGATTTCGGCTTTGCTAAGAGTTCGGCTTGCGTAGGCAACCACGTACTCTTGGAAGCCGTCTTTCGGCTGTGCAAGAATAGCGCCTAGCCCGCGACACCACTAGCGTCGGTGTGGATCTCTGTGGGTGCCGATGGGTCGTAGTGTCGCAGAATAGGCGGCGACGTGACGAGGCGGCGCAGTTCATTGAAAGAATCGTCACAGGTGGCAGACCAGGCTGAAAGGTCTCTAGAGCCGGCGAGGAGCTTGGTCAAAGGAGCGATGATCGTCGCGAAATTGCGGACGAAGCACCGGAAGTAAGAGCAAAGGCCTATGAAGCTTCGGAGCTCTTTCATGGTGGTCGGTTTGGGAAACGCTGAAACGGCTGTAAATTTGGCAGGTTCAGGAAGAATGCCGTCTTTTGAAACCACGTGGCCAAGGATCGCAAGTTTTCGAGTGGCGAAATGGCACTTCTTCAGATTTAGTTGCAGCCCCGCGGCAGAAATACACGCGAGGACTTTCTTGAGGTGGCTTAAATGGGTTGCGAAATCAGTTGAAAAAATGGCAATGTCATCTAAATAACAAAGGCAAACGTTCCATTTGAGGCCTCGAAGGATAGAGTCCATCATTCGCTCGAAAGTAGCTGGCGCGTTGCAGAGGCCGAAGGGCATGACTGTGAATTCGTAAAGCCGGGCGGGATGAATGCAGTTTTTTCGCGATCGGCCTCTGCCATGGGTACCTGCCAGTATCCAGAGCGCAGATCTAAAGAAGAGAAAAATTCGGCTCTCTGTAGGCAGTCCAAGGCATCGTCAATGCGCGGCAGCGGATAGACATCCTTGCGCGTGATTCGGTTGAGACGTCGGTAGTCCACGCAAAACCTGATGGATCTGTCCTTTTTCTTCACCAACACAACTGGAGAGGCCACCGTTCGATTATGCCACGTGTCAGCATGTCGTCTACTTGTTCATTGATGGCACGGCGTTCGGTAGTTGACACACGACATGGACGCTGCCGTAATGGCGTCTCTTGACTGGTATGTATACGGTGAACAACATATGACGCTTGACCTAAGAAAGGCTGATTGTGGTCAAACGAGGCTTGAAAACGCTCGAGGAGCTTGATCAGCTGTTCCTGCTGCCCAGGCATGACGTTGCAATCAATGGACTTGCAGAATACATCCATAGGTTCATTAGCGTCAGTTGCGGGTGTAATGACACAAGTCGGTAAAAATGGCTTGTCTGGATAGATCGGGTCGTCGAAAATACAATTTAAGGTCTCTAGGCTTCCCAGACACTCGCCGCGTAGCAGGATGTACGGACAAGCAGAAACGTTGCACGCATAAAGTACCGCCGAACCATTGGAAAAGTTGATGACGGCAAACGGGAGGACGATGGTTCGGTGGTGCACACTAACTATAGTTCGTTGGAACAGGAGCATCGAGTTAGTGGCAGCAGGAGAAAACACAGGCACTAGGACGGCGGACAACGGCGCGATGCGGACGTCAGTTGCGGCAAACACTTTCGAGGGACTGTGGTGGTCGATATCAAGGCACGGATTCGTCAATGTGAGTTCAGCACGATTGCAGTCGACGAGGGCCTGATGGGTAGAAAGGAAATCCCATCCTAGTATGACGTCGTAAGATGAACGTGGGAGAACAACAATGTTGACGGCGTACCAAACATCTTGAATAAGAACGCGTGCTGTGCACTGAGCCGTCGGCGCGATGAAATGGGAGGTGGCTGTACGCAGAGCAAGATTCGTAAGCGGCGTTGTAACTTTTCTCAAATCACGACACAGTTTTTCACTAATTACAGAAACGACGGCGCCTGTGTCGACATGTGCACGTACAGCAACACCTTCTACTAGCACATCAGTTTCGTTGGGCGGACAAAGAGGAGGTCTTGGAGAGTTCGACGACGACGCAGTTCTTGCCTCCAGAACTGCGGCTGTCAGTTTTCCTCTCGAGCGGGGCTCGTGCGCCGAAGCATCGGGGAGACAGATCGGCGACGGGGTGGTAATGACCGGCGAGAATCGACAGGGCGTCGTGGGGACAATGAGTCGGTGATAGGTGAAGATGATCGCCTGGGATTCTGGGCAGCCTGGTAATTTGCAGAATTTCCATGGTCTGGAGGCTGGAAGTTGTGACGGCGACAGTAGCGTGCTATATGTCCCACGAAACCGCATGCAATAGAGAAGGGTCGATTATCCAACGTGAGCCATGGGTTAACCACAGAAGGTGCAGGGGGCGAAACAGAGTGGGGTGCCGTGTATGTAGGCAGCGTCGTAGGGTAGGAGGACCCGGTGCCCCGGTATGCGCCAGAGTCAGGTGGGGCTGGGGGTCTAGCAACGACGGCAGCGTAGGTCAGCGGCGTAGGGACAGATGGCGATGGAGGCAGTGCCTGCGTGACCTGTGTCTCAATGACCTGGCGTAGACGTGGGTCTAACGAGGTCACTGGCTCGGATGCTTCGGCCACAAGAGAAAGCTGACGCGCAACTTCTTCACGAATGAATTGTTTGATGTGGGGCAGTAAGACGGTGTGATCAGAAGTGACGTCGTGCACGAGGGCGGAAACTACAACCGTATCTTCAGCGGCCCTGTGCGTCGAGACACGATGCTTATGCAACTCGTCGTACTCCTGACAGAGCTGGACAACATCGGTGACGGTCTGTGGATTCCTAGCGACGAGCATCTGGAAGATATCGTCGTCAACTCCTTTGATGATGTGCTTGATTTTGTCGCGTTTGGTTAGAGATTCATCGACGCGCTTGCAAAAAGACAAGACATCTTCAATGTAACTTGTAAAGGTCTCGTCCCTGCGCTGGACTCGACTACGGAGACGCTGTTCCGCGTGAAGCCAGCGCATGGCGGGACGACCGAAGACCACGGCGATGGTGGTCTTGAAGGCGGACCAGTTGGTGACTTCGCCTTCGTGGTTCTTGAACCAGAGGCTGGCCACATCAGCGGGGTAAAAGCGCCCGTTTGTGAGCTGGTCGCAGGCGTTCCACTTGTTGGAAGCGCTTACGATTTCGTACTCGACGAGCCAGTCCTCGACGTCTTGTTCGTCGTTGCCGTGAAAAATTGGTGGGTTGCGTTGCCGAGGCACGCCAGTACAGTAGACTGTCGTTGGTAAGGCAGCTTCAGAAGGGCTAGGAGCAGTCATGGTGAATGGCGAGGGTAGCGTTCGAATGCGAAGTTCCAGGTTGATGGGAACCCCGGCTCCTCCACCACTTAAAATAGAGGTGTTGTACGTCGAGAAAGGTTCAGACGCAGCTTGGCAAAATTTACGTTATCAGGCAGGTCTGGCTAATGTCGAGCGGCGTGCGCGAGCTACTACTACAGCCACCGATCATGATCATCTTCTCCATTACCAGCAGAGCGTCCGTTATTCATATATATATATATATATATATATATATATATATATATATATATATATATATATATATATATATATATATATATATATATATATATATATATATATATATATATATATTGTGTATTCTGTTAGTCATTAGTGTTAGTCTACAAAGACGTCATTAGTAGCATGTGTTAGGAACACCCTGCGGACTTGGGCATTTTTTTTCAAAAGTGTCCTGTATATAGTGCTTATTTATTTGTTTATATTATTGTGATTGTTGCATAGACACTGTTTCCATGTATTTGTAGCGTCCAACGATAGAATACTTTTCTCTAAACAGAAAGATGCGAGGCCATGGCTGGAAATCGCCACCAGCCTGCTTTGTTGCCGATACTTGGGCGAATGAGACAAGCGATCATTGCGTGCCTCTCTGAAGAGCTCTTCTTCTTAGGGGAACGCAAGTTCCTGTGGCATTGGTCGTGCTCCTTCGTCAATGTTGCACATGAAAGTGTACAACTCATTTTTTGACCGACATGGTGCTAAACAGCGCCCGTTGAGTCGTTGTCCATGTCTTTATTTGTAACCAACTGTGTTTCATTGCATTGAAATGATACAATTATCGTTGTACCATTGGGTCCACTGTGCCATGATATCCTAACGAGTAATTTTGTACATGCAAGCCACGTCTCCCATGTATGTCAGGGTAAGTATGTGTTTGCTACAACCTAGTATAGTACAACATGTGTGTGCGCCTCTTAATAATGGAATGTTATGGCCTTGTTTTTTTTTACATAGTGCTAATAAACTTTTTCTAAGCAGACAGACCAAAATTTTCGCGTCGAAGTATCTCAAGAAAAGTTATCGTCTTTAAAAAAAACTTGGACCACCTCCCCGAAGGGAACCCAGATGGGATGCGAAGCAGCAGCGTTGCGTATGGGTGGCGTCACGGGTTGAACGGCGTGAACGCGGGTGCTGCGGTGAGAGCTGTAAGATTCATTTGAAGGGATGGTGGGTGTAGGCTTTGAGTGTGGCATGTACAGACATGTTTCAACGCGTATGTTAGGTGTGCGTCAAGTTTATTGCGCGTGAACCAACGAGTCGGCTGTGTATACAGCGAGCGGTGGTAACGGCAGGCGTTGCGGGCGAACGGTGGTGGTGGTAGTGGTTAGAAGATGAGAAAAGGCACCTAATTTCCGCAACCCGGTCGAGAGCACGGCGCAGTGCCTGGCGAACGGACGAGGTGGCAACTGCGGGCACCGCGGCAAGCGTGCGGCAGGTGAGGGAGTGTGATGCAAGGTTCTTGTTGCTGATTTGTTTTTCTCCCGGGCTGAGCCTCAGAGAGTTTTTCTAATAAGGACAAAGCCGTTCGGTTTCCAAGAAACACACAAAAAGTTTAATCGAAAAGTAAAAAGGCAAAGATTCCTCACAAAACAAAACACTTAATAAACAGTTGACTGGACATGACGAAACACATCTGTAAACACCCAACAAGAACGTTCAAAGTCAGTAACTAAACCTAACGTTCGAAAGAGGCTGAGTGATGGGAGTAGCGCAAGAGTATCGGTGCAGTCTCACCCACAAGTTGGTTTTCGGCGGTGATGAGAAACCGGAACGCCGTGACTCCTGCGTCAGTGCGTGGGCTGGACGAGGACGAGGGAACGCTGGCTGCTGGCGACACGTCGAAAAGCCCTACCAAATCGTGATGGTTTCGGCTTGAGGAGCGTGGACACGTCGGAGACGGGAGAACGCAGGCTGGTGGCGACGCGTCCGGGAACTAGGGTCGACCTAGTCAAGCAGCTGGGCGCACAGCTCGGGCCCGGAGCCCGACGGCTGTAGCTCGCCTGCCGGAACCAAAGTCCGCAGGCCCTGGAAAGGAGTTCAGGACCGGATGGCCACGGTCCTTTGGAGCGGGAACCCGACAGCAGGAGGCCCCGGCCGGTGGAAGTCCTGTAGGCTCGGGTCCGGAACCCAACGGCCCATCTTCAGCGCCCGGTCCGGTGACGACCTTCCGCTTGCACTCCTGCCTCGAATTCCCCTTGCTCTGGTCTCCTCAGGCTCCTGCTTCAGCTCTGGCCCACTTGTCTCGTTCTCATTGGAGATACTGCTGTTTCGTGGTGTCAAGCCATTGGGCCTTGAAATCTCCGTGTTCGCTGCCCATTGGATGTTTTACCTTTTGTTTACTTCACGTCCTGCCACGCATCCTCGTGCTTGACGCTCTTTAACGTCGTCATTCTTGTTTAAGCAGCACCGCACGTGCACTCTGGTATTTCTCCTTTTGTTTTTTTTTTTTCCGTGACGCGCACTTTTCGAAGGCGCGCACTTTGAACGCGCACCACACATCACATACGCCCCCCTTTTATTCAAGTTTTTTTTTTAGGAAAAAAAAAAAACTGCCGATGAGTGCGCGTTCTGCACTACGTCACAATTAAACCACATATTTGCACCACGCAGTTCAACACATCACCGGGCTACAGTTCGCTACATCGTCCAAATGTCCACACTTAAACTTTAGATTCACCCAATTGCATTTAAAAGTTCTGAAACCCGGAATAAACCTTTTTACTACAAAATCGACTATGGACAAAGCTACTTGTGTCCGCATCTAAAAGTCGAAGTCCAGAAAGAGCTACCGGTTTTCTAACCCTACACTCAGGTTATCGCGTCCCAAACCAGACGCACTGCCCTTCTCGCACGTTTCGAAAGTAACTGTGGCAAACATGCTTTTATGCACTTTCGCTGAAACGCGTGTCTGCGCCCCCGCCGGCCACATGAACGCTTACCGGTCACAGAGGAACAGGGCGCGGTCTCGAGCCGTCGGCGTCGACACGAAACGCACTGAGACACGAATGTCCAAATGCCACAATCTCTCACACAAATGCTTTCTTTTAGTTCACCATCTAATGAACACAAGCTCGGGGTGCCCTCAGCAAGCCCAAACGCTCCGACAAGCGTGTGAGGTTCCTGGATTCTTGAGAAGGGATGCCGTTGTGCTCGGTCATTATACAGCTCATCTTGAGTGGACTTAATTATAGGTTCAAAACCAATCACGTTCTCAGGTTCAAGACCCTGTCTGGCATTCTCCATACCTACTATCGAGCCCACCTCCGATTCGATACTGTTTATTTTGAAGAGTGCTTCAGCACTCCCATCGTGTTTTCTCGGACAAATAGCAGTTACGCTATCCTGTGAACTAGAATCCCCTCTCTCTCTGAGTGAGATATACGTATGGTCTAGGACCATTGACGTGGTGCCTGCTGCTACCTCTGTCGGTACAAAACAATCAGTGGCCACTATATCAGAGCCTTCATGGCATTCGCTGCCATCTTCCCAATGACGTTCTAGCGCTCCTTCCATGGAGCTATTGAGAGGTAGCCCTACCCCTTCCCGAAATGTGCTCGGCCTTTGAGACGTTCTGATACACACCTCATTCTGAATGGAACTTCTTTGTTCCCTGCTATCGAAGCTTTGCTCCACAACATTTTCCACAGCTTCTAGGTCGCCCATATCCAGGCGCTCTTCTTCATAGGTGCTTGGCCTCTCAGAGGTCCCCAAGCAGCTAACGGAAGTAATATGTTCCCAGCCAGAGAAGCTTTCCGTCGCTTCAACAAACTCCTCATGACTCCTGCCTTCTTGGCTGTCCACCTCTCTGCCTTCCTCTATCTGAGCTTCTCGCTCCGAAGTAAGGCTGTCGCGAGGCTCGAGGCCAACCTTGCAGGAATCGACTTCCCTCCAGCAAACGCTGCTATCGGAGCAAACATTCACCGCTTGCTCGACCTTCTGCATCGCCAGCTGCCCCCTTTTCGCCATCGCAAGCTCGAGTCGCCGCTCGAAGTCCACCCTCTCTAATTGGAGCTGCTGCTTCAGTATGCGTGTCTGACGCTCTAGCAACACTTTATTTTCACGCGTTACGCGCTCTAGCTCCTCCTTCTTAGCTCTAAGCACCAATTCAAGCTTTTCCTTCGCCGCCTTTCGTTCTGCAGCCCGTTGTTCACGCTCCCTCTCCATCCGCTCCTCGTACCATACTCTAAACTCCGCTCCCGTCAGTCCCATTTTATCCGCCAACTCAATTAACTCCCACGTGTTCGTCATCGTGTTAACCGCGTCAAAAAATCTACTGGAAAAACAAACGACTTTGTCCTGTCGCGGACGCCAGTTTGTGATGCAAGGTTCTTGTTGCTGATTTGTTTTTCTCCCGGGCTGAGCCTCAGAGAGTTTTTCTAATAAGGACAAAGCCGTTCGGTTTCCAAGAAACACACAAAAAGTTTAATCGAAAAGTAAAAAGGCAAAGATTCCTCACAAAACAAAACACTTAATAAACAGTTGACTGGACATGACGAAACACATCTGTAAACACCCAACAAGAACGTTCAAAGTCAGTAACTAAACCTAACGTTCGAAAGAGGCTGAGTGATGGGAGTAGCGCAAGAGTATCGGTGCAGTCTCACCCACAAGTTGGTTTTCGGCGGTGATGAGAAACCGGAACGCCGTGACTCCTGCGTCAGTGCGTGGGCTGGACGAGGACGAGGGAACGCTGGCTGCTGGCGACACGTCGAAAAGCCCTACCAAATCGTGATGGTTTCGGCTTGAGGAGCGTGGACACGTCGGAGACGGGAGAACGCAGGCTGGTGGCGACGCGTCCGGGAACTAGGGTCGACCTAGTCAAGCAGCTGGGCGCACAGCTCGGGCCCGGAGCCCGACGGCTGTAGCTCGCCTGCCGGAACCAAAGTCCGCAGGCCCTGGAAAGGAGTTCAGGACCGGATGGCCACGGTCCTTTGGAGCGGGAACCCGACAGCAGGAGGCCCCGGCCGGTGGAAGTCCTGTAGGCTCGGGTCCGGAACCCAACGGCCCATCTTCAGCGCCCGGTCCGGTGACGACCTTCCGCTTGCACTCCTGCCTCGAATTCCCCTTGCTCTGGTCTCCTCAGGCTCCTGCTTCAGCTCTGGCCCACTTGTCTCGTTCTCATTGGAGATACTGCTATTTCGTGGTGTCAAGCCATTGGGCCTTGAAATCTCCGTGTTCGCTGCCCATTGGATGTTTTACCTTTTGTTTACTTCACGTCCTGCCACGCATCCTCGTGCTTGACGCTCTTTAACGTCGTCATTCTTGTTTAAGCAGCACCGCACGTGCACTCTGGTATTTCTCCTTTTGTTTTTTTTTTTTTTCCGTGACGCGCACTTTTCGAAGGCGCGCACTTTGAACGCGCACCACACATCACAGGGAGAGAGTGACGTCAGCGCGCACTGCGAGGGAAAAATGGCGTAAACGCGCAGCAGCGGCATGACCTACTTGGCACTATGCCAACACCTGCAGCGCGCAGCGCGTTCGTACGGAGGGATAGCGTCACAGCGGCTAGTCAAAGAGCTGCTTCGCATCTAAAGGGGGAGGGGAGGAGCTTAAGCTAAGTCACGCAAGGCTGGCCAACAGCAGAGCTCATGGGTACCTATAGCTAGTTCTAACTTGGCTTGCTTTTACCACCTTGTTTCTTTTTCACCCCTTGATGCACTATACAGTGCATCGTAATATGCTTTTCTCTTTTTTTAATCTTTTTAACAGGACAGTGTTTTACGCCGGCGTCCACCTAACTTCAATAACGTACTTGCGTCGTAGTAATGACGCCGAAAATATGCGCACAATTAGATTAAAAAGAGTAAAAGTTTTGTCAACGAGAGTGGAGCCTACAACCTCTCGGTCGGCGATAAGAGATGCTGGGCACGCTATTCACGGTGCCACGACCACACACTCTGGAATATTTAGCAACACGCATTTTATATCTCTCGCACTTTGATCTCACAGTGCTTTCTGTCGGAGGGGTCATGCCATTCTCTATAGCGGTAAAGTGAAGTAATGCATCACCACCGCGGCCTCGGCGATTAGCTCCTGCAATTCGTTCTTGCTAGGCGTCCTTCCCGATGGCCCGTCCAATTCAGAGCATTGCCGACGCGAGAAGTTCAACTTTTGCTGAACTTCTCCCTCTCCCATGCGCAGGGTAGCAAACCGGCTGCCTATAGGCTGGTTAACCTCCCTGCCGTTCTTTTTCCCCTATTTTCCTTCCTTCAACTTTTGTAAAACCTTAAGGTGGACCCTTAGCCTATGCCTTGGTGTCGTTGATAGTGACCATCCATACCAAAAATAGCTTTGTGACGTGCGCCTGCTTCGCCTAGCTGTAACGCCGCGTTCCACGCCTACACCCGCACCAAGCATCAACGTGGGTGCACCCACATTAAACGATGCTGTAGCTGCCAAACACTAGGAGGCACTGTACAGGCTCTCGCATTATGTTACCATGCTATCATGTTCACCAAATCGAACCGCATTTCCCCTGGCTTCGATGTACGCGCAATGTCTAAAAAACGTCACAAGAAACAGAAGTGCTGTAAACCTCAATAACAGCGCCTACAGTAGCGTAGACAGAAATCGTTTTCAGCGTGGTGGAGAGGTTCGACCATATATTATGTCAGTTCGAATGCGCGTTTGAATGTGTGAGTATAAACATACACATGCAAAACAAAACTGCCACATTTTAATGTATGGAAGGGGAGTTGAACTATGCTTTTCTTTTTTTTCGGGTGGGGGGTGATCATGCTTCAGTAAAGCCTATTTCTTGAGATCCCTTATAGTGGGTATGAACCACATGTTCAGTAAACAACACCGTATATCAGGCAGTTCACGGCCGAGTTAGCTGTTCCAGCTTCTGTTCTTTGCTGACATCTTGCTGCAATGTCCTGTAAGCAGACACATTTACAATACCTTCGCTCCCTCAATGCATACGCCCGCCATATGTTTTCAAGCGGCTAGACAGGCAGAGGAGTTTAACGAATGATCATACTAACTAACCCTAACTTCATTTGCTTTTTCGTTAACTAGGGGTGGCCAGTATGATGCTGGTAAAATGACCTGTAGCATTTCAATTATGATGTGCATGCTGAAATCATTTGTATGCGATTCGTGTAGATCCCGGTGACCATATGGATGGCCGGTTCTTAATAATCATGGCTATATGTAAATATAACTGTTGAACGTTTACGCCGCGAAACCACGACGTGATCATAAGGTGAGCTGTATAGTGGTGGTCTCCGGAAATTTAGGTCACATGGGGTTATTTGACGTGCGTGTAAATATTATGATGTGCGCCACCCCGTACAAAAAAAAATAATGTGAAACGGGAGGGCTGTGCATTTTCGTGCACTTTATCCCACTAAAAATCCCGATCAAATAAAGGCTAATAGCTTGACTCTATCAGACTAAATTTGTCCCTAAGGTGTGACATTGATAGCCGTAGCAAGGTTAGTGTTGCGCTGGCGACATCTCAGAGCTACGCTTTGGTGTAAAGCGAGGCACGGCAGTGGCACTCCTTATGTCGCGCAACTTGAAGGAAATTCCGTCGGTGACTCGTAAGAGCTGCTCAGTGTTTTAGCGGCCCACACCAGGTGGCAGAACAAACGCGCAACGCAACTCAATCCATTCTAAGAGACCGGGCGTGCAAACGTGGCCCCACGAGAGAAGTCGAGAAGCCACAGAATCAATCCAGCGCAGACGAACTCCTTTGCTGAAACCCGTGTATACTCTCTGTCGGCACGTGAGAGTTGCGGTGCCACTCGACTATGTGTTTCCAATTCAAGTAGTAGCCCGTGACGACACCTAGTGTTAGTGTGCGACACTGCTGTCGGCATTCGAATAAACGGCGTGCGCCCTCTTGTAGGCTGCACAAAATCGCCTATTGATTGGCGGTGCGTTTATTTTGGCTTCGTCCCTTTTAAAGACCAATACGTCGCCTATAAGCCGAACTGTTGACGACAGTAGCGACGGAAATGTGTTGTAGCTCCACTGTACGTTACGCATTTGCACGGAACTGCAGCTT
This sequence comes from Rhipicephalus microplus, assembly GCF_043290135.1. Taxonomy (NCBI): domain Eukaryota; kingdom Metazoa; phylum Arthropoda; class Arachnida; order Ixodida; family Ixodidae; genus Rhipicephalus; species Rhipicephalus microplus. The sequence goes on from NC_134703.1 coordinate 31,170,442, forward strand.
TCTACTGTCTAGGCATTTATGCCTCAACACCATATTATTCGCGAAAAAAAAAAAACTGTGGTAAATAAAAACAGAATACTTTCGTACACAGGTGATATTCGGTTTTGACAAAACGAAACACGCGTAGAACAAGGAAGCACTCAAGATCAGCGCCAATAAGCCCAGCGAGGTCTCATCCCTGTAAAAAAACGCAACGAACTTCACAAAAGGTCGCCACGCTGAGCTTGACGTTTCAGGTCGCTAACTTCTTTTCCAAAAGTTCTTGTGACAATAAGTGGATTATTTAGGTCTATTTGAATTTCATACTTCTTTTTTAATTTACAATACATGTGAGACCCGCATAACACGCTTTATAATCCTCCATTACGCGTAAGTTTACTATAAGCGGAGTGCACATAATTAAATGAAGTTTAGTGCACCTTTTCTTGAGTGTCTCACGGAAGTCGTTCTATTTATTCATACCTTTAATTCGGACGCTTTCGTTTTCAGCGGTTGGAGACGCGATCAAGACTTACTTCGACAGCTGGCATGGATTCTTCAACATAACAGAAACGGTACGTTTCATGTTTGTATTCTGCAACTCAGCGATGTGACGAAGAGCCCTTGATGACATATTCCAAACGTTTCGCTTTAAGTAAGTGTTACTAGGTGTCGCGCCCCTCGTCCATCCTCGTCGCTTCCCCATATAAACGAGAGCGTGTGCCTGTTGCCATCATTAGTCGTTCCCGCGGGCACAAAGCAACCGCGGGTGTGTCATAGTACGGTGAACCAGAAGAGGAGTGGTTGGCTCGACGGCGTCAAACACGTAACAACGCCAACGACTCCTTGTGCACTAAGGAATACGACAGTACATACGAATGCCGATGGGCTAATGTCGCCACCTGACCCCATAAACATCAAACGTTATGGCTAGCTGCCTCTAAGTTTTTGTTCTCTTCATTGGATAGAGGGAATTCCCGAGGAAACCACTAACATTGTGGTAGGCTCAGTCAGTATCGAAATGCAATTGCTTGTACGCGGTATACACTTTAAAGGGCTTTATAATACGTCCAATGAGATGCGCTGTGGTGGAGAGGCCCGAAGTTCAAATCTTGGCAGGGGGGATGATTTGGGCATTATTATTTATGTTTATCCCGGGTACATACTGCGCTGGGGGCAGCGCCTTCTATATTTTATAGAGGAGGCTGTTGGAAATCGTGCTCGAGCAGCGCATGGAATACGGCGACAAAGAGGTCAAGTGCACGTGCAGTCGAATCTGGACGGTTTGCTCGTGACCGATTTGTTCGCCATGTTGGAATGGCTTAGCGTTCTGTCAATAAACATGGCAGAAGTGTCTTATCCCTTCAGAGGCGCTGGCTGGACTAAAGTCTCGAATGTGTGCGTGTGTTGAGTGGCAGAAGGTGACATCACGTGCCGCTCAAATCGCGCCCAATCAATTTCAGAAGGGTCAAATCCCCCCCCCCTCCTAACTAATTTTTTTCCCCATTTTGTGTGGGGGTATACGAGGACACATACAAAACTAACACACAAACGTACATAAAAGGGGCTCCAACCTCCATACAAAAACTTCTGGCTACGCCCCTGCTCGTCGGTGAAGGAATGCTGTCTACATTTAAGATAGCAAGGTAACAATATCTGAAAGTGTCCTTCAGGCTGTTCAACATTACTGGCTTGTTCGCTTGCAGGCCATGCCAGGCGAATCATTGACAGCTTGTGGATTTTGCAGGCGGGTGACATGCTGCTGTTCCTGTTCCTGTACATGGGAACCCTGGAGACAGACTCGCAGAAGTGCCTGATGAACATGTGCATGGGATACGGCGTCAACGGGCTACTCTTCATGGTCTCCTCTGTGCTCTCAAACCCTACCGCCGGCACGCTGCCGTACATATTCTACGTGAGAATTCCCACAAAATTATCAAAACAGCAGGTTGCTGCTCTTATGTGCCACAGTCAGGCTATGGCGAGCCACACCGTCATTCGGAGGGGCTCCGGGTTAGCACAGATAACACGGCGTTCTTTAGCATGCTCGTATATCCAAGCACACGTGTGTTCTTTGCAATTAGTACCCTGCGAGATGTGGCCGCCGACGGCCTAGGGACGGATGCAGCCGCTGATTTTAAGGGGGGCGGGTGGTCACTTGAAATATATTCGTAGAGGGCGGGAGGAGGTTATGACTCTTTTGTTACTACACTCTAAAAAAATATCGAGTAAAAAGGGTGTCTTTTTGTCCCACAACAATAATCGTCATAAGGCTTGCGTGCGCTTCCTTTCTTGAAAACTCGGCGCTGGCCACTTTCCAATCGAGAATGCAATGTAACCTTGATAATGGGCATGTCGATCGTGACCGGAATGTACCGGGCGCGGGGCGATAGCTCAAGGATGGAACGCAATATAGCTGACGATTATTGTTGTGGGATAAAAAGACACCCTTTTTACTCGTTCTTTTTTTAGAGTGTTGTAGTAGTTACTATCATCACAGGAACACCCTTGCACCATAATTACTGGTAATTTCTCCCGCTCATTTCCCCCAATCGCTAATGGGAGGTGGACGACAGGCACTGAAGGGAGTGGTAAGGGTGCTGACACAGGCTTTAGGGGGAGGGGGAGTGATAACCCCTCCCCCTTTTCTGGATCCGCCACTGCGCGAGCCACGAATCGAACCAGTGCCCTCGAGCTTAGCAGTGCGACACCTTGTACGTGCTTGGCTACTGCGAGTTTCAACAAATTCTTACTGGAAAGGGTAGCTTGGAGCAATGATGCAACCTGTCGCGTCTTGCAAAGCAGGAGCTAATTTGTTTGGAATAATCAACCTTCGTTAGGCGATACGTGTTTAGAATATAGGTGACATAAAAGAGACAAGTATGAATAAGTACAGAGACTTTACAGACACTAAACCTCCGATGCAAAGCAGTTAACAACAAAGCTGAACAAAACGCCACGCACGATGCGAAACACTTCAAGCTACACAATAACTTTTTTTTTTGTGAGAGTTGGTGCCTACTGAAGGATATTGCAGCCTAACGGTCGGAAAGAACGACTGGGAGTCGGACAGGTCTTCCTCTACTTTATCTGTATGCCTCCTAGTTTTTTTTTTCTTTTCGAGTTTCACGCCACATGATTACGCAGTTCAGGCTACATGTATTATCATTCGCTTGCAGCCCATTTCCAAAAGAATGTCAATAGCAATCATCACTATAAAACTAGTTCTGGTCAAATATGTTCACAAACTGCCACTGATGTCTTTGTTAAAGCCAATTACATTCTATGCTATCAGAGTTCCTGAAGTCCGACAGCGTTAAGGACGGTCTATCTTGTACGTTTGCTCCAATCCGGCACATGCATGTCGCGAAAGAAAGAGGCGAAAACGTTACAGATCAGGACAGGCATTTTATTGCAGTCTCGCATCTGAGTCGGCGTCCTTTTCGCAGTACCACCTGTTCGAGTGGACGGCCATGCTGGCGCTCATCATATGCGGCGTGAAGATCATAGCCGACAAACAGGGTGGTGGTGGAGCGACCATGCAGGCGGTGGGTGAGATGAGCCAGTTGAGTACCTGGCATTTTAATCTGCCGTGAATTCAGTTACTGTTGGTACCGGTGTTATCTCGATTCGCTCTATTTCGAGAGCGCAAGCGCGCTCCATACCCTAATGCGCGCAGCAACGAAACTGCCGGTCTCTGCCACATGAGGGAGTTTCACGTGACCTGAACAGGAACGTCACATATGACGTCATTAGCACAGGCCACCCTGGCTCTCATAATATATATAGTGACGCTGGAAAACTATATGGTGACAACCGCGAAGTAGCGCGGTGCAGATCACTGGCACCCTAATGATCCACGTCACCCCTTGGCATTGTCAAAAAAGCGATATTTAGGCCACAAATCATTCGCTTTCGTTCAAATTTTGGAGGTGGTGTGACGATATGAGTGAAGTTAATGTTTTGGTAATAGAGGGAGTTAAATGGGATATAACAGGGCTCAGTGAGGTTAGGAGGACAGATGAGGCCTATACGGTGCTACAGAATGGGCACGTCCTTTGCTACAGGGGCTTGGCAGACAGAAGAGAACTGGCAGTGGGGTTCCTAATTCACAGAAACATAGCTGGCAACATAGAGGAATACTATACCATTAATGAAAGGGTGGTAGGTATCGTAATTAAACTGAATAAAAGATACAAGATGAAGGTAGTACAGGCTTACGCGCCTACATCCAGCCATGATGACGCTTCAGTTGAAAGCTTCTATGAAGACGTGGAATCGGCAATGAGTAAGGTAAAAACACAGTATACTATAGTGATGGGCGACTTTAATGCAAAGGTAGGGAAGAAGCAGGCTGGAGACCAGGCAGTAGGAGATTATGGCGTCGGTAGCAGAAACGCCAGAGGAGAGCTACTAGTAGAATTCGCAGAACGCAATAATTTACGGATTTTGAATACCTTCTACCGGAAACGAGAAAACCGCAAGTGGACATGGAGGAGCCCTAATGGCGAAAATAAGAACGAAATAGACTTTATAATGAGTGCACACCCTGGAATCGTGCAAGATGTGGAAGTGATTGGCAAGGTACGATGCAGTGACCATAGAATGGTGCGGTCTCGAATTCGCCTGGACTTGAAGAAGGAACGGCAGAAACTGATACGCAAGAAGCCAATAAATCAGCTAGCACTGAGAGGGAAAGTACAGGAATTCAGAGTGTCGCTGCAGAACAGGTACTCGGCTCTTAGTGAGGAAACAAACCTTAGCGTAGATACAATGAATGATAATCTGACGAGTATCATTACGGAGTGTGCAGTGGAAGTTGGAGGCAGGGTAGTTAGACAGGACACTGGCAAGCTTTCCCAGGAAACGAAGAACCTAATTAAGAAGCGTCAAATCATGAAAGTGTCAGGTACAACAGACAAAATAGAACTGGCAGAGCTTTCGAAGTTGATTAATAGACGTAAAGTATGCGATGTAAGAAGGTATAACATGGAGAGAATTGAACACGCTCTGAAAAACGGAGGAAGTGTCAAAGCATTGAAGAGGAAACTTGGGATAGGCAAAAGTCGGATGTATGCACTAAGGGACAAAGAAGGCAAAATAACTACCAATATGGATAGGATAGTTAAAATAGCGGAGGAGTTTTACAGAGATCTGTACAGTAGCCGAGACAACCACGACCTTAATACTATAAGAACTAGCGGTAACCCAGATTACACCCCACCAGTAATGATAGAAGAAGTCAGAAAAGCTTTGGAGAGCATGCAAAGGGGCAAGGCTGCTGGTGAGGATCAGGTAACATCAGATCTGCTGAAAGATGGAGGACAGATTGTGTTAGAAAAACTAGCCACCCTGTTTACGAGGTGTCTCCTGACGGGAAGGGTACCAGAGTCTTGGAAGAACGCTAACATCATCTTAATACATAAGAAAGGAGATGACAAGGACTTGAAGAATTACAGGCCGATCAGCTTGCTCTCTGTAGTATATAAGCTATTTACAAAGGTAATTGCTAACAGAGTAAAGAAAACATTAGAATTCAATCAACCAAAGGAACAAGCAGGATTTCGAACAGGCTACTCAACAATTGACCACATTCATACTGTCACACACTTCGGGTGAGGCCCCGCCGATCCAACATCGACGTGCGGCAGACTCGCAGGCTTCCACTTTACGCTTCGGCCTGCGACGCCTGAAAGGCCTCGAAGTGGCACATTTTGAATTTATTTGCGGGTTGGTCGACCCGTGCGGGGTTGCACGTGTGGTGATGTGTGGGCCTGACCGACGCACTCATAGAGCAGACACGGAGTTCGATTACACATAAACAAGCATTTAATTGGAACACTGGCAAAGGCAGGAGTTAAGAAAAATAACAGAGAGGAGTAACACTGATACGCAAAGGAAAGAACAGCTATATAACAAAATATGCTAAAAGAACACTACAAAAGATACAGACTAAAGACAAATATGCGGAACATTAATAAAATAACAACAAGATGGAAATCAAAGGAGAGAGACACTAGAAATTAATTACAGAATGATCATGGTGGCGCTTTAGAATTTAAACGTGCGACGCAGCGCACACTACAAATATTTAAAAAAAAGGCTGGTTAAAACAAGTTTACGGTTTAACAAAAAAGTCACAATAAAAAGTTCCATACGGACCAAACCAGCCCTTGGTGCACGTAGGGGAGTTGACGGGTGCCGCTGAAGGTCTCGCCGGCTTGGTAGACGACGAGGGTGCCCGGAATTGCAGCCGTCTCAATACGTTGCGCGGGTCACTCCGCGCTCGCCGCCTACGCGAGACTCGCGACACCGACGACCGCACTTGTTGCTGTCTGTACGTCAACTGCCTATTCCGATTCAGTCCAAACCTCTTCAGGGGCGTACACGTGTTCCCGTCTCATCTGGGAGTAATTCTCCCTGTTGAGACCGCCGGTTCCCCTTCCGGTCAGGGGCAGGGAAGACGAGCCGGCGCCACGCTGGGTCGTTATAGTCGCCGGATGTCGTCTCCCAACACAAAAACGCCCTTCCTTGGAAGATGGGGCCCGCGGATGCTCCGAAAATTGGAGTCGTTTGTGACATAGCCCCCTTCTTAAGAATATTACTTCGTAATGTTCAAGAAAATCACAAACGCTCAATGTTCGAGAGCCTGCCGTGTTCCGGTTGTCCACCAATGCGTTTTCTTTTTCGCGCGCACCATTTCGCTGATGTGGACGACACCGCAGAGAACACCCGACACACCACACTTTCACGGTCACTATACGATGAAAGTCGGAACTCGCGCACAACGTCATGCCCACACATGAAAAGACAATGACAAAAATACTGCACATTTCCAAGCTAAGGCACGTAAGCATCCTTTGATGCCACATATTAAAAACAATACACGCTTTAAGCGGTATTAAAAAGTCACTTATTGACACGCAGCTTTCGAAAAAGATGAATAAGAAAGAAATCGCCATGATCATTTGTGCACAGTTCTTGGACATGCTCCACACTAAAGCGCTTCCTTTCAAAATAATAATAGAAAGAAAAGTCTTGAATAACATAGCGCCATGTTTGTGCACTCATGCGTACCGTGATTTACTTCAATTGTACGACTAAGCAGTACCTTAAATTAAAAGTCCAACTAAATAAAATAACAACGTCCCTAAAACAAAGCTTTCCAAGCTGAACGGGTAATAGGTTGAAACGACAGAACATCGTCCACAAACACACAGACGACACAAGAAAATCAAATAAAAAAAAAGCCAAGCGATTGCTCCAAACGTTTATCAAATGTTTCAAAATGAAAAGACAGAAAGGAACATTGTTTTAAAAAATGTCCTTTTTCTTTAAGGCCACGTTTTCACTTTGATGTGCGTAACCTTTAACCGCGCTCGAGGTGGTCGCGCTCTTGGGGGAGCCATTCGAAGCAACCGGGGCAGACAAAAGCGTGTACGGCCGCTACACGGGCACCTGTTTCCCTTTAGTCTACACCTCGGAGGCATGCCTTCATCGACACCGCGTTCTACGGAAACGGGTCTCCGAACCATGTGGTGTCGCTCGGCCGAAAGGCGCTGCCTCGCAAGGCGCCCCGCGCTTCGAGCAGGACAATGGAGCGAAGGGGGTCGGCTCTTCCGAGCTCCACGAACAAATGCCTGCCTCCCCCCTCTACCTGTCGGGTGGTTTCGAGCATGGCAACCCACTCTACTGGCGAATGCCACCAAACGCAATCGAAGCTTTCGTTGCGTTGATTGCCGTTTGGCAATTCTCGATTTCATGGGTGGATTTACACCCTTCGCTTCTCTCTTGTTCTTGCTTTTGCGGCGTCTTTTCCTTTTTGCACGTTGCTCAGTGCTCACTTTCGAGAAGTCCGCTTGCAACATTTGCAGAGCAGAACTTGTCTCGCTTGTCTCTTCGGCTATAATGCCTATACAGTCGGGATTTTCCGTTAACTTGTGGACACCCTGACTTGCGGGAAGCTTGACTGACGGCTGAGCAATGCAAGCATCTTCCTCGGGGCTGCGCCGCTCGCACCTGGAAGAACTACTTGCCCCAACATTGCCCAGCTCGCAGTGCGCGTCAGCACCCGACTGTGCCCCGCTCTCTGTACAGGGCTCCTCACCTACTGGGCCGGAGGTACTGCGAACTTTACATTTAGCTGCTATGGCGACGCACAAACAGGGCGGCTGTGCCAAGTCCATTACAGATGACATTTCTGTATTAACAAGACTCTCCAGGCACAGCGCCTCGTCGCCATCACTGTGGCCTTCAGTGGCCTTTGTGGCCACAACGGGACTTTCAGCAGCTAACTTTTTAGGTTCACTCGCGAACCTGATGTCCGCCTGAACAGTACAAAATTTTTGCCCGGCTCTCGGCGGTTTGGCACCTACGGGCTCTTTGCTCCTTTTGTGCCGTGCATCCCAGGTCTCAAACATGCGCCGTCTATCTTCCATTTTCTGGCGCAGTAGCTGAACATGATCCTGGTAAGACTGCTTGTTTAGGCCACGGTAGGTCACGCTACTGGGCGTTCCAGCGGCTAAGCTGGGACCCGATTGTGTGGCACACAGTCCCAAGCGCTCTTTTTCTCTCTGAATTCTAAGTCTTGAATTTTCTCGCTCCTGTTCCATCGAATATTCCAGATGTTGCCTGTACCTAATGCGTTCGGCATTGCGCTCCTCTTTAAGCCTATTTCGTTCTTTTTCAACGAAATTATATAACTCCTTGCCTACCAAGCCAAAGGCTTTGCCCTGTTCAATAAGCCTGTCAAACTGCGTGCCGTCCATTGTTACAAACAGTTGATCACCAACATAACAATAAAAGGACGTCTACATACTGGACGCTCAGAGTTACGTCAGTCTCCCAGACATCACCACGCGGTCGGCCAGTCCTGTCGCGGACGCCAGATAATGTCACACACTTCGGGTGAGGCCCCGCCGATCCAACATCGACGTGCGGCAGACTCGCAGGCTTCCACTTTACGCTTCGGCCTGCGACGCCTGAAAGGCCTCGAAGTGGCACATTTTGAATTTATTTGCGGGTTGGTCGACCCGTGCGGGGTTGCACGTGTGGTGATGTGTGGGCCTGACCGACGCACTCATAGAGCAGACACGGAGTTCGATTACACATAAACAAGCATTTAATTGGAACACTGGCAAAGGCAGGAGTTAAGAAAAATAACAGAGAGGAGTAACACTGATACGCAAAGGAAAGAACAGCTATATAACAAAATATGCTAAAAGAACACTACAAAAGATACAGACTAAAGACAAATATGCGGAACATTAATAAAATAACAACAAGATGGAAATCAAAGGAGAGAGACACTAGAAATTAATTACAGAATGATCATGGTGGCGCTTTAGAATTTAAACGTGCGACGCAGCGCACACTACAAATATTTAAAAAAAAGGCTGGTTAAAACAAGTTTACGGTTTAACAAAAAAGTCACAATAAAAAGTTCCATACGGACCAAACCAGCCCTTGGTGCACGTAGGGGAGTTGACGGGTGCCGCTGAAGGTCTCGCCGGCTTGGTAGACGACGAGGGTGCCCGGAATTGCAGCCGTCTCAATACGTTGCGCGGGTCACTCCGCGCTCGCCGCCTACGCGAGACTCGCGACACCGACGACCGCACTTGTTGCTGTCTGTACGTCAACTGCCTATTCCGATTCAGTCCAAACCTCTTCAGGGGCGTACACGTGTTCCCGTCTCATCTGGGAGTAATTCTCCCTGTTGAGACCGCCGGTTCCCCTTCCGGTCAGGGGCAGGGAAGACGAGCCGGCGCCACGCTGGGTCGTTATAGTCGCCGGATGTCGTCTCCCAACACAAAAACGCCCTTCCTTGGAAGATGGGGCCCGCGGATGCTCCGAAAATTGGAGTCGTTTGTGACACATACTATCAATCAGGTAATAGAGAAATGCTCAGAGTACAACCAACCCCTATACATAGCCTTCATAGATTACGAGAAGGCGTTTGATTCAGTAGAAATATCAGCCGTCATGCAAACACTGCGGAATCAGGGCGTAGATGAAGTATATATAAACATTCTGGAAGAAATCTACAGGGGATCAACTGCTACCATAGTGCTTCATAAAGAAAGCAACAGAATACCAATCAAGAAGGGTGTAAGGCAGGGGGACACAATTTCCCCAATGCTATATACCGCGTGCTTACAGGAGGTTTTCAGAAGCCTAGAATGGGAACAGTTAGGGATAAGAGTCAATGGAGAATACCTTAGTAACCTGCGCTTCGCCGATGACATTGCATTGCTGAGTAACTCGGGGGACGAATTGCAACTCATGATTACGGAGTTAGACAAGGAGAGCAGAAAGGTGGGTCTTAAAATTAATCTGCAGAAAACGAAAGTAATGTACAACAACCTCGGCAAGGAGCAGCGCTTCGAGATAGGTAATAGTGCACTTGAAGTTGTGAAAGACTATGTCTACTTAGGGCAGGTAATAACCGCAGAGCCGAACCACGAGATTGAAGTAACTAGAAGAATAAGAATGGGGTGGAGCACATTCGGCAAGCACTCTCAAATTATGACAGGTAGATTGCCACTATCCCTCAAGAGGAAGGTATATAACAGCTGTATCTTGCCGGTACTTAGCTACGGAGCAGAAACCTGGAGACTTACAAAGAGGGTTCAGCTTAAATTGAGGACGACGCAGCGAGCAATGGAAAGAAAAATGGTAGGTGTAACCTTAAGAGACAAGAAGAGAGCAGATTGGATTAGGGAACAAACGGGGGTTAAGGATATCATAGCTGAAATCAAGAAGAAGAAATGGACATGGGCAGGGCATGTAGCGCGTAGACAGGATAACCGCTGGTCATTAAGGGTAACTGACTGGGATCCCAGAGAAGGGAAGCGGGTTAGGGGGAGACAGAAGGTTAGGTGGGCAGATGAGATTAAGAAGTTTGCGGGTATAAATTGGCAGCCGCAAGCACAGGACCGGGTTAACTGGCGGAACATGGGAGAGGCCTTTGTCCTGCAGTGGACGTAGTCAGGCTGATGATGATGATGATGATGATGATGATGATGATGATGAATGTTTTGGTCAGATGACGGCGGCCTGGAGTTACTCTCGATAGAGTACGGACACACGCAGGTTTGATGGCAGGCATGGCCCACTCCCTAAATGCGACCACGCTTTTTAGCGGTTTGCGATGACTGAACGCTGCCGATTTCAGAAGTCCAGCAATCTGGAACATCCACTACTGTGGCAAAGTCGACCGAGGAGAATTGGTCGTCGCAAAATTATGGGGAGCCTCCTTTAAATATAGATTAGTCAGTGATGCCTCATGTTTCGCTTATTGCGCTGGAGGCTCTTAATCCTGACAATGCGTTTGTGACGTGCATCGCGATTAGCTTTAATCCTTCAGCTAGATTCTTTTTTTACACACTTTTGTGCAGTTATCGAAAGTGGACGTGACAATTTTTAAAATGTTATTTGTAGCGCAATGGTCACTAACGTGATAATCACATTTTGGTGACAGGTACGTTAAGACGACCTTTCTAGGTGTACGCAGTCTTGTGGGATTACGCCTGCTGAATTGCTTCCCTAAGCAGTTCTTTTTTTTTTAACCTGATACGGCAGCAAAGCAGTGCTTTCAAAAAGAAGAAGTGAAGAAATAAGCGCGGCGTTGTAACTGTCTCTAACATCGGAGGTCACCTCCACAACACGGCACGGGGGATGAGGTAATGGGATTGTAAGATGGAGAGGTGAAGGATAAAGGAGAGAAAGATAACTGGGATGGGGAGACATGCTACCATAGGCGTGCGTATAGCTATAGGGGGGAGCCCTACACCCCTAGTCACATGGGGGGGGGGGGCACAAAAAATTGTGCCCCGTACATTGACTTAGTAGAGGGGGGTGCCACGAGAAACTTTCACTCCCTCCCCCCTTCATGAAGGGGAACCCTACGAGGGCTATAGACATGCCACACCGCTGGAAAAGCGCTATACGTTCCATATTCTTCATGTCACTTACGAGGTTGCCTGCTTGAAATCAAATCTCTCTCTCTCTCTCTCTTTTTCGAAGAACAGCTTCTATAACGCGAATCTGCTGTTGAACAAAAAAAGCATGCGTTTCACTCTCGTGTCATTTTTGTGCTGCATGGCCATTCGTGTCACACCTGAAACGTTTTCGTCATCTCTTCACTGCTCGCAGATAGTGGCCGTCCTGTGCGGATCCATCCACGCGGCTCACAGCGGCTACATTGTGTACCGGCAGTACATCAAGGAGTCGTAGTACTGGCCAATAAACCAGGTCTTTGCACGCTCTCGGAGAAAGAGGGCCGCCGCAAAAACGAAATTTCTCATCCTCCATTGACGAATGTTTATACTCGCGATAACGAACACAGCCTGGTGGCGAAACTCTTGTGGGCCTATATACTGTTCCACAAAAGTCTACTTGGGGAAACCTCTTTTCTCCCCTTTATCCCTTCTCCAGTGCAGGGTAGCAAACCGGATGTGCGTCTGGTTAACCTCCCTGCCTTTCCTTGAATCTTTATCTCTCTCTCTCTCTTTCTACTTGGGGAAAAAGCTATTGTAACGCGACAGCGTTGAACAGCTCACTTCGCAGGAACTCCGGTATCGGTGTCATTGCTCAGGGTAGTCCTTGTGGGCTGTCCCGTGTGAGAGAAATTTATAAGGATGCAAATAAATAACAAAAAAATGTTCGATTGAGTGAAAATAACCCTGCCTACTGCGTCGCAAGCGAATGTTCCGACAACAGGGCCACGTCATTGCTTGAAACCGGTTCGGGGGGAAGTATTTTTGATTCGGCATCTCCTCAACGCATGGAATACTGCGGAGCAGAATCACGCCAGGCGGCAATGCATGTAAAGTGCGCAACGAGCAGCTGTTTTAAATGCACCATTCATTTACAAAGCGCGCAGATATAATCATCATCAGCTACAAAAGTTTCAACAAAAAGAGCAGCTGCGTAGCTTGGCGTGTCGATGTACGGACGCGTGGTGGGGCCTCCACGGGGGTACTATTATGGACACTGTCAAATTCTGCCGTATTGTAATAGCGACATTTTATGCCAATCACAGAGGGCGTAGCAGCTCACTTGGCCAATTAGCATCAATGGCGGAATCTGACAACATGGCCGAATTCGACAATGTTCTGAATAGCACCCCTGATTCGCAGAAGGTGCCCCGCCACGGTGGTCTAGTGTCTAAGGTACTCGGCTGCTGACCCGCAGGTCGCGGGATCAAATCCCGGCTGTGGCGGCTGCATTTCCGATGGAGGCGGAAATGTTGTAGGCCCGTGTACTCAGATTTGGGTTCACGTTAAAGAACCCCAGGTGGTCAAAATTTCCGGAGCCCTCCACTATGGCGTCTCTCATAATCATATGGTGGTTTTGGGACGTTAAACCCCACAAATCAATCAATGATTCGCAGAAGGAAGAATCTTGGTGTGTTGGCACGGCCGCTAGATGAAAAAGCGCATGTTTCTCTTTTTCATCCAGTAGCCAAGCTAGCGGGCACTGTGCAACTGTACTTGAAGCAGGTATACTCTAGGATAGTTTGAAATGGCTGATTTTCGACGGAGGCGAAAGTGTTTCAGGCCCGTGTTCGCAGATTTAGGTGCGCGTTAAATGACCCCAAGTGGTCGAAATTTCCGCAGCCCTCCACTACGGCGTCTCTCATAATAACAGCGTACTTTTGGGACGCGTATTAACAAAACTGAGGGATGCGGCAAAACGACCAGTAAGATATATTTTAGCGCAAATAGTGTGCGCTAACAAACTGCACTAAAATGGTGTATTGTTTCGGTACTCATAAACCTGTGTCATCGGTGACGCAGAGCGGTTCGGGCAATGCTGTTGTCGAAAAACGAATTGTGTAGATGGCCATAGCAAGCAGAGGTGGGTTTCCACAACGTTCACACGGTGGATAATGCAAGCACGCCATTTTCTTTTGCAATTTCTTGCTTGCGGAGTTTTCCTGCCAAATCGCATTATTTTGTGAACATGTCTTGGTACAATGTTTTTTGAGAAGTCTGTATACTACAGGCGCAGCGAGACAGGGAGTATTTTGTAGCACGCTACAATAACGATTGCCACTCGTCAAAATAGCGCTATTCTTGCATGACACTCTTTTAGCAGCCCATTGACAAGCTTATTGGAGGTACTTCAAAAAAAAGGAGAGTTAAAATTTGTTTTGGTATCCTGTGGCAAGAAAAATCACAAAAGGATGTAAGAATGAGCTTGTGCGTAGAAATACGAAACTTATAAAATGAATAAAAAAACAGAGCCGACAAAGTGACGACAGGACTGTCGTCACGTCGTCACGCCGAGAGCTTTTTTTTTTTCGCCACAAGTTTTGTTAGTAAGACCACTCTACCTCACATGGTGAAGATGTTTAGACAATGTTTTGTCTGTGATATCAGACAGGGTTTCGTTTAGTGTTTCAGAGGTCTGGGGCCAGACACGGGAGTCAATGTTGCCTGACTGCCATAAAGTCTGGTGGCTAGGTCTACCCCTTTACATGTTGTTTTCATGTAATTAATTTTTTTATTTGGGGTTTGACGTCCTAAAGCCACCATATAATTACGAGAGACGCCGTAGCAGAATTTTGCGGAAATTCGACCTCTTGGGGTTCTTTAATGTCCACCCGTAGCTTTCGCGTAGGGTAGTTGTGTAGTCCACTGTGATCAGTCGTTCCTCCGTAATCCTGTGTAATCCACTGTCAACAGTCGTTGTAATTAATGATCCCTGCATATTTTTGGAGTATAGACCCGTCTTTTTTGACTTTATGCACCGTTATACCATTGCAGAATCGGTCTCTATTGTGCTTAACGTGAAACGGACATGATGTACTCGCTAAAGTCTGAGCATTCGTATAGGGAATTCACACTTTTAGGGCTCTTTTGCGTGTCAAAAATAGGGAATCAACGCGCAACAACGCGTTTGCTGTAGAAATCGAATGAATGACATCGTAGAATTGAATGGCACGGTGTTACCCTGTTCCAATACATAAAATTCAGGTCCCTGACATACAGAATATCTCCGTATTACAACCCCTTGCGATAGCTGTAGTAGTTAACGGTGGATGCATATCGAGAGAAAGTGGTGTGACAACCAGAAGAGCGTCGCCGATTGGACGCAGAACCTAGGCTGAGGTCGCCATTGTGCGGCATGTTAAAAAAAAAAAAAACTCAACGCGTCTCGTGTCTCGCCTGTCATAAAGTTTCCTAAATTTACCTATAGAGTGGACTCTGGCGCTGCGATCGTTCAGCGATCATTAGAATGATGGGTAGTACACACATTTGCCTATATAGTCTTCGTACTTGCGGGCTGCGAATCGTACTTGCGGCTTCGTTAAACGGTTTTTGTTTTGAAGGAAACAACGAACCCTTTTGAACTTTGTGACCCGATTTGAAAAAGGTAAGTCTAAAAGAATGAAATGGTGAAGTGCAACCGCTGAACGTTTGTTAATATCTGTTTCGTAAGAAAACAGCTCCAAGCCACACGAACACACACGGAGCCAAAAGCAGGCCAGAAGTACGAATATTAGACAAATGTGTGTACCACCCATCATTCCCATGCTCGCTGAAGCGCTGTGCGTTGCAGCTCCCAGACACTAGCGCCGAAGTTCCATCTAGTATATATTAGGAAACTGTATGTCGACTTTAGCTTGGTCGCGATTTTTCTCGTGGAAAGAGATGGACGCGTAGCAACGACGCGTTGCTGGAGTTAATCGCGGTGACCACGGTCATGGCGCATTACTGCACTACTTCTCTCAGAGAGCAACACCACCCCACCGACCAGGAGCAGTGCGAGGCTAAACTGTGAAATATAAAATGCGCGTTTTAGAAACTGCGAGAATGCGACCAATGCAGCTCTCGCTAAAAAAAAAAAAACATGATTGGTTCTTCCGTCATCGGAATATGTAAAACACCAAAGAAAAACTTGTCCTTACAGACGTAGTTTATTGGACGTTGATGTGAGAGCGCTTGTCTAATGTCCAGTGATGACTGACAGACACAGCATCTTTCAGCAATGATGCATCCCCGCTGAAGCTCAGTCATACATCTACATCCCGGTGACTAACGCCCATCAGTAATGAATAAAGAAACCATTGAGATTATAGATCCTTCTTGTAGCTGTTCTAGTTCACGGTGAAAGCAGAACCAGAGAAAGCGATGTGATAGCCCGAAGAGCATGACTTAATGGTCGCCGAACTTGCGCTAAGGTTGCCTACTCCGGGCATGTTGAAATAATTGAACACCCCTTCCCGACCAGAGGCAAACGCAACGTGCGTCGTGTCTTCTCTTTGGCCGGCCGCGATTATTGGTGAGGCAAGAGTAAGTGGATAACGCGTAGCTACGTCCAGGCGGCCGCAGAGCTTCTAGAGGTTGCTAGAATGGCACAGCTATATTTGGTATGGATGGATGCTATATGAGCGACGCCAATGCTCGTGGTAAGGTAGCCGTCTGGGAGTTTTCTCATGATAGCCTGGTCCAATGACTTCGAAGCACCTACTGAGGCAGCATCATCATCATTGACGGAGGGTCGGAAGGGACCGAGGTTAACTCTCTCTTCCCCACTCATCGCCCGAAGGAAACGGCCGAACTTCAAGTAAAATTTATTCATTCATTCATTCACAACAGCTTGTCATACCCCTATTTTACTTTTTTTTTCGTGTAACTCGTTTACAACTATCAGGTATAACGATGAAATTTTCGTTATAAGTGGGTTAAATTGTATTATAATAATAATAGCTGGGGTTTTACGTTCCTAAATCACGATATGATTATGAGAGACGCCGTGTGAAAGACTAGGAAGTTTCGACCATCTGTTGTTCTTGAACGTGCACTGATATCACACAGTATTCGGACCCCTACCATTTCGCCTCCATCGAAATGTGACAGCCACGGTCGAGGTTGAACCCGAGGTTCAGCCCGAGGCCTTCAGGTTTGCAGCGAAAAAACAATGATGGTTTTGCGAAACCAACGCCATTGTGAAGCGACAGTACTCATGGACGTTCTGCCTCATCTATGTAGAAGCCGGCCGCGGATAGTAGTCCTAAAGCACGTCTGAGTTAGGACGTCCCTTAAATGCAGTGCTAGCGTAGCAGCGGAAGAAGAAAAAAATTCGGCAGATCCTACGTACCTGGGAATCGACGTTATGCGAAGCATGTGGAAGAAAGGTGACCGTGTTGCAATTCTTTTTATTGAGTGGCAGGTCATGAAATGACACTAAATATATGTACAAATTTTGCACGCACAGACATATGTTGAATAGTTGCAGATGTTTATATAACCAGTTGTTTGCACTTGGGCAACGATAACAACTAGAACATGCGTATTAGCCACGCCAGAAGCTGATGTGAAGCACTGATGCTCGCGAAGATAGTGGCCCTGAACACTGCTACACAAATCAACTTCAGCGCATGACAACTAACCACAATTGACGCTAACCCGACGTGACGGCTGTATCGAAAGAGTACATATGTAATGTTTATACAATTGGGTAGGCAGCACTGCAACTACTATTGACGTTTCACAAAGATTAGCGTCCATTTGAAAAGTAGTTCCGAGACCTGGCGTAGCTCTGTGGTAAAATGCTTCATTGCCACGCAGAATGCTTGGGTTCCATTCCAGCTGGGACCCTGGCATTTATTCTTTGCATTCATCGGGTCGACGCTACCGATGTCGAGTCTTTCTTAACGCTCACGCGTTAAGATTGCCCATGTGTGTTCTCGTCGTTCCCGTGTAGATACTGTCAATCACCTGTGGCACATACCCGCATACCAGCGGCGCATACCCGCCCGTGGGTATGTGCCACTGTCTGGTGGGAAGTGTTTGACGACGTACGCGACAAGATTGTGACATTATTCATGTCTTGATCAGTGCGTCTTATTCCTCAAGCTATCTTACCTTTCCATGCTAATTTTGGTTCATGCCAAGGAGTGACCACGGGAGCACCCAAACGTAAGCGGCTAGATAGATAGATTCGCTCGAATTCGCCGAAGTTCTTCGCATTTAAAAGTGCAAGTTCAACGGCTTGTTTTCTTTGCTAGACGCAATGTTAATGACAACCAACAGACAATGATACCAACAGAAGTACGGGGGATGTGTTTAGAAGTAATTGTAATAAAACTGTGAAGAAAGATAAGTGGACAAAAAAGTATCGTCTTACTGGCACGACCAAAACCTGCGACCTTCAAATAACGCGTCCGATGCTCTACCACTGAGCTGCGGTGGTGGTAACCCATCCGTCCATGAAACGTGGGAACGTCAGTCAGCGCCACCTGGCTGTACTTTAAGTTTATTTTTGAGGAGTATTTTAATGTCAAAGCGAAAACCCTTCGCGGGAAAAAATCTGAGGGCGTCAGTTACAAACGAATGCGTCGGCTGCAGTATTGAATGAAGGTCACATTTGCACAGCACCATAGCAGCCTTCGACAAGGTATCGAACCCGTGCAGTGCCTGCCGAACCCGCGAGGAGAATAGGGTCAATGGGGCTATTTATAAGCTCGTTAGGAGAGGGCAGAAGTTGCCAGCGAGAGTGTGTTCGATCGCCATGTTTGCCCCAGGGACAAGGGTGAGCTCGGCGTGGGTGCCGCTTCTTCGACCGCCTTTCCGACGTCAGTGCTCCGCGCGGCGCTCATCAGCGAAGCGCGTTCCGTTGCCGGTGGTAGCCTTCGTGCCACAATCGATCTCGACTTTCGGGCTGGGCTGTGCACGGGGGGGATGGGGGAGGGATAGCCTTTGACGTCACCTACGCTGCTCGGCCAATGAGCGCGCGCCGATCGATGCAGCGCCTGGTCTGGGGGCGGCCCGAGGCCGGCATTGCAAAGCAGGGCCCAGCGTTCCTGCAGTGCGCCGTCGACACGCTTGCCGGGTGCCGCCAGCAGACCGCGCCGTCGTCCCACTGTCATGGCCGCGCAACACAAAACGGAGGATGTGTCCAAGCTACGGTACACAGGTAAGTCAACCCCACTTGGCTGGCACGAAACGGCAGTGTAGCTCCGCACGCACAATCGGCAGCAGTTGTCTCCTGAGTACGAGCTGCCAGAGTACAACAGTCACCTCCAGTGGGGAAGCGTGGTTCAGGTTATATTCAAGCAGCGACACAGCCACTGGCAGCAAACGTCTCACCACGGCATAGTTTCCAAATGAAACCTTTGATAATCCGCGGTAGAAAAGCAGATTATCACTTGAGCCAGTAATCCTTGCACAGCCACACTGTAGTGGCCAAGGTGACTCAGCTGCGCGGAGCCATGCTGCGCGGAGCCCTTTCCACCACTGCTCCCTCTCCCTCTTTTTTTTACTCGATTCAAAGAGGATCGGTGCGCCATTAGCGCCATCGTGGATGGTACTTGTCTCAAATACGGGGATTCCGTGATCTTCTGTGTACCTTGCAGCTGCCGTCTGTGTCGTGGGTACGGGTATACGTCAGCTGCCACGCAGAAAACATCCCATGTTGGGAATTGCGAGTGCGATATGGCGCGCAAGTTAAAGCCGCTTGTGTCGTCACGCTGTAGACGTCCTTCACATCATTTACCACTTTCGTTCACCCTTTATTGCAACAGGAGAGCAGCCTACACGCAGGAATATTCATTTCGAAAAATACAGCTTGGGACGTATACCGCTTCTTCTTTCTTTTTACTTGTACGTTTTATTGTGCCCCATTACAGAAAACTAACCCTGAAGTTGTAGATTTATGAAATTTCTAAATTCTTTGTTGAACTACAAAAGTAAAAGGGCAACATAAAAAAAACACTTCGCTAAAGATTAGAAAGCAGTGCAAAATTTCCATGTTCCACTTAACTTTTTAACCTTTCAAAGAAAACAGGTCATTCTTAAAACTGGCTGAAAATATTCTTTAATTTTTTCATCCTTCGATAACTAAAGGTAAGTAAACAATGAATGCTAACGAGTAATTTCGCGTCGATATTGAATTCGCATTTGCCCAAGTAGTGCAATACGCAGCGCGCACACCGATGTTAATTAAGAGCCCTCCGAAGAAGAATACTTCGGTACGCGTAAAACCAAGGACAGCCTCTGGCCAAGAGCCCTTATATTAACAAGTTATGTCACAAACATCAGGCTTCCCTAAAGATATCTTTAGCCTCAACTATTGACCACCGCACTTAAATCATAGTGCTTTCGCAAACCATTGTCGAACGTTCGTTAAAATTCTCGCGTCTCTACTAGTATGTTAGCTGAACCAAGAACCGCACTCATGGCCACAGTCCTTCATTTAAATGGTGCTCGTGGCATGGCCTCTGCACCCACACTTATAGTTACGAGAAGTTAGGAGCCCACGTACAAAACAAATCAGAACTATTATGATGATGCCGGCACACAGCAATGGTGTGCGTGAAGTCAATTATTTACGTAATCAAACGTTCAACACGTATGAAAAGGTGACATAGCACATTGTACACTACCGTGCTAATTAAAGTGCCCATCTTTAAGTCGCAGAAAAAAAAAACAATAAACAAGCGAGTGACTCATAATCACGCCGTTTTAAAATGCGTTATAGTCTACTCTGACGCACATACAAGTAGAACGCGATCAGTAGGCATTTTCGAGCAGTGAATCCAAAACCACAAGCACAGATTCGAAATGAAGCCCTTTTTGCGAAAGGCGAGGGATACACAGCGATACATTTGTTATGGCTAGCACCCGCCCACGCGGCTGTGACCTAGCTGGCCTACGTCATCAGCACTGAAAAAAAAAAAAGCAAAGACGCTAGCAACAATAATCATTCGTTTGTAAACGCTTGAGGCCGACCAGACCCGGCCGTCTGTCGTTGGCGATAGGAAAATCCGGCAGTGGGCCAAACCCTTGCACTGACGCTCTCTGCGCACACACCACATTATGTTTCTTAGCAACTGTCATTTCCATCACAATTTCACTTGAGATGTCCATGCGGGAGCAAACTTAAAACACAGAATTCAACAGGCATGCAGCTTCCTATGGGCAACGATTATAGAGCTTGCCGTGTTTAGTGCTTCAGGTATGGGATCATACACATGCGAAGTGTCTTCTTATGGTAGGGGGAGTGGGGTCTCTGTGGACCTCTTTCTCTCCTTCTTGAATGAGTCTGAAAGAAAATGTGCTTCGCAATGGATGCAGAAATCAAACCGAAGCAATGATGTGCTGATCGCAAGAACCTGCGTTGGGTCCTCAGGTTCCCGTGGGTCAAAATGGGAAGTAAACAGTTATTGTAATCTAACATCAGTGGTACTCGCCTGTCTTCACAGTCAACAACCTGCGCTCCTGCACATTTAAACAGTGACGGGGGAGATCTGACTTGGGGCTGGTTGATTCATACCGTATAGTTAACATCATACGTTACTATTAGAAGAATACATTGTCAAAACAAGTCTAACATTACGAGATATTGATCGACGAGCATATACTAAATGTTGTCATTGATATTGTCTTCATAGCAAAAAGTTTATTTGTCGTGGCTGGAAAAAAAAAAAAACCTTCATCTTTCCCAAAACGATGCATTGCAAGAGTCACTTTCTGGACAGCAGTAAACAATGGGCACCACGACATCTATTTAGGCCTCACATGAGAAGGTCGAAATGAAACTGTTTGCAGGAAGAGACTGAATGCAGGCACGCCATACCAGACGGTTCGTCCCTTTAAATGCTACGCCATTTAGAGCTATTCTTGCTGTTTTAAGCTTTCCTTTTTTTTCCGCAAATCATAAATCTATGGAATGAGTTTGATGGGTCTCTGCGCAGACTAGGTGCTCAGCTATTTGAAAAAAGTGTTGCGTAATCATATATTTTGTTAAGTTGTGTTAGTTGATTGTGTTGAACATTTTCTTTTATTTACAAATGCTGCAGCACCTACTCGATCCCAAGTAGGAGTGGGAATATTATTAAAAACAATACCAACAATAAAGCTTAGAACTATCGACAACTTAAGTAGTAAACCTCAAATAACAAGCAAAAGAAGACGAATAAATAAATATGCTTCGTAATTACGGACACACAACATTATAAATAATAAAATATGCACGTAAAATATTTCAACACATGAGATGAACACTATGCATAAAAAAGTAAACGCGAGAATCATCTACAACAAAGCTGTTCAGGATAAACAGAACTATACACATCAAACGAAAGGTTATTTAAAAACTGAACAAATGATTCAGCGGTGTTAGCGTTTATTACTTCTTCGAGTAATTTATTCCATTGTGATGTAGCACGTAGAAAAAGGGAATACTGATGTATATAAAGATTACTAAACGGCTCCTTTATTATTTTGTTGTTTTTTGTACGACCAGACCACATGGGGACTCAGTTATGTAGTTTTCACGTGGTATTTTGTATAGTGACCGTGATACAGCTGATATATATATTTTAAAAATATCTGACGAGATACGATTCTGCGATGAGCTAATTTTTTTCAATTTGGCCCTGTCGCCAAGAACTGACGCACTAAAAAAACGCGGGTATGTAGTGTATACAAACCTCAAGGCCAAGTTTTGCACTCTTTCTAATTTCCTGATCAAGTATTTTTGCTGCAGGCTCCAGGCGAGATCCGCATATCCTAATTTTGGTCTGAAGAGAGATTTGTATGCAGTTAACATTACGGTTGATGACGTACGACATAATTTTCGTTTCAAAAATGCAAGCTTTTTTAGCGTGTTCCTGTAAACGTATTCTATGTGTGTTTCTCAAGTTAAACTGTTTGTAATTGTAAGAGTTGAATACTTTATCTGACTGTTATTTTTTTCAATTTAAGCACTATTATTAGTACAAAAATTCTAGGGTTTTTTTGTTGCTAAATGTAATACATGCCGTCTTCGAAATATTAAGCTTCAATCCCCCTGTTTCACACCATACGCCAATTGAGTGCAACGTATCACTAAGTCGAACTTGGTCGGAAGGGTCAGTCATATTAGCATACACAACACAGTCGTCGGCAAACAGTCGGATCTTCACAGGCGAATGAACAGACAAATATATAATATTTATATCAACTAAAACATTAAAGGGCCAAGTACCGAGCCTTGTGATACTCTTGAGTGAACATCCAATGTATCGGAAATACAATCTTTAACGGCAACATACTGTTTGTTTCCTTGAGGACAAATAACATTCTATACAACGAATGATATTGTGTTTATTACCCATCGAATGTAGTTTGGTTACCAAATAAGCATGCGGAACAACATCAAACACTTTTGGAAAAGTCCAAAAATACTGCATACATTTGATCCCTCATGTTTACTACACTTAAAAAGGTGATCCGTTATCTCAGCTAGCTGTGTTTTTGTAGATAAACCAGACCTAAACCTTGTTGATTTGCATGAACTAAATCATTATCCTCGAGATGTGTCATAATTGCTTTAAATAAAATATGTTCAAGCAGTTTACAAGCTGTGGATGTCAAGGAAACTGGTCTGTAATGATTTAATTCTAAAGAGGACTCATATTTGTGAATTGGAACTATTCTTGAAGAGCGCCAATCATCAGGCATTAGACATAATTCAAACGACTTTTTGTAAATTATGTATAAGTACTCTGCTACCCAGATTGCATACCTGTTGAGGAAAACATTCGATATTTCGTCCTGATCTGGTGATTTTTAAAGTCTAAATTACGCAAAAGAATAAAAATGCCGTTCTTACTTAAATTTATTTCGGACATCTGGTTACGAAGTGTGTAAGGTTGTAAGTGTGCATGCGATGCTGTCAAAGTAAAAACAGACCGAAATAACTCATTGAATTCATTGGCAATGGTAAAAGGATCGTCAATGTTTATGCCAGACGTTCTGATCTCCGTGATGCCACTTTTATCTTTAGATAAATATCGCCAAAATTTTCTTGGTTATTCCGACATGAAACAAGTCAAGGTGCAAGAAAAAAAAAACTGGTCTCTTGCGGCACGCACTTTATCCTGAAAAGTTCGATCTAAACTGGCAAGTTCCATCCTATCACCACGTTTTCCAAATCACTTTATCTTGTGTTTCAGATGTATAAGATCACAATTCATCCACGGCTATTCGCTGTTGATACGCTTTTTTTTAAAGGAACGTGCGTGTTTTCACAATGAATGACCATGTCTTTAAAGTTGAACCACAGCTCATTAACATCATTTAACCCAGTAAAAGAAGGGAATAAGGATTCCATGCAACCATTGACCCCATAATCATCTGCATGCGTATAGTCTCTCACTAATGTGTCGGTAGGTTTAACATAGGACCACACACCAGTAATATGACACTCTAAAACAATTAACTGATGATCAGATTTGCCATTCCTAACACTGATGGAGCAATCTTGAAGCGAGCCACTTGCAAATAAAACATCAAGTAAAGAAGAATTGGAATTTCTTGTGGCATCGGAAACAAACTGGGTTAAAGAAAACATAAATGCCGTTTGGAGTAAGAATTTGGTACTTATGAAATATTTGCCGTCATGAGAAAAGTTGCATCAGTTATTAGCGGGAAGGTTGAAGTCGCCTGTTACAAGAATGTTGGAGCGTGAATTCGTGTTTTGAAGCAAATAATCATATAATGTATCTAAGTATTCCGGAGGGGCATTTGGGGGACGATAAAAACCACCCAGTAATATATTTTTACAAAAAAAAAACCTTAACTTGCACCATATGCTTTCGTGATTACTGATGTCATTTAAGCGAGTGAATTTAGTGTTATTCTTAATTGCGATTGCAACTCCGCCACCCCTTGATCCTCTGTATCTACGTATGAACGTGTATACGGAGGATGCACTATTTCTGAATTTTGAACATCTGAATGCAGCTATAGGTTTCAGTGATCACTACGACATGCGGTTGATAAGTCAAAAGTATATCTTCGGGGCTCTGTATCTTATTCACTACACTGCGAGCATTTAGCGAAACAAGCCGGAGCGTCTTGACAGATTCTCGTCATTTGTTATCGCGTTTACGTGTATTCGCACGCGTGGAACGATAAGATTATTGTTCGGGTTGCGCAGGCGCAGTGGATTCCTACAACGCCACTCTGCAATCGCACACTGCATCCCATGTGTACAGCTTACCATCAAGTCTGAGTGTATGAAAACGAAGAGAAACCTCAGAACCACTGCTTCTTTCCTCAGCGGCAGAGCGCCATGACTTTGATCGAATGTCCCGAACTTTTTTGAAAAAGCTTTCGATATGTCTATACCCGTGCCCTTTAATTTGAAGCAGGCTGACATAACCTTAGTTTTGTTTATGTGGTCGAAAAATCTCAAAGTATAGGATGATGTCGCTGTTCATGTTTTAGTCTGATTCGGTGGGTACGCTCTATAGAGTTAACTTCAACACCTATAATTTTTTTGACAATTTCTTCGTTAGCTTTCCGCTCCAGTTTTTCAATTACTCTCCTTGATCTTCTTTGTACTCCATAAACTACAATGTTGTTGCGACGACTTCTATTTTCGAGGTCATCTACCTTTCCAGCCAACTCGAAGGCTATTTTGTTCACCATACTGCAAGCTTCATCCGTTTTCCGCAACCTTTGCTCACACTTCTCAATTCGGCGCAGATCTTCCTCTATCCTCGTAATCTTGGTTTGAATATTTTCGACTGCCGATTCTAGCTGTTTCAAATTCGTAATTAATGAAGCAAGTCTTATTTGTCTTTGTTTGCTCTTTCAAAATTTTCCTAAGTAATTGACTGTTTAACTGTGTCTCAGACTCCCAACTCAAAAGAGGAACCAGGGTTCGACTCTATGCCGCCGGACGTTAGTAGCAATAGCCTAATCACATGCAGACACTCACACGATAGACTGAGCAAACACGTTGGGCTTGGCAACACCGTCAATGGGACAGAATCATCTCTAATAGAAGAAATTAGATACGTGTCACCCACCTGGACGAAAAGAATCTAAATCAGCATCCGTCCGCATCCGGTGTCACCAAGCCCGCTGAAAGGGTCTTGCAAAAGACTTACGTATTTCCGCTTGAAATGGGCGATATAAGCTGTTAATTTGGTAATCGGTGGCGCATGTTGAAGACGTCAGTATAAGTATTCGTTTCAGGGCTGTGTAATTAATGTGAGACTCTCATCTCAGGTAATCTCCAAAGATTCTAAAACATTTGGGATTACATATTCTGCCTAAGGGACGGTTGTCGTTAGCGTAAGAAATGTTAGACGTGAGAATTTGGCAGCCTAATGCCAAAGGAACATATTTACTCGTGTTCACGAACATTTGCCTCCTTTTGCACCACTCGCGCCCATCTTCTACCACTCCGTATAAAAGATTAGGTTGGCTGCAGGAGTATGTTTAATTTATTTTTTTGTAATGTACAGGGTCACGTATAAATTGCCGACATTTATATTAGTGGAGATGTCAGGTCGTCTACAAATATTGTTAATAAAATTGGCGCTTGAACACTGCCCAGTAGTGCGCCTGATGTAATCGATTATATTCTAGAGGTGGTGTCCTGTAACTGTGCAAACTGTGAACGATTTGTTAACTATTTCTTAATTCAATAAACAATGAGACCATCTGCACGTGTTATGTCTAATTTCGATAGTTTTTTTATAGAAACGTGGTAGAATATTTTGAAAAAATCCAAGAAAACCACAATTTGTTTGTAGTTATCAGTGGTCTTGGTTATTCGTCTCGCAGTATGCACGCAGGCAATGAACCACTTAATTTCTCAAGAGTGGTCATGCAGGCTTAAATATTACAAGAAGCGCAGATATGCAACACACATGCTACATTGTAGCATGTGTCTTGATTAGTGTTAATGCGTGGTGATGTGCGTTTCGCGTGCTATTTGGCGACGCGATACTACAAAGAGTATCAAACTCATAATTGGGTTTGCAGCAAATAGACCAAAATCAAAACGACGAGGCTATCTTGAACGCCTCAAAAGACCCTCTTGGAACTGGCAATTAAAATATATCATAAAGGAGGCAACTGACTCAAATGCCTGTTCTGGTAATCAAAGCTGCTGCAAGCAAGTATGAGATCTACTGTTTATCACATAGCGTTGGGAGTACAGACTAAATGCTTGTTATGACGGCGTAGCTCCGAGACCATTATTTATTTCGCCACATTCGATACCCCTCATAAAAATATTGCTATAATCCAGCTCTCAAGCTGAAAATCCGGCCCACTAAAAAATTATGAAACTCACGATTCTACGCTTCAAACCTTCTATAAACGAGCTAACCCTTACCTGTCTTCTTCTGAGACTTTATAAACCAAACACAGCGGGAAATAAAACGAGTGGCTTAATTACAACCACTTTGAAAATTTGTCTTGAATTGCAGGTGGCGTCGTGCTGCATAACATTGGTGACCTCGACTACCGGTCGGCAGCGTT
This sequence comes from Rhipicephalus microplus, assembly GCF_043290135.1. Lineage (NCBI taxonomy): Eukaryota > Metazoa > Arthropoda > Arachnida > Ixodida > Ixodidae > Rhipicephalus > Rhipicephalus microplus. Next base: position 31,197,699 of record NC_134703.1, read on the forward strand.
TTCTGACCATGGTCAAAAAAGTCTTGCAGTGCCCCTTTAAATTTGAAGTGAGACTTCGCGGCAGAGCTGACTTTTTTTTAATAGGTGCTTTCACTATTTAGCACTTCTAAATTGCAGTGAAACCACCTTTACAAGCGGTTACTTGCGGACTAATATACATCTATTTGTTCATTGCAAATACTTTGGAATTTTCAGTAATCTAAATTCGCATCAAAGTTAATTTGAACAATCTACTATTTGTTCAAATATTTAAAGCATTTTGTATATTCGCACAAGCCTAGTGAAAGCTATTTTCTTACTTTTCTATTCGCCCCACCGCGGTGGTCTAGTGAATAAAGTACTCGGCTGCTGACCCGCAGGTCACGGGATCGAATCGCGGCTGTGGCGGCTGCATTTCCGGTGGAGGCGGCAATGCTGTATGCCCATGCACTCAGATTTGGGTGCACGTTAAGGAACCCCAGGTGGTCAAAATTTCCGGAGCCCTTCACTACGGCGTCTCTCACAATCATATAGTGGTTTGGGACGTTAAACCCCACATATAAATCAATCAATCAACTGTCAGAAAATGAAATTGAAACTATTATTATTTAGCAAGTGGCGTAACCCTATAGATTTACCGCTCTCGTTATTGGGTGATTTGCCTCCGCCTTTCTTTTTTTTCTTAGTTAACTACATTCACTGTTTGAAGCTAAGACAAATGCTGTGAGCATCGTCAGAAAACATTGCGAATGAAGGTTCCCGCGAATACGCGGGCGGAAAAAATTCGCGTTCACAGGGGAAAAAAGAGAGAGAAAGGGCCCTAGATCACGAGGTGCAAGTTACGTACCCTTTTTCCTCGTGCCATACCTCCCTGCTTAGCTTCCAGCGTTATTGGTTGGAACGAGAGAAGAAATAAAGTAATTGCAGCGCGCGACATATTTTTGTAACTCCGCTCACACTGGGCGGATTCAGAAAATTTTTGCAATGGCCAGTTCCAGAGGCAATAAGCTCCTTCACTAACTCCATTCCATGGGCACACTTATAAAAGTATTTCAGAGCCCTTCGCCATGATTTCTACTACCACTCCCTTTTCATTCAGTCAACCAGCCAGTATCTATACCATCAAAAACTCGGTAATACAAAGCTTAAAACCACTGACTATGCAACAGCGATTGAAAGGAGAGGCAGTCTACAAGGTAAACATGCAAGACATGTAGTGTTGTGTGGCGCGCAACGGTACGAGAACCAGCATGAGCTAGGCATCACAGAAAAAAAAAAACAGTCAACTCATTGCAACATCGAAAATGAAGCTGTAAAGCTGGGAAAAAGCAAGTTGTAAAAAGGGCAATGGTATTTTTTGTGTGTAGCATTTTTTTTAATGTTCTGGAACATGTTTGTGAAAAAATCGTGCCGGTAAAGCCAAAGGTACGCTACCTTTCTGACAATAATACACATGGCTCGGTGGAAACCAGTGGGCTCGGTATGTGAGCCAACTTAATTTAATTGAAATTAGGTTGAGTGAGTCAAAGTAATTTTGGTGGTGACGATATGGAGGTGAAAAACATATTGGCCGCATTGCGGTAAAAAAGCTTCCCAATGTGGGCAGCGTACAAGGCACACTGGGAAATTACACCTAAGAGAGAACTTTGTGCTACTCACCTAACATTGCAGCTACACAAGGAAGTTCAAATCTATCCCGCGGAAGTACTCGCTGCACCCGCGTGTTGTATTTCATGGCTGTTTACCATTTCCGAGTTTCCAAATGCAAGCTTCACGACACTTCTCACCGCGAGGACACGTTTGAAGGCTGACAACCGGGCTTCGTTGTGCAAGTTCGGCAGACGCTTTAATAGATAGCGACTGCATATTGCAGCGCTCTCAAAAGCTATCAGGTGATGCAGCCCAACACGTCACGCTGACGCTGGCACCTGCTTTTCTGGTGGCAGGTCTCGCGCACAGTAGGAAGCTGAGCGATAATTCCCAAGCCCAATCTTATCCCGATAACATCTACAACTGGTTCCTGGCATAGAACATGAAGTTAAATGCGTTGAAGTGTAAAATAATGCGCATACCACATTCTTCACTGGCTATCACACACTACGTCATCGGAAGCGCTGTTCTTGGTACTGCAACGTCGCACAAGTGTTTAGGGGTACGTATTAACCCCAATTTGACTTGGAAAATGCTTTCCCAATAAAGCCGCCGTACGAGACCGATACATCTTTCAGTTTAAAGTTATTTTCGTATTTGGTTGGCGTATTCATTTTTTTTTTTTTACTATGAGCCTTTCCGACCTGGCAAGTTTTCCCCCAAACCCTTGATTTCATAGTTATTTTATTTAAGACAAGAGTACAATAACTACCTTCTTGACTATTGTTATGGTTTGTTGTATTGATATAGTGTTATATTTTTTTCTTTGCCAGCAATATTATCTCCGATGTTGTTGTGTTATACACGACTCTAGATTGTATACATGCACCTATGTTGTGTTTGATGCATGTGCTTGCCCCCACTAAAATGCGAAAGGCCCTAAGAAAACTCATAAATGAACCGAAATTAAACATTTCGTGTAGGCTTGTGCGAATAGTGTGTTTTAAGTTTGAAGTGAATTTGAAGCGAATGGTAATATCAGTCGAATAATTTCAAATCGAACTCAAATATGTAGTATATGTCACATATTATAAAAAAATTGGGCAAATATGTCACGATCTAACTAACCTGCGTAATTTTTAATTAAAAAATGCCTGTAAAAATGCCTTTTTTTTGTTCAAAGAAAGTGGAAACACCCTACACGGTGGTCTCATATGGCTATGGCACTCGGCTGCTGAACCGCAGGTCACGAGATTGAATCCCGGCTGCGGTGGCTGCATTTTCGATTGAGGCGAAAATTCTCTAGGCCCTTGTACTTACATATAAGTGCACGTTAAAAAAAACCTTAGGTGGTCAAAATATCGGTGTGGCATGGCTTCGGCTTTCGGTGCATCTATCAACCATGCCCTAAAAAAACGAACGATTGTGCGAGTGACATTCACCGTATGAAACTATCCTATAATGCCTACTGCAAGTGATGTCATGACGTGGCCACTACGTCACAGTTACTCCTTTTTCCAATCATCGAATGGCCCAATACGCGTCCGTAAGGCAACACGCGAACCTACGCAGACGTTCGCTTTGTTGATGCTTTCGCAACTAAAGTCGATTAAGTACGTCCGAACGCTTTGTGATGGATAGGCTTTCATAACATTCACTCATTGCGCAATTCACATGCTTTGACGCCTGGTGCTATTCTACGTTTCTGCCATGCATTATTACATGCGGTAGGGAGACGCCTCCCATTAAATCACATTCATGCAATGTTTCTTTTTCTGTAAGCAGTTAGAGACGATAGCGTGGATCTGCTGTAGGACAACTGCATGCTTCGCAGACATCCGCAGGTTCTAATCTCACTGCATTGAAGATTATCATAATTTTTTATTTTGTCCCCATATTTCTCGATTTATCAGTCGCGGACAAGATGGCGATTGTTCGCTAACAACCAACGGCACCGACACGATAATTCCTGGGAAGTGAGTTTCTCAACGCAATTCCGTTAATAAACGTCCCACAGCAGAACACAAGGTACGCAAACGCAATTCATTTGAACCGCCAGGGAGTCATAAATATTCGGGGACTGGTTTATGTCGGTTAAAATAAGTGCGAATCTACAATCGGCGTCGAACAAAACCCGAACTGCGGCAAGCATTCGCAGGGATCATATAGAGTGCGCCATGTGGTTCTCGCCACGAACAGGCTCATCTTCACAAACGCTACTCGACTCGACTTTCACCCTTCACTTGACAGAGTTGAGCACTGCGCCGCTGCTCGGCCGAAAATGACGCTGCGCTACTCAAGAATAGCAGCAAATTGTTACTGATATGCAGTGATTTGGCCTGCCTAGAGATGGCGCTCACATCGGCTTTCTAAATTGAAGGTGAAGCGTTGAGTGAAGGGGCGTTCTAGAATGCGGGGGTCAGTGCTGCCAAACCGGATGCGCGCGGCTGTCAGCGAGGATGACTGGAGGACGCCCAGTATACCATTGCGAATGCTTGCCGCAGTTCGGGTTTCATTTGACGCCGATAGTTCATTCACCATGTCAAATGTTTCGTATAGTCTGACACACGCGGGAAAAATACAAAAGACAATAATTACACGTATCGTGAAACACACGATCTTAGCATGATACAATTTCGAACACATAACAACATCGACGTTACTCATTTTACTTTCAAGAGTGCAGCGTAGCTTAGTATTTTCGTAACACATTTATTCATTCGAGAAACTCTTTCAGTGCAACAAGCAATGTTTTTTTGAAGGCTTACTGCTGTCTATAGTCCAAGTGTCTTCTTTAGACTTCATGTTCTTCAATCTAAGAATAACAAAATTACTCTTAATATATTTCACACTGAATGATATCTCGCGCACTCGAAAGAGAGAATAGTGGACATTTTCGTCTGTGGGTGTAACAACAACGCTACATACTGACAGCACGCTTTGTTCCATACAGGAAGCGCAGCGTCAATGTTGCAACAAGGCGCTGCCGATGCACTGAAGTTTCGAATTTCTGTTTTCGTTGAGATCTGACAAAGTCAATGGGTTTGTGCAGGTGCCCATTAAATATAATTCCGAATAATAATATTATTTATCGAATTTGTTGCTTTTGCTAAGGTGACAGGACGTCTGTTTCGGGAGGAAACGAATTTCACTCCATGAAGGAAGAAGAATAATTGCATCTATGATATTCTGTGGCTGATTCGCAGTCTGCGTCAGCCGCAGTGTCTAGGTACCCGCTGAAACAGAATCATGTGGCTCACTGCACTTGCTTTTTGCTTTTACCTGTTCAATTTTCTCGTACACAGACATAGCTTAAAGGGGCGTTCATTGCTTTGTAAACCGTTTGCCAGAGTAGTCTGAAAATTGCTAAAAATTACCCATTGCTCGGCATTTTCTGCCGATGTCTCGAAGCACAATGCTGCTGGAATCGCGAACAGTTGTGCAGAAGATGACACTCGAGGTATTTATCTCAAGTGTCCGCTCCAGCACCACATGTGGCATGACAAGAGTTGAAATAGAAGAATTTCAATAAACTCGCCGCGCTGTTCTAGTGTTTGAGGTGCTCTAATGCTGACCAGAAGGTCACGGGATTGAATCCCGGCTGCGGCGGCTGCATTTTCGATGACGGAGAAAATGCTCGTGGCTTATGTGATCATATTTAGTTGCATGTTAAAGAACACCAGTTGGTCGAAATTTTCGTAGCCCTACGTTACGGCGTCTCTCGTAATCAAATCGTGGTTTTGCGATGTTAAACCCTATCAAATATTAGAAATTTTTATGGCATCTTTTTAGAAATTGTGGCATCTATGGCATGGTACCTATGGCAAATTTATAGCATCTAGTAGAAATTTTATGGTAATTTTTTAACAGCACTTTTTTTCCCAAAACTATTTCTGAATGGACTCGTCTGCCTACTGACAAGGTCAGCATAATAGATAACGAAGCTTTTGCGGCCGCTCTTTGACATCTCATTGTCTTCAGCTGCAGTCAAATTTTATGCAGTGTTTAGTTCTTATCACATCGTTTTTGTATTTTTCATGTTTGTATAAATTTCATTTTGTTTTCTCTCTTCGGCTGGGTTAGCTGATCTTCACGTAATTAATGTGTATTGACAACAATGTATGCCGCTATTTCTCCTTAGTTTTTCACTGCCAATGTTCTTGAAATGTATGATTTATAAATTCTCTGTGTAACTCCCCCCCCCCCCCCTTACTCTAATGCCTAAATGGCAGTATGGGTACGAGTGTAAATAAATAAAAAGAAACACGTCCGTTCTTAATCCCGTGTATACACTTAAAAAAAGAAAAAAACGCGAGGAACTGCATTCTGCTCGCGTGACCATTTTTACGTCGCATTTGCGGTGGTATCCTCTGAAGATGGCTCACATGTACCGGTGCTCAGACGATGCTCGCGCCCTGGGTGTTGAATATGGTGCAGGCGTTCGCAAACCGCGATGCTCGTCGCAGATAAGAGAGGCTCCGGTGCGCCTTCCGGTGGGTGCCGAGCGAGGGTCCCCTTATCGGCACCGTGTAACCGCCAGGAAATGAAGTGTCCCCCGGCGCTGCGATAAGGGCGCTACCGCGGCGTCGCATTTCGCGGCTCATCGATCGGCTCGTCGTGGCCGGAAAGCCAGAACGGTCGGCACAGTTGTTGTCGTTCATCCCGGCTCTGTCAAGCTTCTCAGCACCGTTCCCGTCTCTATTTCCTTGCTATGGTACTGCTTAAAGAAAGACAGACAAAAAAAAAGGTTTACCTGCGGCGAAGAGTGCATTGCGAAGATGCCGGAGATGTGCAGCATTCGACAGGACGAGTCTGTTACGAACCAGTAGCTTGTGCCATAACTTTGTTATAGAATTTTCGTCTTCGACGTACTTCTCCAACGCCGTTATTTTATCGTTGGTTTCTTCATTTCTTCTTTAGTAGTTTTAGGCTTTAAACCATGGGTTGTCCACAACATTCGTGTGCTGCGTATTTGCAGATAGCGAGTATTTTGAAATATAAGAGCCTTGGTCGGTTTGGTAAAACTTCAGGACACACAGTATATCCGCGGGCATTTATTGGGACATTTGTGAGAATATGCTTAATATAAATACTGAGCTGTTTCCTTTTTTTTTTTTTCACATCTGTAGAAGTTGATAGAGGCACTTCAGAAAAAAAAATTAATGTGTATACTCGGTAGCAAGCAAAATGGCACCCAATTTGGAATTTCTTTCCTGGTAATGATCAACAATCGCAGCACGCAAGCTGATAAGACTGGCGAATAATGCATGAAATTTTGAAAAAAAAATACGAGTACTTTTGAGAGCTGCGATAGCAATGATCGAGGTCTTTGTTTTTTATGCGGACCTACATAAATACTGTGTATACTTCCAGGAGACATGCAAAACGAATAATAGAATGTCAAAAATTATATTTTGTTATCTGTACAGATGTTTTCCTAGATTCAGTACAGATAAATTAGACGTATAATTAAGGCAGCCAAAATCCCATTCATAGTGCGGTGTCAAAGGGTTACATGAGGTGGCAGATTTGCAAGGTCCCTAACTGAAGCGCGTGTAAATGGCGTCACTCTTTCTACATACGGCAAATTTCTTCTTTTTTTCTTTCTCGCTTCTCGGAGTTACGCCTAATCCTTCGTCCCACGAACAGTTGAGTCTCATTTTACCAGCTTTGGTTCGCTGAAAGACACGATAAGCAGACACGTGCGAAAGAACCATTTAGGCACTTCTTCCGGATGACGCACTTACAATGCGCGCTCAGTTTTCCTGCGTTTTCTTTAATGTATCTCTCTCTTTCTCGGTGAAGAAACTCGATCTAATCCTGTTCCTGAATCTCCGTCCGCGCGACGGGTGACACTGATCGAATTTCCGCCGCTAAATTTGCAGGCTATTGTGTCGCGGCCGCTTCGCCGCGCCCGCCTCCCGACAGCGCCTTTCTTTAAGCGGCAGGTACCTTATTAGGTGACTGGCGTGATTGCGCCATTGTACTAAACGAACCGTGCCTTGTGCTTGGTCCAAACGAACATGTATGTGCCTTCGCTTTCACGTTCAGTATGAAAATCACGCGCATTTTTGTCGCATTTGCTTTACTGTTGCGTATTATAACAACCGTTTTTTTCTTACTTCACGGTGACTTATTAACTCAAACAAACTGTTTCGCTGGTCTCAGTTGGAGCTTGAATTTTGTGATGCCGTCAGTTGGTTCAGCGTCCGAAACGGCTAGCACAAGTCTTACGAGGCTTTAAAATATCAGGCTGGAAGTCAGACATTAGAAGCCTCACTGTTGGTGCACTGGGCGTTTGCACATCCGACATTAAGGAGTGTCAGAGTTATTTAAGTGATAGAAGAGTATGGTTTATGTGCACCGTGCCATTTACAAACATGGGCTAGACTATTCGTATGGCCATAGAAGACGCGGCTCGATCGCCACAGACAATGGGAGACAGCACGAGAGCGCTTGGCCATTTCGACAACTTTCACAGCAAGACACTGTTTTTGTTTTGTTTTTTGTTTTTTCTCTTGAAGGAGACACTCGCTTGGTTCTGTGGTCAAACACTAGACCATACACTGAATACGTGGAATCCATTCCAGTTCAAACCCATTATTTTTTTTACATAATATTTACATCTCTCGTGATTGTCCCTCACGGACAACTGCGTCGATGTAGACACCTGAATTTCTTCTGCACGGTCTTTTTTCAGCGCTATTGCTTTAGAAAGTGCACCAACATCTTCTACACATATAGCCCCATGGTCGATTCTCCTATCTGCATTAACTGCTAATGTACAGCACACAGGTACAGTCGACCATAAAAGTTTACGGACCACGCGGGCGCATGACCGAAAGCTTCCTCGCTACACTTCCATTACGTCAGCAGTGGTCGAAAGCAGCGCAGCGCCTTGAAAGCGTCCCGCCTCTAATCGATGGCATGTCTCTTTTCTGACTGGGTACAAATAATTTTCACCTTTCGCTTTTTAACCCGACTCTCTTTTGGCATCTGCATCTACGAGCTTGGCCGTCCTGGCCAGCAGTCTATGAGCTTGACTGTTATCAGTCGCAATCTTTATCACAAAGTGAGACCTAGCCAACAGAATGCCGTTTGAGGCAGGCCGTGGTGGTTTCGATCCTCCTATGAAAACAGAAACATGATGGTCATACTGCAGATAAGCACTTCGCGTGAAAACCATGAACTAACAATGTGCTACGCGGCAGTACAAAACTGAAAGGCCAGTAAATAAGAAGGCGACCCGTTTCCGGCCTATAACTGCGGTCGACGGTAGATGGCGCACCGCTAGGGGGCGCGGACAGGCAGTTTGGCACACACTCAATGGTCCGGAAACTTTTGTGGTCGACTGTACATGAAAATTTAGATATATGGTTTCGTGCTTACTGAAGGTCGGCCAGTGGAAAATAAAGAGCTAC